>NC_136061.1:2107225954-2107653454 GCF_964261635.1 Lissotriton helveticus
ACAGTAGATGGACAGAATGTAGAACAATGTCATACATTCACCCCAGTACAAGGATCTGGGCCTAAATCCATCGTTTTTTTGCACTCCACACCACCCTGGGTTAGACACTGGCTATATGCAAATCAGCTCTGACCCTGTGCCTCATGGGAACAGTCCAGTCCGAACTACCAAGCCATGTCTTTCCCAGACCGGAATCAAGCATCCAAGGACCGGTTTCTGGCTTTCAGCCTTCATTCAGCCTGGATAGCTTGACTCCAGTGGTGTGGAGAGCCTGGGACTCACGTCTGAGCATACCCAGCCCACTCGGGGTGAAAATTGCAAAAAACACAGTAGATTGGATTACATCACAAGAGGCAGGATTCCTGCGCAGGATTCATGTCATATTTCTATGTTTTGCCAAAAGTGCATAAGGTACAGAGACCTCCACCGGGGCGCCCTATCATCTCGGGAATAGGTTCTATTTCAGAACCTCTGGCTACTTTCGTAGAGTATTTCATGCACCCTACGTTTAAGGAGATGCCGACCTTCCTACAAGACACCAAAGATTTTCTCCGGCTTTTACCTGAGATGAATTTGATATCATGAGAGACCATCTGGTGTCGTTCGACGTAGAATCATTATACACCTCTATCCCACAGGATGAAACCTTGGAGGTGATTACCACTCTACTGATGGAGAGAAATCTTGATTCTATTACTCCGGTCCAGTTTATTATGGCATGCGCCAGTCTTGCCATGAAGGAATTTTTTGGGGAAGTGTTCTCGCTCCAAGTTTAGCGTATTTGCATGTCCATAGCTTTGAGCAGGAACACATCTTAACATCCACAAATCCCTTTCGTGACTCAATACGAGTTTGGAAACGCTATATTGACGATATTTTTGTCATATGGCGCGGAAACATTGACGACCTTCATCTGTTTCTACAATGGCTCAACAGCAGGAATGGATTTTTACGGTTCACAGTTGAGCATGACAAAAAACAGTTGGTCTTTTTGGATTTATTAATATCAGCCACCCCTTTGGGTCTTGAATCAGAACTATACAGAAAACCCATGGCACGTAATTCGTTGCTATGTTATGATAGCTTTCATCCCAAGTCCTTGAGAAACAACCTTCCATATGGACAGTTCTTGAGAATCCAAAGGAACTGTTCCACGAAGGATGGATTTACAGAACATTCCGCTTCTTTAGCCGAACAGTTGAAATCAAGGAAGTACCCAAAGAAGTTGGTGCGCCAGTCGCTGAAACGTGCAGCTAATAATAACGAGAAGCATTGCTCAAACCTGCAATACAAAAAGAGAACACACAAAGACTAACCTTTGTCAACACTTACAGTACAATGTCGAATGACATTCAGAAAGTCATCAGAAAGCATTGGTCGATTTTAAACACGGGACAAGAATCCATACAGCCCCCTCTCTTTGCTTTTAGACGAGGTCCAAATTTGAAAGATCAGCTGGTGCATAAAGACCTAAAAGCAGAGTACAACATGCTGTTGGCACAATGTGGGACCTACCCGCTGTACAAGGCCATCATCCATGTGGGATGTGCGCAGCCTGCCCTCAGACACATAAATCAGTCACTATAGACATAGGTACAAGTTGTCCTTGGCAACAAACAAAGTTCACCATCATCCATGTGGGATGTGCGCAGCCTGCCCTCAGACACATAAATCAGTCACTATAGACATAGGTACAAGTTGTCCTTGGCAACAAAAAAAGTTCATCAACTGTAACAGTGATAAATTAATATATATGATAACTTGCCCATGCCAGTTAAGATGCGTAGGCATGACGACACGCAAAGTTAAGTTACGAATTTCTGAACATAAAAGCACAGTACGCTGTAGAAAATGAGCGACAAAACTGACAAGCCATTTTCTGGAAGTAAAACATGGTCCAACTGACTTTGAATGGACGGTTTTAGAACAACCCTTTACCCCAGACCATGTGACAGATATTTATAAATATCTGTTAGTTAGGGAACAAATATGGGTGTTCAGACTAGGGACTGACAAAGAGGGTCTGAATGATGAGATCCCTTGGATGTCACTATAAAGCCGGCACGTTAAAAGCAAACACACTACTCTGTAATTACAGCTTATTTTGCTGGACATCTTGCAGGGGCAGTTCTGAACAGATTGTCACACAATATATTGATTCATGTCATACAGTCCTTATATTACCAATTGATAATGCAGATTGCATATACCTCTCTTGAGAGTAACTTCTAAATGTCTCTCCTTTTATTTTAGACAGGAGAAAACAGTTATCATTAGCCGCAGGACCGTTATGAGCCAATACTCCGTACCTTTGGATATAAAGTAGCCCATATTTAAATGAGGCAGGTCCATGCACGACTAACAATATTGTCAATAAAGTTTTTTTACATAGGTGGGCTTGTGAAGATTGTCATCTTATCTACTTACGTTTTTAGTAATGGGAATGCTAGTATTGCACAACGAAGGTGTAGTGTGCTGCTCTCGACAAAATGAGACTATGATAAGGCCCCATTTACCCATTTCTGTGCAACCCGGATAGGGTACTCTGTCTCCTAAAACTCCCAGTAATGTGGGCGACAAACACGTAATCATCTTGGTGTGTTATTCGTTCCAATAGTAAATCAACAAAGACTATAACAGCCGATGTATAGGAGACCTTACTAGCACATAGCAAGCTCATGTATAACTAAATACAAAATTGTCAATAAAGTTTTGTTGACAGCTGAGACCCGATACTTTTTCTTCATTATATAAATAGGACTGGTAGCATTACACAGTGAATCGTTTAAATGTATTATCACTGGTAAAAATAGATCATCTCAGAAGTTGATCGATATTCTGTCGTTTATAGTGAACAAGAGTTATCATAAGTTTCCTTTGGTGCACAATGTAGATAGGAAACTCCATCTCCCATGATTCCCAGGCACGCCGATTACGATCACGTGGTCGCCTTTCTGCATCACATGCTCTTATAGTAAATGAACTGAAGATAAAGATGGCGGTTGCACGCCACCAGCCACCTCCTGAGGCGGCTCGGCAGACCCTTTGGAGTACCGAAGGAGAGGTGAGCTGGTTTGGGGTGATTTTGTTGCTCTAGTGCTAGTCAATGTAACGGTGCATGAGGGCTGATTTGATATGGGCTCCGATGACGAGCTTGCCGGACAGGCACTTTGGAGCTTTTTAACGTTAACTTGCACAGCATGGGTTGGTGAAAGTGCTGGCAAGGTTGCCTTTAGATCTTAGCCGCGGGGTCTTGCATTCATTCTCGTCTGGGTGTGGACTTGGGCAGGGGGTTTTGCATTATCTAACATGATATATATAAACACCTTCTGGAGTGCATGGCGTGCTCTGCTAGATGGATGTTGTCGGGTGTGAGAGTCATTTTATACCCGAGTGCGGATATACTGAGAATCTAGCGCACAACGTGCGATAAGGCTATACTCAATTATTAAAAGGTACCATTTCAATGGAATTGCTAATTGTCCGCTCGACAAGTACACTCTCTGCAATCATATGTTAGGGGTGGTATATATTTTTTATGAATTGGATAGACTCATTGTAAGAAACAGGTTATGTGACATTGGTTATATCTATGCCTTCTTTGATTTTAACAGAGCGGTGCTTCTTCTCCCTGAGCCTCAGCCAGGTGAGGTGAGGCCGTACCCTCCTGCAAACTAGGTAAGCGGGAATAGTTATATACTGAATATAAAAATATATTCATGCTGCCTGATGTTGACCTTGATGCAACACCTTCAGATGATAATGATGCCAGATTAGGATGTCTATATATAGAGACACAAATTTTCTTCTTTTGTCTTTCCTTTTTTCGACATGGAACTAACATTAATTGTGCATCCCACAGTGACTGAGTAATTCACATACAGGAGGAGTGACCAGACACCTAGGAGTCCAGGTGAAATGGTTCATTGATTTTATTTGATCTTTTCACATTGAATTGTTCTATTGCAGTAGCAATTATTGATAAAGGTCCTGACGAAGGCAGATGATAGTAGTGTCCTGATTTACTGCTGAAACATGTTGACCATATAACCTTAGTGGCAGATATTTGTTAAAGCTGCCATTCTTTTGCACTGTTTTTAATTTTGGGCAATTGAGCGATAATAATAAACTCATGTTTCTCTCACTTACCCAATTTTAACTCACCAATTACTTCACATTATTTATGCACCGCAATTTTTTCATTTTTTACCCATCATTTGACACCATCACTTAACAACTTTAAAGTGATTTCGTGCTTCATAATTACATGCAGGACGCGTCCACCTAGTAAACATCTTTTATGAATCACGAGGGGAAGGTTGTAAGGAACCCCAGATGATGACTAGGGAGGTATCGAATGGTGACTGATGGGTATCCTTATTCATAAGGTGACCTTCTGATGTATTTACACATTTAATTTGTTGGTTTAGGTCTCATTAAGGTAGGTTTGCTGTCGACAGACCCGTGGACACTCTATGTAAATTATGTTTATTATTGGGGTTGTGTCCATGCCAGGTCTATAAATATGCCCTAGGACCCTCCCCTATCGGTTTGTGTTTCTACAGACTAAATAAGACATACCGTGCAACAATAGAAGTAAAAGAGGCAGTCCTCATTGGAGGTTACAAATGAAGACAAGATGGTACTAAGGAGGGACTAACAAGCTTATTAACGAATCAGAAGCCAGCATTTTCAAAGGACAATGACACAACCCTATGAAAAATACGCTACCCAGGCTCGACCTAAAAAGACAAGTTGTTAAGAATTGGGGACAGCAAACCCAGAGAGTGCAGTTAAAATGCAATAATGTGTTATGGGAGACATTCCCAACTTACCAACATGAACCCTTCAGTCACCAGCTTTGGTGACAATATCGGTCACAGTGACCTTATTTTATGCTCAGTGATGTTTCATATCCTTACACCTGTCTTCATGACTTAACAAGATTGACAGGGGTGCGTAGAAGCGCACCTGCAGAGCACCTCAAAATGTTCATAAATCCCTGTAACTTTTTAACAGTGGTTCAATTATGATTTGACCAGCCATGCATGGTCATGTGGCTCAATATACAATATGGGTTGATACCCCGAAACCAGTCCCAGGATGCTTGTTTCCAGTCCAAGGAAGACCTGAGCTGACAGTTCAAGCTAAACTGTTCTCATGGGGTTCGGGGAGCAGAGTGTAGACTAATTTGCATATGGCTGGATCCAAAGTTGGGTGGCGAAGTGAGCTAAAGAACAATGGGTTTCACCCAGACCTCTTGACTATGGGTGAGTGTTTGAAAAGTTTCAGCACTCCATCCATCATCTTGTGGTGTTTGCTGGATATGTTCATGACAATAAACATGAAACAACATATACAACAATGGTCAAAATTAATGCAAACTCAAAAAATACAGTTTTCACAGCAAGGGTCAAAATCAAGACACAATGAAAGAATATAATGCTGTACTTATTTAAGCCTTATTGCACCTGGTCAGATTCTCAACAATGGTTAAGATCCTCTTCAAAGTGCATTATCCACCAGTAACTGCCCATCCGCAATTATGGCCTGAGCAAAAAGTCTGAGTGCATTATGAAAAGGAAGGGCAATTAGCTGCTGTCAACACCAACAGCATGTGGGCAGGAAGGCTAATCGCACCAGTTCCAATACACGGACAAACAGGCCAGCCCTCCCTGCCTTCCACATGACCCTGCTTCATGCTCTCACTGAATTCAAATGGAGGGAAATCAGAGATGCCAGTGCCATCTTTTTAAGCTTGCTAACTGAATGAGCCAATCTCAAAAATCCATACAAGGTTCAAATATATAAATGCATACTAAAGATGTACAATGTATACCGTCCTCATGCTATTACACAAATACATTCATAAACGTCTCGACAAGCATGGTGCTTGCATGCTAAATGTATGGGCATTGGTTCTCTCTTTTGCAGCATACACAGGTAAGGTACACAGAAAGTATCTTCTCAACTTTAAGGGTGGCAATGGAGGAGGGGATACCAGCATTGTGCACATGCTGTGTTGCTGTGTTGCTGTGTAGCTAAGTTCATGCCATACACGAGTCCCAATCAAACCAATAAACCCCACAGAGACACCAGCAAGAGGGCCAGCTGGTTCACCGCAGAACTCCTAGATCCAAGCAAGCATGCCGGAAACTAGAGAAGAAATGGCACAGTGAACAAACTCCGGACAGCCACGCAGCACACAAGGACGCCTTCCGCAACCACCACCACCTCATCAGGGATGCCAAGAAGACCTCCTTCAAAGACCGCCTTGACAACAACGCACACGACAGCAAGGAGCTCTTCAACATTCTGAAGGAACTCTCTAACCCCAGCTCCAACACCAACGCCATCCCGCCGTCGCAAGCCCTGTGCGACTCCTTCGCCACCTTCTTCCACCACAAGATAGCAGACATCCACGACAGCTTCAACACCCAGACAGCCCCAACAGATAGCAACACAACAGACACTCAGCACACCAGCGGCCATGTCCCCTTGCTAGCCTGGACCAGCGTGAGCGTCGATGTCACCATCAAGACCATGAGCACAATCCACTCCAGCTCTCCGTCACACCCATTCCCGCACCACATCTTCAACAAAGCAAGCAGCTCCATCGCACCCCACCTACACAACGTCATCAATCTCTCCCTTGAGACCGCGACCTTCCCAGAGATCTGGAAACACGCCGAGATCAATGCCCTACTCAAAAAACCCGAGGCAGACCCAAGAGACCTCAAGAACTTCCGACCCATCTCTCTGCTCCCCTTCCCGGCCAAGGTCATCGAGAAAATCGTTAACAGACAGCTAACCCGATACCTCGAAGAGAACAGAATCCTGGACCCTTCCCAGTCAGGGTTCCGCAGCAACCACAGCAACGAGACCGCCCTCATCGCCGCCACCGATGACAACAGGGCCCTGCTAGACAACGAGGAGACTGCAGCACTCATCCTCCTAGACCTCTCCGCCGCCTTCGACACCGTCTGCCACTGCACACTAGGCGCACGCCTCCACGCCACAGGGAACTGAGACAAGGCTCTGGAATGGACCATCTCCTTCCTCTCTGGCAGAACCCAGAGCGTCCGCCTCCCCTCGTTCTGTTCCGAAGACTCCGAGATCATCTGTGGCGTACCCCAAGGATCCTCCCTCAGCCCGATACTGTTCAACATTTACATGGCCCTGCTTGCACACGTCGACCGACAGCACGACCTCAACATAATCTCCTACGCCGCCGACACTCAACTGATCCTCTCCCTCGCCAAAGACCCCATCACCGCCAAAGACAACCTCCATGAAGGAATGAAGGCCGTCGCCGGCTGGATGAAGATCAGCTGTCTGAAGCTGAACTCGGACAAGACGGAGGTACTCATTCTCGACTCCAACCCGTCAGCCTGGGATGACTCCTGGTGGCCAACAGCACTGGGGGCAGCACCGACCCCCCCCGACCATGCACGCAACCTGGGAATCATCCTCGACTCAATGCTCTCAATGGCCAAGCAAGCCAACGTCGTCTCCTCCTCCTGCTTCAACACCCTCCGCATGCTCCGCAAGATCTACAGATAGATCCCGACAGATACAAGAAAGACAGTCACCCAGTCCCTCGTCAGCAGCAGACTCCCTCTACGCCGGAGCCCCGACCAAGCTCATCAATCAACTACAACGCATCCAAAACGCCTCGGGACGACTGATCCTCGATGTACCACGACACGGCCACATCACCCCCCACCTGAGAAACCTGCACTGGCTCCCCGTCAACAAGAGGATATCCTTTAAGCTCCTCATCCACGCACAGAAGGCACTCCACAAGACCGGCCCAGTCTACCTCAACAGACGGCTCTCCTTCTACACCCCCAACCGCCATCTACGCTCCGCCGACCTCTCACTCACCACCGTCCCGTGCATCCGAAGAACAACCATCGTCGGCAGATCCTTCTCCCACCTCACCGCCAAGACATGGAGCACCCTCCCACTGAGCCTACGACAGACCCAAGACCTGCTGACCTTCAGGAGGACACTAAAGACTTGGCTGTTCGATCAATAGCGGCCCCACCTCCTCCCCCAGGAACTTGAGACCAACTTTGGGAAGAGGTTTAAAACGCGGCAGTCAAGCGTGGGAGGATGCACCACCCGCGTGAAGTAACGGCGGGCCCACATGCCGAAATTGTGCCGGTTTTCAGGCACAGTGATTACTTAAAATTACAGACAGCTTTAGAAACAGAGGCCCACTGGAGGGATTAAAAGAGGATTTAAAGAGCGACATTGAAAGCTAGTGCATGGCAAACCACCAAAGGCAGGAAATCACCCATTGGAGGGAAGAAATAGCACTACAACGCCCAGCATGCTGTTGAAATACCCATGTGGGAGCAGCATGCAAAGTGGGAATTTAAGGGTTGTAATACGCAGCCGCTTACTAATTGCTGTGCCCTATGAATAAGAGGCATGTTGCCTCGAAACACGTCAGGGCGTCCTTGAATACACACTGTTTGGAAGGCTGCCTGCTGCTAATAAAGGTTCGGAGAATCAATCCTTGCGGAGTGACGTCCTCTTAGCACAGGACAAACTTTGGGAAGAGGTTTAAAACGCGACAGTCCGGCCGTGGGACGATGCACCGCCCGCGTGAAGTAACGGCGGGTCCACATGCCGGAATTGTGCCGGTGTGCAGGCACAGGGATTACTTAAAATTACAGACAGCTTTTGAAATGGAGGCCAACTGGAGGGATTAAAAGCGGATTTAAAGAGCAACATTGAAGGCTAGTGCATGGCAAACCACCAAAGGCAGGAAATCACCCATTGGAGGGAAGAAATAGCACTACAACGCCCAGCATGCTGTTGAAATACCCATGTGGGAGCGGCATGCAAAGTGGGAATTTAAGGGTTGTAATGCGCAGCTGCGCACTAACTACTGTGCCCTATGAATAAGAAGCATGTTGCCTCGAAACGCGTCAGGGCGTCCTTGAATACACACTGTTTGGAAGGCTGCCTGCTGCTAATAAAGGTTCGGAGAATCAATCTCTGCGGAGTGGCGTCCTCTTAGCACAGGACAAACTTTGGGAAGAGATATACATTTTTATATTGGTTAAGAGCTATGTTTCTAAATTACTTATACTGGTAAGCACTACTTACATTACATCATTACACACTACATCAATGTACCCTCAGTGATTTCTATCCCTGTTCTTTTTATGCAGAATTGTTTGTTGATTTCCAATTACACTTTTATTGGAGACTAGTGGAAGAGGGGAACAGACCACGTAGACATCCTTGGTTTATGTTTAGTGGTTATCTCTTGGCTATGTTTGTGTTTAAGTATACCTTAGAGTAGGTTATTGACGATACTCTGTTTACAGGATCACCAAAGTCTCCAGTGAGATATCCTTGTTGCCCAGGTCGTGCAGAGGGACCCTCTTCAGTTTTCTCCTCCCCTTGTTTCCCCTCTTCCCCTTGCTCATTGGCCCTGATTTGACTTTGTTGTGCAAACCAATGCAAGACGTACAACGTAGGAGTTTCCATCGACGAGGACTGCAAGGTCGAGGAAGGAGAGTGACACCATGGCGAGGAGGAGGCAGCCACAGCAGGTAAGTGCCTTTTTTAATTATAATTACATTAGGGAGGGTGGAGGGAAGGCTAACTCCACTCCACCATGGAGTCAGAGTTTTGCCTGAACTCTGCGTTCTCAACAGAGCGTGGAGTAGGCAAAACTCTGTAAACTCTGCTGGCGGAGTGGAGTTACCTGCCCGGCTGACTTCTAAGGCGAGAAGAAATGTTTTAGGAGAAGTGCCAGCGGGGTAAGAGGGGGGATGAAAAAGGCCCAATGACAATACCTATTCTCAGACTCCAAGACTGGTGGATCGAAGTCCAGTATGTCATCCAGATTCACCATAGGATCATCTGATCCCTGTCCATAGTTGACCTCCATTGCCCCCAAATTTTCATAAATTTCTGAGAACATCTCTGGCTACATACACCTCTTTTTCTAAATACATGCAAATGTCCATTTCTGCTCTCCATTGGTTGTTATTGGGTAGTGTTCTTACCCCTATCCCTGTGCAATATCTCTCTTAGCAACCACTAGACCCAGGGAACAGAACACCAATTTCCTACAGAGTAGCTCGGTGTCCCCCAGGATGCTTTGGAGTATACAATGTGGGATTAGGGAGATCCTTTACCTCCATTATGTTTACTAGCTCCCCCAGGATGCAGTGCCTGTATGTTCTGCTTGGGCATTCCCAAATCACATGGAAAAAATGACCCTACTGAGGGCCCCACATCATAAACCGACAACACTGGGAATTTTCCCCATTTTATGTAGCCTGTCTCCAGCTAAGTATACCCCGTGGAGAATGTCCAGTTGTATCAGTTGGCCTTAATTTCCACCACACAGGGGTACATCAGTGCTGCCTCCCAGTCTATGTCCTCCATGCCATCCATGTCACACTCCCAACAGTTCCTAAGGGTACCCAAACTGTCATGGATATTGTTGATGATCACCTCATAGATGGCTAAGACCACTCCCCACCCCAGCGGGCCATCAAGTAAATGACTATCCAGGGATGATATGTCCATGAGGTCTGACCAGTCCATTTCTTCTTTCATCAGTGTGGGCCTGAGTTTGGCGTATTTGTAGTACAGTTTGACTGCCATGTCATATTCCTCTCAGACATACTCAGTCTCATACTCAGTCATATCCCCAAGGG
Organism: Lissotriton helveticus; assembly: GCF_964261635.1. Classification (NCBI taxonomy): domain Eukaryota; kingdom Metazoa; phylum Chordata; class Amphibia; order Caudata; family Salamandridae; genus Lissotriton; species Lissotriton helveticus. The sequence goes on from NC_136061.1 coordinate 2,107,236,649, forward strand.
TGGAGATGCCCAGTGGGCAATGCCATGGAGCTCCCCGATCTCCCGGAACATTACACAGGCCAACAGAGGTGTAGCCTAGGTCACCCTTCCCCTCCATTCCACATGGGCCTTAGCCCTGTCCCATGCAAACAGCACTGCTTGGGACAGGCCCCATAGCTCAGATATGCCTTTGTGCTGTAAAAGAGGTGTTTACAGGAGTGGTGCTCCATGGATCATCTCTCCAGGCACACTGTGTGGTCATCAGTCCAATCATTTATTACTTGGAGCAGGGAGACCCAATAGTAGACCCGAAAGTAGGGGAGGGCAATCCCACCATTGATGACTGACTTACATAGAGTCCCCAAAGCAGTACTGGGAGGTTCCCCATCCCACATTAACTGCATTATCATCCTGTCCAACCGAGAAAAAAAGGATTCCGGAATCAGGAAGAGGTTATTTGCATCACATATAATATCTTGGGAGGGTAATTATTTTGAGGATGGCCACCCTACCTAGATTCTTCATGGGCAACATTCTTCATCTGGCCACGCCACTGTAAGGCCACCATTTGCAGTTCAAGTTTTCGCTCCCGCAAGGCCTCCAGGTCCTACACCACTGAGATGCCCAGATGTCTCAAACCCTTTATGGAGACATTCATTGATTCCGGGACCCAAATCCTCTAGCCCCATTGCACCACTGTATAAAATGTTGATTTGCCCCAGTTCACATTGTAACCAGAGTATTCCTCAAAGACCTCCGCCATCCAAAGGAGGGGTCTTAGGTTTGCGGCAGGGTCAGTAACGTATAATAGGACATCATCCACATATAGGGAGATTTTCTCCTTTTCCCACTGTGGTACCCCTGCCTCCTCCACGGATGCCCTGATCATGCCTGCTTGGGGTTTCATACAAAGGGCAAACAGTAAAAGGGAAAGTGGGCACCTCTGTCTAGTACCTCGGCTTAAAGAGAACGGACCTGAGATTACCTCATTAACGCAGAGTGCTGCTGTCGGGTCAGTATATAGCAAAGTTACCCAAAAGCAGAATCGTGGGCCAAAGCCGAATCTTCTCAGGACCAAAAAAGGTAGGGCCAAGGAACTGAATCGAACTCTCTATCTCCGCATGTGTGGATAGACGTGCCAGTGGACAGGGGCATCTCTCCTCTCATCTATCCAGTGGTGTAGACGCTGGAGATTTTGTCTCATCGATCACTTAAAGCCTGTCTGATCCCTGTGTATCAGTTAGGTAATAACTCCTGCTAGTCTGTAAGCCAGGATTGTTGCCAGTAATTTAGTCTCCACATGTAGGAGAGACATTGAACAATACGAACCACAGTCATACCCAGGTTTGCCCTCTTTATATATTACTACAATCACTGTATGTTGGAGGTCAAGGAGGAGCAATGCTCCCTCACTGGAGTCCTTGAACATTGCTGTCTTGCTTTTTCTTCAGAACACCTGGGCAAGACTTCAAAATACCAGGACACAACATGAACACTCTTCAAAATAGGACTCTACACAAAATACAATGTGAACAAAACTCAACACTCATTTATTAAGTGAAGGGGAATATTTATTGCAGCAAGTTCCCATATACCAAAAAGCAATAATACACAATAATTAATGTATAGAAAGGTAACTGTACGTGCACAAGAATAAGTAATTAGAACTTGGAATCCTTCACCGGCTGTTTAGCATCAAGCTTGCCAGCACAACTGGGGAACCCATTGACAATTTCAGGCAGGAGATCTCAACCCGGCACAAAAGTTACTGGGCAATAGGTCCGCTCTGCAGGAGAGTTCCTGTCAAAGTGCCAAGAGGCCTCGGTCGTTAAACTCTTTACTTACACGGAGAGAGATTTCTAGATGCCCCCCTTCCCTTTAATTGTGCTGTAGGTGCTGGTTACACTTCTCTGTGCCGAGGCCACTCAACGGAGCTGACCAGGCTCCAATGAGAGCTGAGGCAAAAATCCTCATCCTTGGACACTGTACGCACCCCACACTGTATGTTCCAGCAGCTTAACTCTCTCTCACTCAGTGAAGTGAGAAACATAAACAATTTGTGTGGGCAAGTATCCTGGGCTTGTCTCCATTCGCAGTGCAAAGGTAAGGTTAGACAGACACAAGATGAAACCCTGCTTACAAATGTAGTTAAAGCAAAATGGAGTCAATGGTCAATACACAATCCCACAATGTATAACTACATGTAGCATTACACTCCACCCCTTGACCCTTGACTAATAATTAACATAACTCATAGGTGTAAATATTATCGCGCTCGAACAAAACAAGGATATAAAGCTAGGCACATATTGCATACAGCAACAAATGGATATCAAAATACAAATTATAATGAAAATGACACTGAAAAAAACAGCGAATGTGGCCCAAAATCAGGGAACCATCCAAATAACTAATCCCACCATCTCTTGTCAACATCTTGCTTCACTCCCTTGACTAATTCATGCAATGCATTAAGATGCGAATGGATGGATGTTGAATGGTGAGACAAATTGAAACAACACAATCCTTCAAAATCTGCACAGCCATTGTTATGTTTTAAAAGCAAATAATCAATAGCAGCCTATTTTGAAAAGCGTATTTTCTTGTTCACCGGACATTTAATAGAATTTCAGCTAAAGCAGTAGTAGTTTAATTTATAATTTTCACCATTAAACATGCAAGCGTCTTCATTATCCTACTATTATACACAGTTAACCAATGAACGCCTACTATGGCTGTAGTGAGACTAATATATTCAGTTTTGGATAACAATGTAATTTCAGAATCACAGTCTTTAGCCAACTGAAAAGCGTCTCTAGCACAGCGAGAACGTAAAGCTGAACGTAAAGGCAACATCAGACATCATAATTTTGTTAAGGCACATGGTCCACCAGTCAGGTTTGCTGGAATGTAGGTGTATGACGTATTGCCACATGAAAAGAGCCATCCCTTGGGTAATTTTAACAAACCTAAAGTGGCTAGCAACAGACACTTTATGCTTGTAATACACATTGTTATTTACAGTAGTCTATATACTATTGCTCCGTAATTGACACAATATATGTTGCTCTCTGGAGATGTTACTCATAGAACTGTCAATCTTTAGCTGCTGGCACTTCCCTATTATAGCAGGATGACATGAAAGGTTATAATAATCATCTCCAACAGAGATATTGTATGGTATGATATGAGTCATATTTTTCCACAGATTTCCTGTTATCCCAGGGAAAAACATACAATACACATATAAAGAGAGGTGGGTTCTGACATTGCTTTCCTCCACCACCTCATCAGCATTGGTAGTATTAAAGATGTGTAACAGAACATCAACAGGAGTAGGTGGTGTAACTAAATAGGCAGGGATAACGTTGAGGGTGTTTTTAACGTTCCGCATACAGAAATGGGATCTGTTGAGCACATTTAGTGCCAAATAAGTCCACATGTTCTCCGGCTGCTGTAATAATGTCATGATGTGATACTGGTAATTGAGTCCCTTGGCTGTGGGCATCTCTGGACCCTCCTGGTCCCCTCTGGACATGTCCAAATACACTCAAAGCAGTGAAATCAGGCCATAAACACACCATGCTGTGATCTAGAAGAACAGAGAACAAACAAGTATGAACATTCTCACAAATAACATTTATCAGCAGGCATATGTACCCATTACTCCTCTCCAGGTCTCATTACAACTAGGATAATGTATTTTCCTGTAGCTATGATTTCAGAAGGTTCAGAGGGTTGTTGGGGAATTTGATCCATACTATGGCTCCTAGGTTCTTATCAGTAGAGCCAACCCCTCCCTGTCCTCATAGAGTAAGAAGGGCTGGAGCAGGCCCCTTCCTAACAATTACTCCATAAACTGGCATGATGATAATCTGAGCAATTTGATCTCCGGGTTGCACTACTAAATCAATGTTTCCACTGTTCAGCGGTACCACTTATACCCCTCCTTGGTAATCACAGTCTGTTACCCCACCCAGAATTTGGATGCCTTTTAAGGCAAGGCGGGAGCGATGGGCAATTAATCCAAAATGCTCCTGGGGAATCTGAATTCCAACTCTGGTTTCAATTAAAGCTATATCTCCGGGTTTCAGTCTGTGCATCTGTAAAGAATATAAATCAAGACCACAGCCTCTGGGGTGACCCGATATGGAGCTAAGGCTCCGGCAGTTGTCTCTCAGTATAAAATAGTGTTAGTGGTCACGTGAGGCTACATCTGCAAAGTTGGTATCAACATTTGCATTAACGGAGTTTCTGCATTTGTCTAAGGCCTGTTGTTCAGAATTAACAATGCATCATGCAAGATATCTCTCCAACCTTTTAATGACCCCTCTGCACTCTGCACTCTGCACTCTGAATCTGCACTCTGCACTCTGAATCTGCACTCTGCACTCTGAATCTGCACTCTGCACTCTGAATATGCACTCTGAATCTGCACTCTGCACTCTGAATCTGCACTCTGCACTCTGAATCTGCACTCTGCACTCTGAATCTGCACTCTGCACTCTGAATCTGCACTCTGCACTCTGAATCTGCACTCTGCACTCTGAATCTGCACTCTGAATCTGCACTCTGAATCTGCACTCTGAATCTGCACTCTGCACTCTGAATCTGCACTCTGAATCTGCACTCTGAATCTGCACTCTGCACTCTGAATCTGCACTCTGAATCTGCACTCTGCACTCTGAATCTGCACTCTGAATCTGCACTCTGAATCTGCACTCTGAATCTGCACTCTGCACTCTGACTCTGCACTCTGCACTCTGAATCTGCACTCTGCACTCTGCACTCTGAATCTGCACTCTGAATCTGCACTCTGCACTCTGAATCTGCACTCTGCACTCTGAATCTGCACTCTGCACTCTGAATCTGCACTCTGAATCTGCACTCTGAATCTGCACTCTGAATCTGCACTCTGCACTCTGAATCTGCACTCTGAATCTGCACTCTGCACTCTGAATCTGCACTCTGAATCTGCACTCTGCACTCTGAATCTGCACTCTGAATCTGCACTCTGAATCTGCACTCTGCACTCTGACTCTGCACTCTGCACTCTGAATCTGCACTCTGCACTCTGCACTCTGAATCTGCACTCTGCACTCTGAATCTGCACTCTGAATCTGCACTCTGCACTCTGAATCTGCACTCTGCACTCTGAATCTGCACTCTGCACTCTGAATCTGCACTCTGAATCTGCACTCTGCACTCTGAATCTGCACTCTGAATCTGCACTCTGAATCTGCACTCTGAATCTGCACTCTGCACTCTGAATCTGCACTCTGAATCAGCACTCTGCACTCTGAATCTGCACTCTGAATCTGCACTCTGAATCTGCACTCTGAATCTGCACTCTGCACTCTGAATCTGCACTCTGAATCTGCACTCTGCACTCTGAATCTGCACTCTGAATCTGCACTCTGAATCTGCACTCTGCACTCTGAATCTGCACTCTGAATCTGCACTCTGCACTCTGAATCTGCACTCTGAATCTGCACTCTGAATCTGCACTCTGAATCTGCACTCTGCACTCTGAATCTGCACTCTGAATCTGCACTCTGAATCTGAATCTGCACTCTGCACTCTGAATCTGCACTCTGAATCTGCACTCTGAATCTGCACTCTGCACTCTGAATCTGCACTCTGAATCTGCACTCTGAATCTGCACTCTGCACTCTGAATCTGCACTCTGAATCTGCAATATGCATCTGCACTCTGCACTCTGCACTCTGAATCTGCACTCTGAATCTGCACTCTGAATCTGCACTCTGCACTCTGAATTTGCACTCTGCACTCTGAATCTGCACTCTGCACTCTGAATCTGCACTCTGCACTCTGCACTCTGAATCTGCACTCTGAATCTGCACTCTGAATCTGCACTCTGAATCTGCACTCTGAATCTGCACTCTGAATCTGCATCTGCACTCTGCACTCTGAATCTGCACTCTGAATCTGCACTCTGAATCTGCATCTGCACTCTGCACTCTGAATCTGCATCTGCACTCTGCACTCTGAATCTGCACTCTGAATCTGCACTCTGAATCTGCACTCTGAATCTGCACTCTGCACTCTGAATCTGCACTCTGCACTCTGAATCTGCACTCTGCACTCTGAATCTGCACTCTGAATCTGCACTCTGAATCTGCACTCTGCACTCTGAATCTGCACTCTGAATCTGCACTCTGAATCTGCACTCTGAATCTGCACTCTACACTCTACACTCTGAATCTGCACTCTGCACTCTGAATCTGCACTCTGCACTCTGAATCTGCACTCTGCACTCTGAATCTGCACTCTGCACTCTGAATCCGCACTCTGCACTCTGAATCTGCACTCTGCACTCTGAATCTGCACTCTGAATCTGCACTCTGAATCTGCATCTGCACTCTGAATCTGCATCTGCACTCTGAATCTGCACTCTGAATCTGCACTCTGAATCTGCACTCTGCACTCTGAATCTGCACTCTGCACTCTGAATCTGCACTCTGCACTCTGAATCTGCACTCTGCACTCTGAATCTCACTCTGCACTCTGAATCTGCACTCACAATCTGCACTCTGCACTCACAATCTGCACTCTAAATCTGCACTCTGCACTCTGAATCTGCACTCTGCACTCTGAATCTGCACTCTGCACTCTGAATCCGCACTCTGCACTCTGAATCTGCACTCTGAATCTGCACTCTGAATCTGCACCTGCACTCTGAATCTGCATCTGCACTCTGAATCTGCATCTGCACTCTGAATCTGCACTCTGAATCTGCACTCTGAATCTGCACTCTGCACTCTGAATCTGCACTCTGCACTCTGAATCTGCACTCTGCACTCTGAATCTCACTCTGCACTCTGAATCTGCACTCACAATCTGCACTCTGCACTCACAATCTGCACTCTAAATCTGCACTCTGCACTCTGAATCTGCACTCTGCACTCTGAATCTGCACTCTGCACTCTGAATCTGCACTCTGAATCTGCACTCACAATCTGCACTCACAATCTGCACTCACAATCTTCACTCACAATCTGCACTCACAATCTGCACTCTGCACACTGCACTCTGAATCTGCACTCTGCACTCTACATATGGTATGTTATGCTTACATACATTCCATATATTATCCATGTATATGCCACATTTAGTTAAGAATATATGTTCTGTTTAGTTACATTACTTTGTTTGTATACCCTTTTATGCTGCTCTAAAGTTATTTCAATGGGTGAAATGCGCAGCCTGGGTAGCAGGAAGGAGAAGATAAGAGAGTGCATCGAGTGCGGACTTGTGAGCAAGCGCCTTAAGCCATCAGGATGCTACTTCAAGGCACGTAGACAGGGTCGTAATACCCAATGATACTCGTAAAGGTAGCTACAAAAAATGGTGTTAGGTTGTGCACACACCCTGCAAAGATGCGTGTAGTGCCTGAAGTCACAAGTTGAACCTGGTGTTGTTCGCTACAATAGACGATAGTTATCAGTGAGGTTTGTTCCACCATGAAACGAAAGTTGGCTGCCGAGAGTAACAAGGCAGTGCTGGGAGGGGGGCTGCGCACCAACTGAAGTGCTCTGGTTGCACGGCCTGCGGCCGTGTGAAGTGATAAGCCTTTGAAGTATGTCACGGCGCCTGAGGGGAGAGCAGAGAGAAGAGAAGGCTCGTGCGGGCAGAAAGGACGGCCGTGGGAGGTGGGAGGAGAATTCGGCATGGCTGGGGAGGGGGAGGAGAAATTAAAGTAAAGGCTGTGTTTGCGGGGAGAGAGAGGGGAGGTGCTGGTGTGGGAGGAGTGCTGCTACGGCCTGGGGGAAGCTGGCTGGGGAGGGGGAGGAGAAATGAATGTAAGGCTGTGGGGAACAGAGTTTATGGCCCAAAAGCGCGTGCCTGTGGCCACGTGAACTTCAAGAAAACCGCAAGGAATGAAGCCCTTGGTTTGACGAGGATTTCGAGCACTTGAATTCTCGCTCCTCAATGCGCTTGCGCGCATTGTAGGTCACGAGACCTAAAAAAGGTGTGAGTTACCCAAACATTCCCCAGTACAAAATGACAGCAGAAATAATAGAAGGAATAACTCCAGTGATAAACAAAATGATTGAGCAAGGTATACTGAGAGAAATAGAAAGTAGTCCTTGTTTTCACCGATAATGGGATTGAAAAAGCAAAATGGAACCTTTAGAATGGTACAGGATTTGAGAAAGGTTAATAAAATAGTTGACCCATGTTGTCCGATTGTACCAAATCCAGCAGTGATTTTATATCAAATTCCCCATGATGCAGAATGGTACACTGTGATTGATCTATGTAAAGCGTTCTTTACAGTTCCATTGCACCCAGAAAGCCAGCCAATATTTGCGTTCCGGTTCGGAAACCGTATTTTGGCATGGTGCCAATTCCTCAAGGGTATACTGAAAGTCCATCTATCTTTAATCAGTTGCTAAAGAAATCATTAGAAAGTTTGAGCATGCCTGGAGAGTCTGTATTGGTTCAATACATTGGTGATCTTCTAGTGGCATCAAAGACAAAATATGCATGTATAATAGATACCATTGCATAGTTGAATCATTTGGCAGAAGAGAGACATAAAGTGTCTCCATCTAAATTACAATTTTGTCAGAAAGAAGTGCAATACTTAGGTCATAAGATTGCCAAAGGAATCAGACAAGTCACTGCAGAAAGAATCAAAATGATACAAGGAATGCAGCCACCAAAAACTCAAAGACAAGTAAGGATGATCCTGGGAATGGTAGGATACTGTAGACAATGGATTAGTGGATTTTCATTGATAGCAAAACCATTATAGAGATTAACAAGAGCAGATATCAGAGACCCTATAGTATTGACCAAAACTGAAATGGAAGCATTTGCACAACTGAAAACGAGCTTATGTGAAGCACCAGCTTTAGGGATGCCTGACTATGGAAAAGAGTTTGAATTGTACTGCAGTGAGTGAGAAGGATGTGCATTGTCAGTTCTGATTCAGAGACATGGAAAACTGAGAAAGCCAATTGCACATTTCTCAGCTGTTTTAGACCCAGTTGCAAAAGCGTTGCCAGGTTGTCTGAAAGCAGTAGCAGCTACAAGCGTCAGTCTAGAACAAAGTGAAGGAATAGTGATGGGATTTCCTGTGAGGGTGTATGTACCTCATTCTGTGGGGATTCTCCTTACTAGGACAAAAACGCAGTACCTGACCAACAATAGGATGACAAAGTATGAGAAGATAATTCTGGGAGCAGAAAATGTGACAATCTCTAGATTTGTAAATGTAAACCCTCCTACACTATTACCTGATACCAGGGAAACTGAAGTGATAAATGAATTTGATCATAAATGCCTGGATGTTCTTGAATACTGTACCAAACCAAGACCAGACATCAGAGATGAGCCATTGCCTAAATCTGACTACGTAATGCTTGTTGATGGTTCGTGTCTGAGAACAAATGAAGGTGTTTTGAGTGCAGCATATGCTGTTTGCACAGTAGCAGATGTACTGGAAGCATCTTGTCTGAAAGGAATTCGTTCTGCTCAAATAGCACAATTGATTGCTTTGATTCGAGCGTGTTAACTGGGAAGGGAAATTAAGGTTACCATAGTGACCGACAGTGAGTATGGTTTCGGAGTTGTCCATGATTACGGACAACTGTGGTCCCAAAGAGGTTATTTGACTTCTGCAGGATCACCATTACGGAATGCAGAATTCGTGAGAATGTTGATAGATGAAATTCAGTTGCCTGACAAAATTGCTGTGGTGAAGTGTGCGGCTCACAAAAAGGGGGATGATTACATTACTTGAGGTAACAGGTATGTAGACTCAATTGCAAAATATTGTGCTAACAATTTGGCCTCCATTAATCGGGACAGAGAAAAGGAGCATGTTTCAAGTCCTTTAATGCTAACAACAGTAGTTGAAACTTGGCAGGAAGTGAGGCAAATGCAGGAAGAAGCTGATGAGGAAGAGAAATATTTCTGGTTAAAAGCAGGATGCAGACAAAGAGAGGAAGATGAAATTTGGGTTTACAAAGATGAAAGACAAGTAATGCCCGATAGCATGATCTCAAATACAATCCCAAATTCAGGATGATTGCCGAAAGCTTATGCCAAAGATGTCTAGTGTGTCAGCAGTTTAATCCAAACAGAAAAACAATTGTGAGTCTGGGAATCATAGGACAGGAGGGAGGTCCATTTAAACGAATGCAGTTGGATTTTATTGAGCTTCCACCTTGTAACCGACTCAGATATGTTTTAGTGATCATCTGTTTATTCTCTTGAGGGGTAGAGGCCTTCCCCCACGAGGAGAATTGATGGGCTAACTGTTGCAAAATTGCTTTTACGTGAAATAATCCCTAGGTTCGGATTTCCAGTGACGATCAAAACTAATCGTGGCGCGCTTTCCAAAATGAACTTATGCAGATGGTATATGAAGCACTGGACATTCGCCAGAAACTGCATTGTGCTTACAGACCTGAGGCTTCAGGAGTAGTTGAACAAGTAAATGGAACCATTAAAAACAGGATTGCAAAAATGTGTTTGGCAACAGGACTAAAGTTGCCAGATGCCTTACCACTGGTTTTGATGACCTTAATAAGCATACCTGACAGAAAAACTGGACTGAGTCCACATGAGATTTTAATGGGTAGGGTAATGAGACAAGCATTTGTACCAGTTGATAAGCTGTTAACTATTAATGATGACATCATACTGGATTACTGCATAAACATGTCTGACGTGGTGACTTCTGTGTTCCATCAGGTGGGAACTGAATCAAACACGAAAGAGAAAAGTCCAGCTCATGATCTTGTTCCTGGAGACTGGGTTCGAATAAAAGTTCACCACAGACGAAATTGTTTGGTGCCTCGTTGGCAGAGACCGAGACAAGTTATATTGGTGAGCACCACTGCAGTAAAATGTGCCGGAGTAAACAGATGGGTACATGCAAGCCATACTATCCGTGTGCCTGAACCTGAGAATCCAAATGAGGAAGGTGAAAGCACAACTGATTCTGACTCTGAAGGTAAACCAGAGAGAAGTCCAGATACTGAAGGTTGACAAGAACGTCAACATCTGGAAGTATCAGATGCAAGTTCTGCGTCTGAAGGAGAAGGAGAAATTGTCCAAATACCGAATTCTGAAGATCAATCTGAGGATCGAGATTTGGTAGAGACTGACACCATTAAGGACACTGAGCAATGTGGAGATAAAACTAGTGATCAAGAAAATCCTGAAGAACAGTCTGAAAGCTATGAAAGCAGGAACGAAAATCCTGACCCTGGAAAGGAGGAAATAACTCACGATAAGGATGAGTTTCCAAGTACCAGCTATGGAGATGTTCCTAACAGAGTGAAAGAACTGTCAAAGGAGAAAACTGATTCTTAAAAAGAAAAAGACATTATAAAGTTTGTCATAAATAAAACTGTCTAAGAGACTGAAAGTGAAACTGACGACAGTGCAGATGAAACTCCATTGAAAAAGAGTTCAAGAAAAAGGGCTTGGAGAGTGGAACATAACACCACGGAGCCTAAAACAAAAAGAGTTTGTAAAGGAGATAATTGGCCTAAAGGAAATGATGACTGAGATTTAAACTGGTTAACAAAGAAAGAAAACCAGAAGATCAAATAAATTAAATGACCAGTCAAAGGAGTCGTTGGGAACAAGAATAGAAGTTGTCCAAAGGCCAAAAAGAGTGAGAAGACTAAATCAGAATTACAAATCACCTGAATGGACATATATAGTATTACCTCCAATTGAAGAAGTAAACAGCAGTCAAGAGAATTTGAACTGCCCAAAGACAAATGGGAAAAGTGAGTAAAGAACTGAATCACAGAGAAAAGTGGTAATTGATCAAAGAGATAAGGTAAAGGTAAAAACTGAGACCCTGATAAAAGAGAGGGCACTGTATGTGAAAAATAAAAGCTTGAAGGTGACACAAGGTAGAAGAAAATCTGTTAGAAAAATCGCTGTGTAAAAAAAAAAAAAAGTCCAGTAATGACCATAAAACGAAATGTTCTATTTTTAAAAAATGGTGTAGATCATGTTTGATATGTACAGGATTACTAATATTGATATGGATAATTTTAGCTATTGTCATTCCTTTTCAGGATAATTTACCGAAGTTGAAACATAATGTGAGTTCAAGTGGACAAAATGGTCAATCAAAGTATAACAAGCAGCATGTATATAAACCAGAAATACATCAGGATAGTTCCATCAGTGATTTCACTAATAACACGTTTTCAAGATTGTTATCTGAGTATGTTAGGACAATGGATGCAAGTGATTGCTACGTTTGTGTGAAATTACCTGCATCTGTTTCAGAAGGCGTGACATATCACCACCTTCCACTTATATATGGAGTCACGTGTAGTGTGATTGCAAGCCTGTTTTATCAAACAGGAAAATTAGAATACCATTACTCAAATTCGGATGATATTTTTGCTAAGTTAAAAATTGTTAATGCACTGAATAAATTAAAGCCCGCCACAGTAATGGGGGAATTCTTTTTAGAAATAGATGAATTAAGCCATGATTATGCCTTTAAAAATAATTTGACATGTAAAATGAGAGTTGAAGAGAAAGCATTTTTAGATATGGTTGAAGAGATAAGAATTGCTTATAAACGTAAAGAAAAAGTGAAACATGAGAAATCCAAATATAGGACATTTGAATATGAAAATCTTGATGAAAGAAATGTGAATGTAGCCATAAATATAGACACTCCATTGTTAGGGAAATTCTGTATTAGGAGAGACAACACTGTGTATGACAATTATTTTGTGGGAGCAAGTCAATGTAAAGACACTTATAGAATTCTAGGGGCTTGGAGATTTAAAGGGGGAAAAGATCCAGTTTTCCATGGTATATACTTTATCTGTGGGAACAAAGCTTACTATAGATTACCGGACCACTGGTACGGGACTTGTTACGTAGGTTTGGTCTTTCCTAAAATCTTTCATGTAGATAGAGGTACTAATGGCATACGACTTTCTACGACTTAAAGGTATTTAAGTTGTAGAAAAAGAGAGAGTGTTATAGAAATAATAGATGATGTTTTTGGAGCACTGATACCAGCAGTGGGAATATCTTTTAATGCAAATCGTATTCGAAGATTTTCAACGATATTAGATCGTTTGTCAACAGACACAGCCGGTGGATTTTTAATGGTAAACACCGAAATGATTGCTATGAGAACTATGGTAATGCAAAATCTTCTTACTCTTGATATAATATTAGCAAAAGAAGGAGGAGTTTGTGGAATTTTGAAGGTACAGCACTGTTGTACCTATATTTCAGACAAAAGTCAAAATATTGAAAAGTACATTACGAATATTACAGAGTTGCATAGAGAAATCGAGCCACTGGAGGTTGATGGTGTTCTTGAACGACTTGGTAAAAGTATTTCAGCAGTTAAACATTGGTTTCAAGAAATAGGTAGTTAAATTATAGGTAACATATTAATTCCAGTAACAGTAACAGTGTTAGTGATTTTGATTATAAGATTATGTTGTATATATAGAAAAAGAAGGAATGCAACAAAGTCAATAAAGAAAGTATTTCAAGAAAAACGAGAAAGAGAAAGAGAAAACTATGATATAGAAATGAAGGAATTTCAAGAAAGAGTCTTTGCGGAAAACATAGAAGAAGATACTAGAGTTTACACTATACTAATCTGAAGAACTTGAAACATGTTTAGATAAAATTTGCAAAATTTAGGGTGATATTTGGTGATAAGATCACCAAAGGAGGGAGTTGATGGAGCGAGGTGGAGAAACAAAATTTTGTATACCTCTTGTGAAATCACACTTCCATAACCGTAACTTGAACTAATGGAGTGATGTGTGAAATTAACCAACCTAGAATAAAAATTGCACCTGCACAAGTACACGTGGGAAACTAATTTTGCTTATGTTGCAATCATAATTAACTCATTATGTGTTCTGTCGTGTCCTGAACTAATGAGCAGCTATTGAATAATCGAAAATGGCATACATGTGCTTTTTGTCTATGTATTTGTGGCTGGAGGTTGGAGACAGGTGAGCATATCACGCGTAAATGTAGCTTGTTTGCTAGGTAATAACTCATAGGGAGACCTTAGTATAGGGAGGTAAACAGAAGAGCTATAGTTTCATATTTAACATTTATTTGTGTTTGTTTCTATGATAGTTCCCATTCTGGCTCGTGCGGCCTACTGAAAAATGGAGTCTCTCGATTATTGTGACAGCAAGAGATAAAGCACATGCGCGGCTGAAAGACGAGAATGAATGCGAGCTGCCTGTGCCTGAACGAAAACAGTTCAAGGCCAACATGCCCTGGAAGTCCTGATGACTGCCAAAAGAATAGACGTTTGAATTAATGAACGTGGGAAAAGTCCATGGAGTTGCTAGTTGGGGATGTGACTAGGCCAAAGACTTTCTTAAACAAAGGACCCTTTAAAATTCAACTGACACAACGGAAAGCAAATATTAGAATGATGAGGTGATGCTCATCGACCCCTAAATTGTCCAATCAGAACTCGAGTTTATGCTGATAGTTACTTTAGTAGATAGATAAAGTTAGTGAAAAAGGTATAAAAAGTGCAGACTTTACTTAAGAAAAAACTCCTCTTCAATTTCCTTCAGAGATGCTGTCGGAGTGCTGATTTTCCGGAGATCTAAGACTTAGAATAATTTTCTATTTTTCTTTGAATGAGGACTGAGCTTTAGATGAGGTTATTAGTCAGGGAAGTTAGGAGAAAATGAATTTTGGGAACTATCTGTCTTTTGCTAATACTTGTATTTCTGAAATCTAAATAATAATGTCTATTTCTGAATTTTCTAAAATAAATAAACATAACTGTTTGAGATAAAACTCTTATTCCTTTAATGTCGTTTTAAATGAAGAAATAAATAAAGTGAATAAACTTTCAGACATGCTAAACTTTGCTTTTAATAAAAATTAGATAAATGGAGAATTAAGCTGATCTTGTATTTTCCTACGCCTAATTTTTTACTAGCAGATTTGTCGACCTTAATGGTGGCGTGTCTAAATAAATGTTTTGTTAATAAAAAACATGGTAAATTCATTTAAACTGCATGTGTAAATAGTATAAATATCTAGTTTTAGTTTAGACACTCCACTATGATACAGCAGCTCTCCTTTGAATCTCACCGATCCATGAAGTAGGATGGAAGTGTTTTGTGAGTGACTCGCGGTGTTATGGGCCCCACTGACGAGTAGATGTATGATTTTTGTACTTCAGGGAAGGTGACATGGTTTTAGAAAGTATTTCCGGAGTAGCGCTGCTTCATAGTACTTGGCACATTCCTGCCTGTTGTCTTTAACCCATCACCAGTAGTGATGTACCCACCCATCGGGCCTCCTCCTCCCTGCGGCTCAGCCACACCAGTAGCCATCCTGCTTTGTCCTCCACATCGAATAGTTTCCTCTGTAACCTGAGGTAGTGTTGATGGGCAGCCCCCTCTGCGGCAGCTCTGTATTCAGCACTAGATCAGATCCAGGAGTTGAGGAGTCCGCTAGTTCGGTGGTTGATTCAGTCAGCACTCCAGGTCCAAAAACTGACACTCTAGGTCCTGAAGCTGGGCCCCCTGGATTTGCTTCTTCCAGGGATTGTAGTCTATCTTGCATGACTGCCATACATACTTCCTACACTATTTCAGGGAGTTATATTTATCCTTATATGTCTTATACTGCCGTATATGCTGCCCACTCTATTCCTAGAGTCCACTGTATCCGTTTTTGGTCCTCAAAATAGACAGCAGAGTCTGTCCTCACCTGCGTCATTGTGTCAGGGTCATGTAGTTCCCAAGCATTGTAGCACCACATTAGGGTTCCCTGTCTTCTCTCTCCCACCAAGGTGACGGACAGCGGGCAATGATCCAAAATCCACAGCCTCTATTGTTAATCCAGTCGAGAGAATGATCTATGGGTACCAGGGTAGAATGAGAATGCCACTTCCTTTGGGTGCTTCAATCAACAAATGTCTACCAGGCCCTAATGTAGCGGGACGGTCTACTATCTCTCCCAACCTTGATCTGTTTGGTTATATGTTACTGTATGGTGATTGCATAAGGGCGTCATCCTAGTCCCCTCTGGCTTCCAGTAGTAAAAACCCTACTCTTCCCATTGCATTCCTATGCAGGTGGGGAGGAGCATATACATTAATTAGCTTGAAGGCTTGGTGTACCAGGGACCCCTATATTCCAAGCACCATGCCATCAATGTCTAACCACTGTATCTTGACCCTAAAAGGATATTTTGTTTTGCTAGAATTGCAACACCCTGAACCCTTTGGAGAACCCAGCATTTCCCAGTGATTAGTATCTGCTCCTACCTAGAAACCTGCACTCTGTACCCATGAGATGAGTCTCCTGTAGGAAGACAACAACTGGGGTGACACGCTGGATAAATTGTGAAATCACTCCACGTTTAATCTTGTTGCCTAAAACATTACCAATCCAGGATAGCAGTTTTATGTGGGCTGCCCTCCTGTCTCCTGTCTCCATTATGCATCAGAAGATGCCCCCACCACAGACACACCCGCGGCTCCCCCATCTCCCACATGCCTGCTCTTCTAACCAAACAACACCCAACTTCCCATTTATGCTCCACATTTCCCAATACAGAGCAAATGCCTGCTAGTCCTCAACATAGGAAAAGTCTGTCACCCACTCCTCCACCAACAAGCAAAACAACCACTAAGGAATTCAGAGTTCCAGCGCCCGACAGGGGATCTGTAAGCAATATCTCTCCCTCTGAAGTGACCCACTAGGGAAGGCCAGGAACAAATATACCTACCGGCAGGGCTATTGCCGGCCCCGTGCCCGTTCCATGTCAAGCAGATGTGTGCATTACCGACTCTCCCTCACCCATTCATAGCCTCAGTGCCTGGCATTGTTCACCCCAACCCATGGGGTTCATCGGCTAGCAGAACGTGTCCTCCTCCATCATATCAGTTCCTTAGCAGTAATGGGGGGTCACCTCCGGTCAGGTGAATGACCCTCTATTTTTTTCGGGAAGGCCTATTATTCGGACGTTACTGCAGCACCCTCTCCTGGAGTCTCTTTGCCTTATCAGACAAGTGCTGGAGCTTCTGAGTTAAATCCCCCACGTCCGGTACCACGTGTCTCATGGTTTCCTGCATGTGTGGTCTATTATGAGGCACAGGGTCAGACTGATTTGCATATGGCCATGTCTGAACTGGGGTGGCTGAGTGAGCTAAAGAATGGTGATGGATTAAACCCAGATCAGTTGACTGGGGGTGAGTGTTTGATTTTCTCAAACGCTCCATCCATCATCCCCTTTTGTATCGCTCTATTATGAGGAGTCCCAAGTCCAGTCCGACTATAAACAATGGGGAGTGATTCAGTTATGATAGTCGGAGTCTAGAATCATTCAAACTAATTTTGAACCAGGAAATGCCTCAGACACCATTGATTGTATTTATCTTTTTTCACAGAAGTCTTTTTAATTGACTCTGGATTCACTATTCGTATTCTTCTCTTTTGTATATATTTTTTACATAGCCTCTGTGTTTTCTTAAAGCAAAGCAATAGTTACAACATTTACATGTAAAAAAAACATTAACAGTACAAAAAAGAAATGTTCATAGACAAACACATATCTTTACAATCAAAAGCACGGTGCAAATACGTTCAGTTTGTCAGAGAAGCGTTGTTTTCGCTTAGCCGTCCTACTTATTTCATCTCCTATTGGGAAACCGTGTTTTTTGTCCTCAATATACGTTATTTTTCTAGGTCGAAACGCGTTGGCAAATATATACAAGGCGGTCAAGAGTAAACAATAATAAAATCATGCCAAATGACAAGCGTCTTGAGCTGAAAAGTTAAACTCAAGCTGGTAATGCGTGATTAGCCTCTGACCCCCACTGGACCTAGAAAAATAACGTATATTGATTGGAAAGACTGGACCCCGGCACTCTAAGTAATATATATACAGTTCGTAAATGAATTTACACTAGCAAAAAAACAACATACGATGATGGGAGAAAACTTCCAAAGCCAGGTTTAAGTGAACAAAATAGAATCAAATAATTACACAATAATTTATTGCAACAAAGGCACATAAATTGTATTTCAAAACAGTCTAAACATTTGGAGAAAACACTGCTTCATTTGATGTAATTAAGGTTTCTGTTCTTGACTTGGTAGCTCAGAAACAGCCAACGCACGTTTCGTCACCACCGTGACTTCCTCAAGGCTTAGTTTGATGGCAGATAAGCTCGGCAAGATGCTTCAGTTGTGGCTGTATATTTTCAGAATGCTGAGGGTCACTTGTCAGTACTCCAAATTAAGGTGTGTAGATCTAAAAGAATAGTCCAATTGACAGCTACTAAGTTTTCAAGAGCTTAAGAACTCCAAATGATCGTTACCAACGAAAGTATAGCAAATATGCATAGGTCTGCAAACTGCCCACTAATTCCACAGTAGAGGTTTCTTTAGACACTGTGTGGCAGAATAGAATTTCTTTATTCGCACGAAAACTGTGTCTTCCCAAAAAATAACTCAGGAAGCATGGAGAGACATCTTACATGAGTGCAGTGATAAGACCCAGACTAGGCATCCGTCTGCAATGCCGGCACCTTCGCACGACCGTTTTCCGTATCCATAAACGGGCGTGCAAAGGTGCTCTCACTCTGTTCCAAACGAACACACGTTCCAGCAACAACTTTCAGACATCCAGGCAATGCAGTGGCTACGGGATCAAGAGTATCTGAAAAATAGGCACCAGGGCTATGCACAGTATCATGCACTTGAGCTAGCACTGACAATGCGCAATCTTTATGCTCACTGCAGAACACAGTAAAATTCTTGTTATAGTCTCTCGCAGTTCATTAAATGAGCGCATATAATCATTGCTCCAAGATACCGGATGAGACACATCTTTGTGTGTCAGCCTCTGAAGAGGCTTGGCTGTCAGGGAAAAATTAAGAATCCATTGACGACAATAGCCACTCATCCCCTGAAACATGTGTAATTATTTTGTGTACTAGGTAGACTCATGTTCAGAATCATTGTGATTCTGTTTTGGGACACCTTCCTTGCTCCTTTCTCAATATGATGTCCAAGATACAGAAGTTCTATTTTGCTAAATTGCAATTTCGACAGGGACATATTATGTCCGTTCTCAATCAAATGGTTCAGTAAAGCAATGGTATCGCGTGTGCAAGCCTCCTGTGTACTTGATGCTACCAACAGGTTGTCAATGTACTGGACAAGGACAGAATGATTTGGCAATACCCAAGACTCTAGATTTTTCTTCAATATTTGGTTGACTATTGAAGGGCTTTCCATATTCGCTTGTGGGACTCGGCACCATGCCTAGGCACGTCTGTCGAACCGGAAAACAAAAAGATATTGGCTATCCTCATGCAAAGGGATAGAAAAGAAGGCTTAGCACAAATCAGTGACAGAGAACCATTCAGCTTCACATGGAATTTCAAATTATATCACAGCTGGATTTGGTACCACAGGGCAACATGAAACCACAATCTGATTAGTCTGGCACAAATTCTGACCAATATGGTATTTACCATTAGGTAAAGCTTACAGGGACGTTATAATTAGGCTCAGATTTCACTCGTACAAAACCAGTGAAATGCAGCAGTTATTGTTTCCTAACCTAACTATAACTTACAGCCCCGCAATGCACTGCTGAAGACCTCACATATTACATCACTCATGGCATGTTCAGTAACATCACTGATGACATCTCAAATGACTTCACTGATGATATTATTCTAGTGATTGTGAGTGTTTTCTACATGTTTTTGTGTGGTAAACGTATATATTAAGGTACCAAAAAAGTTAAATTAGTATAAAATTGTGTGTTATAAATGATTGATTCCTTTTTCTAACTTAGTTTATGTGAGTCACTCTGTGACTGTGTGTATCAGTGTGTGATTGGGTGTCTGAGTGACTGTACAGGTGTGTGAGTGGGTGGCTGTATAAGTGGGTTTCTGAGTAGCTGTGAGGGTGTCAGTGGCTGTGTGAGTGGCTGTATTGGTGAGTGAGTGGGTGCGTAAGTACCTGTATGGATGGTTGAGTGCCCGTGTGAGTGTCTGTATAGGTGGGTGAGGGGGATGTCAGTGACTGAGTGAGTGAGTTTATGTCTGAATGGCTGTATGAGTGAGTGACTGGGTGTGTAAGTCGCTATATGGGTGAGTGAGTGTTTGGATAAGTGAATTGATGTGTGAGTGGCTTCATGGAAGAGTAAGTGTCTGTGGAATTGGCTGTGTGGGTGACTGAGTAGCTGTGTGAGTGGTTGTATGGATGTGTGAATAGGTATGTAAGTGGTTGTGTGAGTGTATGAGTGAGTGTGTGAGTGGTTTTATGTGGCAAGAATATCTGATTATTGATCTCCTCAGGAACAGATGACTGTCCCCAAATCCCCTCCACTACTGTGCTCAACAAACTCAAGTATGTCTGTCACGGACATCAACAGGGAAGAAAGGGGAAGTGGAAAAGAAAGAGATAGGGTGCCGCAATCGTCTGGTGCTTCAACTGCAATTCTTCTCTTCTGGCACCTATAAAATAACATAAACAATTACTATGTTTCCTTGGTACGTTCCAATGTTTTACTTTTATTTCTCTGACTTGTGTGAGTATATTACCTGTCTAGAGGATTATATTATCTTGTTTCCCCTTTTCTCCATATTAGTCTTTTACCTCTTGCAATTGTCTCTTTGTCTCTAATTATATTCTTTTTGTCTCTTACAATATTCTTTTAGTCTTTTGTATATTTTCTCAACAATAACTCTGCGAACTTTCCTATTCCTGTACACTGAAAATTGCTGCAGATGCAGCAATAATTTTTACTGTCTTCTTAAGAGATCAATATATAGCGCTCAATGTAGAGCCCTATTTAACTCTCCCAAAAAACAATGAATTTTAGCATTTTAAAACAGTCACAAAATGTCTTGAGCGCTGGCTAAAAGTGACACCATAAAACAATAAATGAAACAATCTTACTTCATGGATTGAGAACCCTTCTCTTCACAGAAGGTTCTCGAGAATTGAACTCGACTTTTCTGCTCATGAATTTCCCCCAAAATGCCTTATGAGCATGTACAGGGCTAACTTGTCCATAAACGATGAATTCTTCTTTTAAAACGCAAACTGAGGAAGCATGATAATCGAGCACTCCTCAACGCCATAAACTACAGTTGAAGTGAGACATGCATAGCCTGTGCATGCGCATTAGAGTCCCTCCTTACCTTACGCCAGAACAACTAGACCTCGAACCTTGCCACAACAAAACGATGGCTGAATCAGAATGTTTTCCTTGCACCTGAGTTAAACGCTGCAGAACAAACTTGAGCATTTGCTTCCAACAAGGATTTCTTTTTCTCCAACATAGATATTTCTTAAACACAAAACCCTTTAATCTAAAAGAGAGTTTTTTAAGGCGCAAACTGTTACAAGATAAGAGCTTCCTCACAGGACCCCCTTTCAAAAATAGTCCTTCCAATTTAGGTTTTTCCAGATTATCTTTATGAAAAACTTGGACTAGTTTAGGAGCATGAATATTAGAGAATGGTTCCCAAGATCGCTCTTCAGGACCAAAACCCTTCCAGTCACTGAGGTAAAATATTTTGCCTCTTCTCAGTCTTGAGTCCAGAATTTTATGAACTTCAAACTCTTTCAGAGCACTGATCTTGAATTGGTTCTGGTGATGAATTCAATATCAATTTTGGTGGACTTTTTCTAATGACAGAAACATGAACAACTGGATGTACCTTTACATATGAGGGCAGATGGGGCTTGATTGCCACCAGATCAAATATTTTAACTACTCTAAAAGAACCCACACATCTAGGTTGAAATTTTCTATTCCATTTTAGCCGCAGATGTTTAGTTGATAACCAAAACCTATTACCTTTCTTGAATATTGGATTTTCTCTTCCTTTTCTATCTGCTTGGACCTTATAGGAATTCTTTGCTTTAACCAGATTTGTCTCTGTCTCTTGTAGAGTTTTCTGTATTCCTTTCACGAAATCCATAACTGATGAAACTAATTCTTCATCTTCTTCAACTAACACTCTAGGGTGTCTGCCATTATTCAAATAAAAAGGGGTGCACCCTGTGGATAAATTTTCAGAATTATTATAGGCAAACTTGGCTGCTGAAACCAATACTGACCACTCCTGTTTCTGATCTAAAAGATAAAGGGCCAGATGTAGGTGTCCAAATACCGGTCGGAAACGGCCGAAAATACCGATTTTCAGCCGTTTCCGACCGGTATTTGGACATTGGTATGTAGGGGCATGTAAAATTACAGAATCGGTAATTTTACCGATTCTGTAATTTTACCGATTCGATAAAATACCGAATTGGTAAAATTACCGATTCTGTAATTTCAGATGTAGGTAGCACTGTTTTCAGTGCTACAAGGGTTTAAGAATTCTTAATTTACCACCAACTAGTAGTTGGTGGTAAATTAAGAAAACCATTTAAAAAGCTTTTTTTTTGCTTTTTAAACAGTGCCATGTTGCAGACATACATGCCCTAAGGGCATGTATGTCAGCAACATGTGCACCCATGCACAATTGAGGGGTGCAACAGGGTGTCAAAGTGACACCCTGCCACCCTTCAATATTTCCCCCAATTACCGAATCGGTATTTACCGATTCGGTAATTGACATTGATTCCTATGGGCCTCAAGGCCCATAGGAAACAATGGCAGTTACAGACTCGGTAAATACCGATTCATTAATTACCGAATCATACCGATTCGGTAATTAATTCGGTAAATATACCTACATCCCGATTGCCAGTTCTTAAATACCGAATCGGTATGATTCGGTATTTAAGAATCGGTAATCGGGGATTACCTACATCTGGCCCAAAGGCTCCTGATTGACACGTTCTGTCGGCCCATCAGTTTCTGGATGATAACTAGTGGAGTAGCGTGCATCTATACCCAATTGTTTAGTAAAACATTTAAAAAATGATAAATGAACTGTGAACTCCATCTAAAACTATGATTTTGGGCATCCCATATAATATCACAATGTGATGAGAAAAAAATTGAGCTAACTATGAGGCCTGTGGAAGATTTTTTAAAGGAAAGAAATGAGCCATCTTAAAAAAGGTGTCTACTACTACCCAAATTGTGCCAAACCCTTTACTAAGAGGTAAATCCACAATAAAAGCCATAAAAATTGTGTGCCACGGACCGGGAGGCGTAGGCAATGGTTTGAGTAACCCTTGAGGGGCTTGTCTAATTGATTTCCCTTTAAGGCATCTTTCAAAAGTGGCAACATACTGTCCTATCTCAGATTCCATTTTGGGCCACCAACAATCTCTTTTCACCAACTCTTGAGTCTTTAATATTCCTTTATGCCCAGCCAAAAAATGATCATGGCATAAATGGAAAACCTTTTCATGGAGTTCGATGGTAGGGAAAAATAGCCTTCCTTGCTGATAAGGCAACTCATTCTTAATTTCTCTCTCTGGAAGTTTGTTTGCCCAAATAATCATCTTCTCTTTAGGCAGAGCCTTTTGAATTTCAGTCTTAAAATGTGAGCACTGTGTTACCATAACAAAATTTTCTTCCAGAATAATTGGCTGCTTCCCAGAAGGCACTTCAGTTAAATCCTTTTATTCTGGAGAGTGTATCAGTCTTACCATTGTTAATTCCTGGTCTAAATGTGATTACAAAATCAAAGTCAACAAAGAACAAAGACCATCTTAATTGTCTTGCAGTCAAGGTATGTGCTGATTTTTAAAATTGCAAATTCCTATGATCTATGTATACTTTAATCTTATGTTGAGCCCCTAACAAGTAATGTATGCATTCCAAAAAGGCACTCTTTACTGCCAACAATTCCTTGTCAGTAATAGAGTAATTAATTTCTGGGGATGTCAACCTTCGAGAGAAATATGCTACAGGATGAAGTTGTCCAGTATCTTTGTTACATTGAGAGAGTATTATACCAATGGCCAATTCAAAAGCATCTGCTTCCACAAAAAAAGGTTCTTACACTCTGGGATGTAAAAGAATTGGAGCCTTGGTAAACAAATCTTTTAAAAGGTAAATGGTGCATCAGCTGCGGGAGACCATTCAAATTTCACTCCTTTATTTAACAACCTGTTGATGGGACTGACAGTCTGTGAAAAGTTCGAAATGAACCTCCAGTAAAAGTTGGAAAACACATTTTGAGGAACTGCCCATTCTTTTACTGCCTTCACCTTATCTGGATCCATTCTCACTCCTTTTGGAGACATAACATGGGACGGAATCCGCGTTAGTGACCGTGCTAGACAATCTGCGGGCGCGAGTCGACAGTGGTCGAGCAGCCTTTTTGGTGCTGCTCGACATGTCGGCCGCGTTCGACACGGTCAGCCATCCTACCTTAATATCGAGGCTAGAAGAGTGCGGGGTTAAAGACAAGGCTAGGGATTGGCTAATTTCCTACCTGGACGATCGTCAGCAACGGGTCTCGCTCCCTCCCTTTAGTTCAGAGGAGCGGAGGGTGGGACAAGGAGTACCTCAGGGCTCAGCCATCAGCCCGATACTCTTTAATGTCTACCTCCGCCCCCTAGTCCAGCTTATTAAATCCTTTGGGATCTCCGCATTTAATTATGCGGATGATACCCAGCTGGTCTTCTCACTCGAGGGACAGGATGCAGTCCCGCTGGAGACTTTCCATCGGTGCATGCAGGCTACAGCGGAATGGCTCCGCTTGAACTCGTTACAGTTCAACGGAACTAAGACGGAGTTCCTGTATTGCTCTAGTGATCGAGTCCCTAGGGATCTCCCTAACGACTTTTGGCCTCAGTCATTTTCAGACACTGTGTCAGCCGCACCATCTGCGCGCAACTTGGGCGTCATTTTTGGGCCCAACTTGCAGTTGGATCTGCACGTAAACAAAACCACTTCAACGTGCATGATGCTTATACGCATGCTGCGCAAGGTCTTACCTCTCCTCCCTGAACAAGCTAGACCTGAAGTAGTGCGGAGCACTATTCTAAGTCGACTTGACTACTGCAACGCACTGCTTCTGGAAGGCCCGGTAACACTTCTGGGCAAGCTCCAAAGGGTTCAAAATCTTGCAGCCAAACTTGCTTTATCCCGCCCCTACTATAGCTCCTCGACATCTGCGCTACAGGTACTCCATTGGCTCCCGGTCCATCTACGTGTTCGCTATAAAGCGGCATGTATTGTGTTCAGAGCCATTCATGGTCTGGGCCCGATCCCTCTGCAAAGAATGTTTGCCTGGTACCTTCCATCTAGAGCCCTTCGGTCCTCCTCATCCAGGCCACTAGTAGTCCCGCGGTTCCAGAGAGTGAGGATGGGCGGCCGCTCCTTTAGAGTGGCGGCGTCCAAACTCTGGAACTCCTTGCCACTACCCTTAAGGAGTCTTGAGGATCTTTCAGCCTTCAGGAAGGCGTTGAAAACTTATCTCTTCCCCAGGACAGGCTAGCTGCTGAATCCGCTGGTTCATGGCTCAAAGCGCCAGGATGCCCTTGGTGGTGACAGGTCGCGCTATACAAATATACTACAATACAATACAATAACAAAACCTAAGCTAGGAATTACACCTGTTCCACATGAAAGGCACATTTCTCTAACTTTACATACAGATGATTTTCTAATAACCTCACTAATATTGATTTTACATGTTGATGGTGCTCTTCCAGGTTCTTTGAAAAGATCAGGATGTCATCAAGTTACACTACAGCGTTACGATCAAGAAATTCTCGTAGTACATCATTTACAAAAGGTTGAAAAGCAGCTGGAGCATTACACAACACAGATGGCATTACTTGATATTCAAAAAGGCCATATTGAGTACGGAAAGCTGTTTCCCACTCATCACCAGCACAACTCTAATCAAATGATATGTTCATCTAAGATCCAATTTCGTATATATTCTGGCACCCTTCACTTGATCTAATAAAACAGATATCAAAGGCAAAGGATACCAAATTTTGACAGTGAACTTGGTTTAAAGCTGTATAGTCAATGCTAGGATGCAGCTCGCCACACTTCTTGTGAATGAAAAATAAAGGTGACAAGACTGGTGTCTGGGAATGATGGAAAAAACAATTGGTCAAATACTGATCCAAGTGCTGCTTCAAATATCAATTCTCCGCTTCAGTTAGAGCATATATCCGACTGTATTGTAATGCACCAACTCAATCTTACAATCATAGGACCGATGAGGCGGTCATTTTTCTGCTTCTGTTTTATCACACACCTGAGAGACATCCTGACATTCCAATGGAATTTCCTTAGTCTCTAACATACAAATTGTTGCCGGATTTGATGCTAATTGTCTGTCTGGTGATTCTCCACCTATTCTTGGACTAATACGAAAGCAATGCTCTTTGCAATGTTGTGAATCCATTAAAACTGTTAGCCTACTCCAATCAATTCTGGGATTATGCTTGGTGAGCTTGGTGAGCCATGGTAGACCTAAAATGAGCTGGAATTGTGGGACATCAGTCAAATTAAAAGTAATCAATTCTGTATGATGATTCAACCTTGTCAGTTGAATGTGCTCTGTTTCATGTGTGATAGGCCCGGAAGAAAGATTGGTACCATCCACTGCTTAAACAGCTTCTAAATTGGCTTTTCTTAAATATGTTATACCTACCTTCAGGGCGTATCTGATGTCACAAAAATTCCCTGTTGCTCCGGAATCAATCATGACTTTCACCCCCTTTATTTCCTTTTCTTTAAGTTTTATTGAAAATTAATTCACCAAATGAGGAGCTGCTGATTGTAGCTTACTTGCAACTTGTTGAGAAGTTGGAGTTGACTTGTCTTTCACTTCCACCAGGGCAAACTGTTTTACTGATTGAGCTGAGCTCTTAACATTTGATTCATCTTGGGCTTTTTTAGGCAATCTTTAAGAAAATGCCCTGCTTTTCCACAATGTAAACACAATTTTCCTAATCCCCGCTTTTCTTTTTCTTCTTTTGACAACGGGCCTCAAATGGATCCTATTTGCATTGGTTCTTTTGATGTGGAGCTGTCGAAAGACATTTAATTCTATATTTTTATTCTATCAAATCGTGAAGGGACTGGGCGAAATTCTCTTTTCTTTTCCTTCTTATTTTCACAGAGACGATGGTCTATTTGCAACACCAAATCTATGAGCTCAGAGATTTCTGTGGGTCTCTTGGGAATTTGCACCAGGGCATCTTTTAATTCTTCCTTAATTCCTCTATACCAAATGGCAGCTATTTTTTAATCTGGCCAATTGGTCTCTACAACTAATTTATTGAACTGAGCTAAGTATCCAATCAAATCTCTACTACCTTGTTTTAGCTCCAACAGTTCATTATCAGAAGCTTGCGTAGCAGTCCGCCGATCAAAGATTTCCAAACATTCTATCTTGAAAATATATTAAACTGTGTCATTTCGATTAACTAAGGACATGGACCATGCTGCAGCATTACCACTGAAATAAGATAGTATGAACGTCAATTTTGATTGATCCTCAGAAAAGATTACTGGTCGACACAAATAATGCAAGGAACACTGGGTTAAGAATATTTGTGCTTTTTGGGGATCTTCTTTTAAAACATAAACTGAAGGGGTGCGATAGTCGAGCACTCCTCAACGCCATAAACTACAGTTGAAGTGCGACAAGCATTGCTTGCGCATTTGCATTAGAGTCTTTCCTTACCTCGCAGCCAGAACAACTAGACATCGAACCTTGCCACAACAAGACAATGGCCAAATCAGAATGTTTTCCTTGCAGCTGAGTTAAACACTGCAGGACAACCTTGAGCATTTGCTTCCAACAAGGATTTCTTTTTCTCCAGCGTGGATACTTCTTAAACACAAAACCCTTTAATCTAAAAGAGAGTATTTAAAGGAGCAAACTGTTATAAGATAAGGGCTTCCTCACAGTACCCCTTTTCAAAAATAGTCCCTCCAATTTAGGTTTTTCCAGATTAGCTTAATGAAAAGCTTGTACTAGTTGGGGATCATGAATATCAGAGAATGATTCACAAGATCGGTCTTCAGGACCAACACTCTTCCAGTCAATAAGGTAAAATATTTTGCCTCTTCTTAGTCTGGGGTTCAGATTTTTATGAACTTCAAACTCTTTCAGGTGACTCATCTTGAATTGGTTCTGGTGATGAATTCAATCTCAATTTTGGTGGACTGTTTCTTTTTTTTTAACAATCTTTCAAAAAAAAAAGGGCACTGCCCCCCCTTCCACCCTCCCCCGTCAGACAGGAATATGCACTCAAATTCATAACATATTTACATAGAGTATCAAACACAGATTAAGTCTATTGTAGATCAAAATAACAGTTACAATATCATCCTCTTAACAAATAATTCTATACATCACTGCTTCACTGGGGAAGATAATCTCCCTCTATCTACTCGCTGCTTTGAGATTGACTCCATTCAAGCAGGGGAGTCCATATCTTCAGCCCTCTTCTACGTAGTTTGCTTCCCTTTCGTTTATGTATAGCCATTTCTAGATTAGGAATTGCCACCATCCTGGCTAGCCACTGCTGAAAGGTTGGTGCATGAGGGTCCAGCCAGGCGGAAGCGATACACATTCTTAATACTGCCATGGCCATAAATATCAATTCATGTCCTGTTTTTACATCATTAGGATCCGCAGCCCCTAATAAAATGACATCATTGGTCGAAATTATTTCGGTTTGCAGCACTTCAGTCAGAAAATTTCCAATATCTTTCTTCAGTTTTGTTAACTCATCACAAGTAGCAAAAATATGAATACTATCTGCTTTAAACAATGTGCATCTCGGGCAAAATGTTCCCTTACCACTGCTCCATTTAGCAATTTTATAAGAGTGTAATACAAAAAAAACATGTTTTAAAAAACTGTGCTTGTAATTTCATAGACATTAAAATAGTTTGTGACATCATATATGCATAATTAAATTCCTCATTTGAAATTCCTACTTTCTCCTGCCACTTCTGTAAAACTTTATCCATAGCATCTGGTAGTGCAGCATTAATAATTGTATATATTTCCCAAATAGTGCTTATTTTATCCTGGAGTAATTTTTCCACAATTCTGACTTTCTCAAATAGAACCTTCCCCCTACCTTCCGTGATTGAAAATCTCTAATTTGGAGGTACGTAAAAAAGTCATGCCAGTCTAAATCTTTTTTTAGTTCTTCAAAAGTTTGTATCCCTTTGGGGTTGAAGAAACAGCCTAACTGGACAATTCCCGCATTCTTCCATTTTTGTATACAAGCTCCTCTAAAAATCTCCGGAAGAATTTGGTTGTCGGTTAAAGGGGTATAAAAAGAAATTTGACGCAATCCCAAGCATTCCTCTTATTGAACTCCATGCTTTAAACCCACTATACAGAGTTTTAAACCTGACTTTTTTATGGTAGCTATCAAGCAGTTGACGCCAAAGATAGCCTTTACTCTCACTGCCTAGCACAATTTTAAAAATAGATGTACATCCTCCCTTACATTCTGTAATAACTCCCTGCTATAGAGCAATACAGAGGGCCAATAATATGCTTTTAAATTCGGGAGTGCCAGCCCGCCCCTGTCCCTAGATAGGGTGAGAAATTTATAAGCACGCCATTGTTGCCAATAAGCCCAAATGAATCTAGAAAACATTTGCTCTAGTGATTTAAACCACTGTGTCGTACATTCTAGACATATTGCTCTAAACAAGTCTAAAATCTTTGAAAAATACACCATCTTGATGACATTGGCTCTGCCTATAATAGAGAGATGAAAATTAACACGGTGTTGAAGATCTTTTTGCATTATATCCATAATTGGTTCTATGTTTAACTTAACCACATTATCGAGTTTAGATGATATACAAACATCTAAATATATAGCCTTTTCTACTACGCGTATATCATTCAGTTTTGCTTTGTCATTCGAAACAATCTGTGTCTTGCTTTTGTTGAGAGCATAGCCAGAGATTTGTCCAAAGCGCTTGGCCTCATCTTCAATAGCTATCATGGCAGTGTTTGGATCAGCCATTACCAGAGCTATGTTGTCCGCATAGGCTGAGGTTTTGGTGGGATTATTCTGTGACCATATAGGTGATATTTCTATGTTTTCTTCCAATCTATGGATAAAAGGATTGATATGAATCGCAAATAAAAGCGGAGAACAGGGTCAACCCTGCCTCATGCCTCAGGAGATTGTAAATGCTTTAGATAATATTCAGTTAACCATCACTGCCTCTGTTGGTTCGACATATAGCCTTTGAACTGCCTGAATATACCCATCCTTAATGCCAACCATAGACATGGCAGCCCACAAATATTGCCAGGACATCCGGTCAATGGCTTTTTCTGTGTCTAGTAAAACCAAAGCCATAGGATCTCCTGCAACATCCATAGCATCAAATAGAGTAACAACTCTTTGAATATGGTTTATGGTGGACCTCCCTCGCACAAATACATGTTGAAGTTTGGAAGTCACTTGAATAATAGGTGCAATTCTATTGGCCAACATTTTGGAGTATATTTTCGAATCAGCATTAATGAGTGTGATAGGGCGATAAGATGCCAATTGCTCTGGAGGTTTATTCTTTTTTGGAAAGATTACAATTTTCGCCCTTGACCGGGAACTCGGAGGTTGACCACCATTAAAAATATGTAACATAAGGTCAAAAAGGATAGTTTTTAACTTGATCTATTCAGACAGGAAGCAATCCATTCCAGTCGTTTTCCCATTTGCTAAACCTTTGATAGTCCATAAGATTTCTTCCACATCGGGTGGTTCCTCTAGACTTTCCTGATCTTCAACATCAAAATTTTCACCTAATATATTATCTAAATAACCTTCAATATCTTGCTGCCCACACACCACATCTGCTGCATAAACATCTTGATAAAATCTCCCAAAAGCTTCTCTTATGAGTTCAGGGTCAGTTATTTGGCTTAACATAGGATCGCTAATCTCTCGGATCAAATTTAGAGAGGTCTGTTGTCTTGTACGCACAGCAAGTTGGTGACCAATTTGTTCATTTACTTCATAAACCATTTCTTTTTGTGCTGTAGCTTTTTTTACAGCTTTATCAGTAAATATATTGATAATCGCTGCTTTGGCAATTGCAACCTGTCTTTGTATTCTCTTTAGATCCTTATTTGTTATAACCGCCCTCACCAATTCCTCTTCTGCCAACCTCAGATTATCCTGTAATATCATCAAGGATTCCCTGGCTTGTTTATTAGCATTTAGAGAGTATCGTAATGTTTTACCCCTGACTCTAGCCTTTAAGGCATCCCATACTATTTCAATTGTGGTGCTCCCTACATTATCTTCCAGAAAGTTCCGAATCCATTTTCTCATATGTGTACCGTATTCTCTATCTATAAACAGTGACCTCTCGAATGTCCAAGACCTTATGTT
The DNA here is from genome assembly GCF_964261635.1 of Lissotriton helveticus. Taxonomy (NCBI): domain Eukaryota; kingdom Metazoa; phylum Chordata; class Amphibia; order Caudata; family Salamandridae; genus Lissotriton; species Lissotriton helveticus. The sequence goes on from NC_136061.1 coordinate 2,107,267,959, forward strand.
GGAATTACCCGTTTCTACTTCTAGGTTACATATTAATGGATTATGATCCGATAAGACACGCAAACTTTCTCTATTAAACATTTTTGTTTTTAAAGAGTTGGAAATGAACACATAATCTAGTCAGGCATGGGTGGAGTGGGAATTAGAAAAATATGTGTACCCTGGGTCTTTTGAATTTGCAACCCGCCAGCCATCCACTAATCCATGTGTCTGGCACATGTTCTTTAATGCCTTGAATACTTTAGACTTCCGACCCACATATCGCCATCCCTCCTCCTCAGACCAATCGCTAGGAAAGTTAATAATAAAATCCCCACAGACCATCAGTGGTAAAGGCCAATGGGTAAGTTCCCTTGAAATATCATACAGCACCGCCGCATCATCATTCTTACATCCATATATTGTGCAAAGTGTTAGTTTCTGCCCGACTCCATATTGGCATTCCGTAATTACCCAGCGTTCAAATTTATCAGATTTAGATCGGTTAAACAACAGCCCACTACCTTTAGCTAGAATTGCAACCCCTTGAACCCTATCCCCTTGTGACGTTGCACTTATCACCCTAAACCCTTGTGTTTTTAAAACAAGTGTTTGAGAACCCTCTATATGTGTTTCCTGAAGACATACAATATTATCTCCCAATGCTTGTAACCCTACTGCCACTTTTTGTCTTTTTTATAGTTCACACCACATATATTCATAGACAAAACCTTTACTACCCCCATACTCTTAAATATTGTATTCCAGGAATGGCACTTCAATCTATCAAGGATATCTGATTATCCATCTCCTCAGGAACGGATGACCTGTTCCCAAATCCCCTCCACTACTGTGCACGAAAAACTCAAGTATGTCTGTCATGAACTCCAACAGGGGAGAAAGGGGAAGCGGAAAAGAAAGAGAGAGACTGCTTCAGCCATCTGGTGCTTCTATTGCAATTCTTCTCTTCTGGCACCTAATTATATTCTTTCAGTCTCTTACAATAGTCTTTTAGTCTGTTGTATATTTTCTCAACAATAACTGTAAACGTTCTTATTACTGTACACTGAAAACTGCTGTAGATGCGGCAATTATTTTTACTCTCTCCTTAAGCGATCAATGGCTACACAGAGCTCAATGTAGATCCCTATTTAACTCTTCCAAAAAACAATGAATTATAGCCTTTTAAAAACAGTCACAAAATGTCTTGAGTGCTGGGTAAAAGGAACGCTCCAAAACACTAAATGAAACGATCTTACTTGATGGATTGAGAACTCTTCTCGGCGCCCTAAAAGGTGAATCCACTTAAAATCTCAATCTGATCCTAGCTATCACGGTACTGAAGGGTAGAGAGCACCACCAGCCTCCCCAAACTTTGTGGCCTGAGCTACAAACACACGTAATGACAATCCCCAGCACACGTCGGTATTAGGCAAAAAATGACAGCAGTAGCAATAGTAAGTCCAAACGAATGTACAACAGAAATCACAATAGGTTCTTTGTTTCTTTATTTCTTTTCATCTGGTTCGCACTGGAGGGACCGGTATTTGGCATAGGAGGATTCAGCATGAATGAACACGAGGATTCACCAAAATAATAGGTGATCAGTATATGAAGAGATTGAGAGTCACCGTAATTACCTTTGCCCTACGCCGGAGGATCGTGAGGGTTGGAATTCTCACTACACATGAAATGTTTTTGAAAAAAAGAAACATTAGAGCCTTGAAAAACATGCTGGTGTATACCTACTGTGGTGATGAAACACGTGTTGGCTGGCTAAGATCTGTTTAAAGGGAACCATTCACTATTGCTACTGCTGTCATTTTTTGTCTAATACAAACGTGTGCTTGGGATTGTTATTACGGAACTTCTCTAGTACTAAACTCAACTTTTCACCTCATTAATTTTCCCCAAAATGCCTTACAAGCATGTACAGGGCTAACTTGTCCATAAATGATGAATTCTTCTTTTAAAACGCAAACTGAAGAAGTGCAATAGTCGAGCACTCCTCAGCGGCCATAAAACTACAGTTGAAGTGTGAAATGCATAGCCTGCACATGCGAATTAGAGTCTCTCCTTACCTTGCGCCAGAACAACTAGACCTCGAACCTTGCCGCAACAAAACGATGGCTAAATCAGTATGTTTTCCTTGCAGCTGAGTTAAACGCTGCAGAACAACCTTGAGCATTTGCTTCAAACAAGGATTTCCTTTGCTCCAATGTGGATATTTCTTAAACACAAAACCCTTTAATCTAAAAGAGATTTTTTTAAGGAGCAAACTGTTACAAGGTAATGGGTTCCTGACAGTATGGGAGAGTGAGTGGCTCTGATGAGAGGCTTTAGGGGTGTGTGAGTGGTTGTGTGAGTGGCTGTACAGGTTAATAACTCGGTGTGTCAGTAGCTTCATGGGTGAGTGTGTGGCTGGGTGAGGGGCTGTATGGGTGAGTGACTGGTTGCATGGTCAGACTCTATGAGGGAGTGACTGGGTGTGTGAGTGGCTCTATTCATAAGTGAGTGGCTGTGTAAGTACTTTTATGGGTCTGTAAATGGGTATGTGAGTGGTTGTGTGGGTGTGTGAGTGGGAGTATGAGAGGTTGTATAGGGGTGTGAGTGGGTGTGAGCAGGTGTGTGATTGGGTCTGTGGATGATGTCATTGGTAATGTCATTAGTGATGTCACTGACCATGTCATGAGTGATGTAATATGTGAGGTCGTATGCAGTGCAGGAGAATAAGTTATAGTTAGCTCAGGTACCTGTAACTGCTGACTTTCACTGGTTTTGTACAAGTGAAATCTGAGCCTAACTATAACGTCCCAGTAACCTTTGTTTTATCCAGTCAATTTCTAAGGATTTTTTAAATTCTATTTTCTAACTACAAGGTACCTGTAACCATTGTTTTTTTCAGTGAATTTCTATGATTTTTTATTCCATTTTCTAACTAAAACATTCCTGTAACCTTTGGGTTTTTAATGGAATATGTAATGCTTCTTTTAAATTGAATTTCCTAATTGTAAATACTAACCTTTAACACTAAGAATGTGATTGAGAGAGTGCATGAGTATCTCAGTGGGTGTAGGAATAGGTTTGTAAGTGGGTGTGAGAGAATATGAGTGGCGCTGCAATTGGGTATATGAGTGTGTCAGTGGGTCTGTGAGTGTTTGGGTGAATCTGTGATAGGGGTTGGCGGTAAACTCTGCTCAGCCGGCAGCGTTTTGATACTCTGCCCTCCAACTGGAACGCAGTGTTCTGCAAAAACTCCACCAACCACGGGCAGAGCGGAATTTACTGGTGCGCTTGCCCATAGACTTCACTTCCCAACCAGTAGTGCACCAGGAGGCCCCGATCAACAGTAGATGAGAATGGGGGCAGGGCCTCTGACAAAATCTGAGCAATCCTGCTCTGGGGGACTTACTTGTGGCAACAATAGGAGTTCTTGGCCCCCACCGACCCTCAACAGCCAAGGGGACTTCATCCCCCAACCAGTAGTGCGCCAGGAAGCCCGTTTGCAAAGTGGTTGATAAAGGGGCGGGGCCTCCGACAAGGTCTCAGCAATCTCACTGTGGGTGTTATTTAGCCCGGGGAGCTGGTGGTCCACGGGGCTCAGAAGGGGGTTATGCACCCCCATTACTCTTTCTTTAGCCCCAGGGAGGTGGTGGTCCCCGGAGCTCTATGAGACTGAGATGAGGGGGGGCTTGCACCCCCTCTCCTTTTTAAAAAATGCCCCAGGACCTGGCCTGCCCGGAGGTATATTCAAAATAATTACGGGAGCCAGCACTTGGTATTTTTTTTATTATTATTTTTCTGCAGATTTGCGGCTCTGTCCCATTTTTTTTTTCCTTTTTTTTTTTTCAAGTGCTTTTTGGCTCTCTGGTACTCCATGATCAGAGCTAAGGGGTCAGGGTATTCCAACCCTGCCCCCTTTTCTTTTTTCTAACATTTTTTCTGGGATTCGGCTGAAGCCGAGTACCAAGATGTCTGCCAAAACTTCCTTGTTTAAGTGTTGGCAGCCAATCAGACCTCTGCAAGAAATCAGGAGGGTTTGTGGAGTCTTCACATCCTTATATATACAAATGTGAATATCCTTTAATATCTCCAAAACTACTGAACGGCGGATATACACCAATTCACAAAAACCGGTTGCTTTCTTGACCAACAGGCACATTGTTGCCTGAGTTGTAATTCCTTCCAGCGGTTTGGGCTGTAGTTGTGACTAAAATCTCTATGGGAACAGACATTGGAAAAACACTTTTATGACCTCCACCCCCCTGACCTCCCTGTTTTTTCTCGGTTCCCGATTGACAGATTGCCCTAAAACTTTCCATGAATCGTTTTGGCCACCACAAGTGTGGAAGGGTATGCTCGAATGTGAGTCCCTTGCTCACTGCACCATCAGGATTCAAGCAAGCCGGGCCGAAGACGGCTGTAATGCCAGAAACCGGTCCCCGGAAGCTTGTTTCCTTTCCAGTAAAGAATTGGCTTGGTAGTTTGGTCTGCCCTGTTCCCATGATGCTCTGGGCCAGGGTCAGACTAATTTGCATGTAGCCAGGTTCTGAACTGGGATGGTGCAGTGAGCTAAAAAACGGTGATGGATCAAGCCCTGATCTTTTGACTGGGTAGGAGTGTTCTGCTTAATTCAGATACTCTGTCCATCACCACCCCCCGTTTTTGAATCGTTTTGGCCACCACAAGTGTGAAAGGGTATGCTCAGATGTGAGTCCCTTGCTCACTGCACCATCAGGATTCAAGCAAGCCGGGCCGAAGACGGCTGTAATGCCAGAAACCGGTCCCCGGAAGCTTGTTTCCTTTCCAGTAAAGAATTGGCTTGGTAGTTTGGTCTGCCCTGTTCCCATGATGCTCTGGGCCAGGGTCAGATTAATTTGCATGTAGCCAGGTTCTGAACTGGGATGGTGCAGTGAGCTAAAAAACGGTGATGGATCAAGCCCTGATCTTTTGACTGGGTAGGAGTGTTCTGCTTAATTCAGATACTCTGTCCATCACCACCCCCCCCTTTTTGAATTGTTTTGGCCACCGCAAGTGTGGAAGGGTATGCTCAGATGTGAGTCCCTTGCTCACTGCACCATCAGGATTCAAGCAAGCCGGGCCGAAGACGGCTGTAATGCCAGAAACCGGTCCCCGGAAGCTTGTTTCCTTTCCAGTAAAGAATTGGCTTGGCAGTTTGGTCTGCCCTGTTCCCATGATGCTCTGGGCCAGGGTCAGACTAATTTGCATGTAGCCAGGTTCTGAACTGGGATGGTGCAGTGAGCTAAAAAACGGTGATGGATCAAGCCCTGATCTTTTGACTGGGTAGGAGTGTTCTGCTTAATTCAGATACTCTGTCCATCACCACCCCCCCTTTTTGAATCGTTTTGGCCACCACAAGTGTGGAAGGGCATGCTCAGATGTGAGTCCCTTGCTCACTGCACCATCAGGATTCAAGCAAGCCGGGCCGAAGACGGCTGTAATGCCAGAAACCGGTCCCCGGAAGCTTGTTTCCTTTCCAGTAAAGAATTGGCTTGGTAGTTTGGTCTGCCCTGTTCCCATGATGCTCTGGGCCAGGGTCAGACTAATTTGCATGTAGCCAGGTTCTGAACTGGGATGGTGCAGTGAGCTAAAAAACGGTGATGGATCAAGCCCTGATCTTTTGACTTGGTAGGAGTGTTCTGCTTAATTCAGATACTCTGTCCATCACCCCCCCCCCCCTTTTTGAATCGTTTTGGCCACCACAAGTGTGGAAGGGTATGCTCAGATGTGAGTCCCTTGCTCACTGCACCATCAGGATTCAAGCAAGCCGGGCCGAAGACGGCTGTAATGCCAGAAACCGGTCCCCGGAAGCTTGTTTCCTTTCCAGTAAAGAATTGGCTTGGTAGTTTGGTCTGCCCTGTTTCCATGATGCTCTGGGCCAGGGTCAGACTAATTTGCATGTAGCCAGGTTCTGAACTGGGATGGTGCAGTGAGCTAAAAAACGGTGATGGATCAAGCCCTGATCTTTTGACTGGGTAGGAGTGTTGTGCTTAATTCAGATACTCTGTCCATCACCACCCCCCCTTTTTTAATCTAAAACTTTCCATGAACAAAAGAATCACAGGACACTTTTTGGGGAAAATTTTGTGAAGATTCGTCAACCAGTGCCAACGGTATAGGCAAGTCAAAAAGCACTTTTCTTATGGAAACATGGTCTTAACTAGAACAGGTAACATATATATACAAGTTTCACAAAAGAATGGTATTGATACAGGACAAGTTGACGATACACAGCATAATAACCGGCAGGACTAGAACCCACAGCCCGTGGGTTCTAGTCCTGCCGGTTATTATGCTGTGTATCGTCAACTTGCTCGAAGAGTGTTATTCAAGACTCATGGCAGTGTTGTGAACATCTACTTTCACCATTTTTAGGACCATTTGAGTATGGTGTGTTCGCATTTATATAAGAACGTAATGAACACCCTCGGCATCTTCAGGCCCTTTTTCAGATTGATCTTATAAGATGTCGCTCATTTTATTACGTTACATTTTCTGCGTCGACTGACTTAGTCATTTAAGAGACTTTCATCATTAGTTGATCTCGCGCACTGTGCCACTCGGGAACCCGCTGGTTGTCCTGTATCAATACCTTTCGATGCCCATTGGCCTATTGTCCAAGAGCCCTGACGAAGTTCCCTTTTGACACAATCGGGAACGAAACGCGTGTGCCGGTTTTTAAAATTAAATTAATAAAAAGAAGCACTTTTTTTGGACTTGTTGTTTGCGCATCTACTTCTTACGAGTGCACCTTCCATCCTTTTGTGAAAACTGTGACCTGACTTGTACCCTTGGACGACGGGTGCGGGAAGTGTTTTGCAGCAAAGTTTTTTGTTATTAATGGTACATGCTGATCGGTTGTGCTGGACCTTGGTCTGTCGTTTGCTCCTTTCTTGTTAACATATATATACAGGACTTTAGGTGGGCCGGATCCTGCCGGTGCTCAACACCTCAGTTTTTAGGTCTCACCTATGCAGCGGGCAAGCACTATTTTGGAGTGACCTCTTTGAATCACTCTGGGCTATTGTTGAAACTTGTGCATGTCTTGCACTGTTTCCTATTAGTACTCGTGCATGTATGGTGCTTATCCTGCAATAGCGAGCAGTGGCGGGATCTGTTTGCGCTCTTTCCCGCAAAGTAAACGCCATCCACGAATTGAGCCTCAAAGCAGCGGCCCCGTCCCCCACCGTGAACTTCAAAATGTAGCGACACATCTGACCTTTTCATAATACCCTGACAGATCTGTGCCGCCGCCCACCTTCCTCAATCTGCTTGTACACCTCGACCCTTCCACTCTATGAAGGCTGCGCTCTCTCTTCTTCCCAGTCGCTCGGGGCTCCCGTTCCACCTCCCTTCCCACAGACCCCTCTCCTCACTGCGGCAGCGAGGAAGTTCATCAGCTCACTGTGCGTTGATGTCTCCTGACAGCTCTGCTCTTTCTATCAATGACCCACGGGTTTGTCTAGGAGTGAAAGATCGAGCCCATAACAACAGAATTATCAGCTTAACGACTCACACATTTTTCCCTGCTACCTCCGCCTGCAGGAGATCGCTTACCACCAGCAGATGTTCACTGTTGTTCCAAGAACCGTCCACGAGCCCAAGACAGGCCACAGGACTGGCGGCACCTGAGCCGGCTCTGCTGCACTCAGAACTGAAAAATGTGCCCGGTGATCTGCTGTGTTACGCAAGCATAGCCATGACCACTTCAGACATGGAAGAGGCTTAGGATGGCTTGTTTACCTTTGTTTGGCCTTTGATGCATGTTCTAACTAAAAGTGGTCGGAGTGTTAAAGATTAGAGGGATTTGTTAGCAAGAGCTGAAAGCCATTTTGTATTTTGGTAGCCATTTTAGTTACCAAACAAATTAGGGCCTGTCCCTCAAGACACTCTTATTTTCCGTTTAAATGCAGGATCTGTATAGGTGTGCACATAAACTTATCACTCCCCCTTCCCTGTTATATCAGGGTTCTTTAAGTTCCTGCACAAGTGTCACGCATTATCAAAGTACACATAAGGTAGTGTTAAAATTGCCAAACAACCATCACCCATACCACAGAAAAAATGTGGAGGGAGAGAGTACACTGGTACACTGGTAATTGCTAACCAGATAACCCCAATGGTGGTTCTTCCGTGAGGTGCTCACTCTCTCCCTCCACATTTTTTCACACCTATACAGATCCTGCATTTAAACGGAAAATAAGAGTGTCTTGAGGAACAGGCCCTAATTTGTTTGGCACTATTTGAGTGGGGGGCGGCCTGTGCTCTTTGTTCCCCCTAAGACTCCAAGGAGTTTGTGAGCCATTTTAGTTAGCCATGTGCCCGCCATGTGCTGTTTCCCTCTTCAGAGCCTTGCACATGCTCAGAAGGGCCTAGCTAGTAGTATGCACCTGCTCCTAGTATACAACTTTCAGGCTATTTTTGCTGCTGTATTGAGAAGTAACTCTCCTCCCACTTTGTTGAGCAAGCTGATCTTGCATGCCCATATTAGGCATTTTGCATGCTTACATGAGCCTGGACCTCCCCTTGGTCTTATGCTGACTAGGTTTCAGGTTTTTATTAACTGTACAATTAATTAAAATCTTTACAGTCAAAGAGAAAATACAAAGATCAATAATAAAAAAAAAAAACTTTCTTTCATGTTTAAAAAAAAAAAAAAAAGAAGAGTAGAGGAGTGTACCTATGCTGATTAGGATAATGGTATATAAGGAGAGAGCAATATGGGTAGAGAGGAATGAAACTCCCACAATCTTAGTCCCATTGATTAGGAGTTCCCAGCATTTGTGTTGGTTCGGATAAGTCTTTGCATTATTGGTTACGAGGGCGAGCTGGTGACTTTTTCGGTGGAACAATGGGTCTGATTCAGTTCAGCTCATATCAGTTCTTGTTGTGGTGAGTGTCCTGGATGAAGAGATACTCTCGTTGTAAGTTTTTAGTGCTATACTAATTGGGTGAACAAATTTCGCTGATCTCGCTAGAAACATGGTGTTAGTGGTTGACAAGCACAGGGCTGATGCTTCTGAGCATGTTGTTATGCTCTGATTAAGGCAGATCGGGCGCAGCAGTCGCTGACGTTCGCTCTTGAAATGAGGACAGCAGCAAAGAAGGTGCAGCCAGGATTCCCTTTTGTACGTGCAAAGCCTGCAGGATGTGGAGACCCCTTTTTGGGCCCAAGCGGGATTGAAATCAGCTATCCCGAGCGTGATCAGCCTCATGGATAGAATTTTACTTCGGGCATGTGTCGTGATGGCCTCGCTTAGGTATGGTTGTGCTTTGCCCACTGTATAGGAGTTGTTTAGGGGTTCCAGATTAGAGCTTCGACGAATGGATCTAGGATCGAGTTCAAAGGAGATTTTGTTCACTTGTTTGTTGATAGCTCTCTTCCAAAAATTCAGCGGGATGTCCTGCCGCGATAGATTTTCTTCTACTAACTTAAGGGCTTTAGTTGCTTTTCCCAGCCTAATGTGCCATGTCGATGCTGGGTCTTCAAAAATGGGGCTCAGATGGTATTTTAGGAAATTAGCCGGGGCCTTTAATGTCCTTAGGTACAGTTTGATGAGCTCCCCCTGGCCAATCACGTCTGGCCTTGCTAGGCCAAGCTCCAGTCTCAGCCTGGTTCTCCTTGCAGACCTTGGGATATGTAACACCGACTTATATGCCTTAATTTGGGCAGAGGTGAGAAGTGCATCCAACTTCCCTGGAAATGCCAAGTGCCCGTAAGAAATTGCGGGCAGAAGTTTTGCTCTTAAAGCTATCAAAATTGGGCTAGCGGAGGGGCTGATCAGGTTCCTGTTTAGTTGTCTAGCAGGTGTATTACCTTATTGGCTTTTGAGGCCAGATGATTGAGGCGGACATTTGCTTTGGCCCGTTCCGAAAACCAAACCCCCAGGTAATTGTAAGAGGCCACAGAGTGTATTTGAGCGTTCCCCAACTTCCACTGTGCGTGCCGTTTATGACGGAACGATCCGAAGATGATGACCTTGGTTTTCCCTTTGTTGACCGTCAGGCTATTGGCAATGTTGAAACTGTTTAGGGCCGTTAGAGCTCTTTGTAAGCCTATCCTCGTATGATCCATAATGGCTGTATCGTCGGCGTACTGTAAAAGTAGTAGCCTTATGCTTCCTAGTCTGGGTGCTACTAAACTGGCACATTTTAGGGCCTCTCCCAGATCCGCAGTGTATAGATTAAATAGGAGGGGGGCCAGCACGCACCCTTGCTTCAGCCCATTAGCTGTAGATATTTTGCGAGTGACAGTGTGTGTACTTGTTTTAACCCGCACCCAGGTGGCCTCATAAAGTGCCATTATAGCCTTCAAAAGTTTCGGTGTTATCCCCCATTTTTCTAACTTCCACCAAAGGTGTTTTCTGTCCACTTTGTCAAATGCTGTACTGTAGTCCACAAAGCAGCAGAATAGTGGGGGCTGGTTCTTCTGGGTTGCCTTGGCTGAAAGATGTGCTAGCGCCAGGACATTGTCTATTGTAGAGGCCTTGGCCCTGAAACGAGTCTGATATGTTGGTATTATTTTTTCCTCTTCGGCCCATTTTTCCAGATCGCTGAGTAATAGGTGTGCATATGCCTTGGCCTCCAAATCAAGCAAGGCAATGAGCCTGTAATTCGAAGGCTCGGAGCGGTCGCCTTTTTTGAAGATGGGAAACAGTATGGAGCCCCTCCAAGAGTCGTGGATTATTGTGGTGTGGTAGGTGTAATTAAAGAGTGGAGTTAAAAGTGTCGCCCATAACTCTGATGCCTGTTTAAAGACAGGCGATGGAATCCCATTGGGCCCCGGCGCGCCGTCGTTCCTCATCCGCTTGATGGTATTGATGACCTGTCTGGTGTTTGTCCAGGTTGAAGTAGTTGTGAAGGCGGTGACCGGGGAGCTATTACCCCTTATGTTGTTTCTTGGGGTTGAGGTGGCTGTTTCTAGCTGGAGGCAAGGCTGTTGGACTTTCTCGGTTAGCTCCACCTTGTCCGTTGTCGGGGGTTCATGGCTAGGGGCAGATTCGTATAGCTGTTTCACATATTGGATCCAGACTTTTTCAGCTACCCCGTTTTCCCTCGTTGGCCCTCGGTTACTCAGCTGATTGATGAAACTCCAGAGTCGAGCAGGGTTCTTTTGTTTGAGAAGAAAGAAGACTTTTAGCCATTTGCTTTCCGTATCCGTTTTTTTTAGTTCCCATAGCTTCTTTCTTAGGGAGGTCCTCAGTTCCGATATTGAGGGCCCTTCTGCTTGGCGGCCACCTCTTTTCTTTACTGCGCTAGCCTTGCGCAGAAGTCGTTTAAGTTCCCGGATATCCTGGGGGCAAGTTCTCCGATTCTTGAAGGGCACTTTTGTTGTTGGATTTTGTGATATAAGGATTACAAAGTTTATTTTGTAGATCCTCGATGATTTGCACCCAACCTGTTGTGGGGGGACCAAGTGCGAGCAGACTCCCTTGCTGTGTCTGACACAGCCATGATTGAAGTTTTCCCTCTGTCTTGTCTGTCCACTTGATTCTCCGCAGGGCAGTGTGTGTCTCCTCCCCGCTTGACTCCCCAATGGTGTGGTAGAGGGTGGCGGCCGGTATGACCAGCTGGAATTATGCTTTTAATGGCCTGTGATCGCTGTCCTGTCGGTTCACGACTTCAAAGTCAATCATTCTATCCGCCAGTATTCCACTTATCAAGATATAGTCAATTCTGGACAGATTCCGAAAAGTGGGTTGTGGCTGCCAGGTGCTTGAACATAGTGTTTTCTGCGTATGAGTTGATGTCAGTTTGTAGCTGCGAAAAAGGTCGCGCAGGGGAGCCGCCCTTCCTGAGCCTCGAGGAAGGGTTTCCAAGTTGTCTAGGTCTTTTAAGTTGAAGTCCCCTGCTAAGATGACCTGATGTGTATTGTATTTGTTTAACAAGTCCTCCAAGTTAGATGCCAGTGCCTCCAGGTGGTCTTTCATAAGGGTCTGTGCGGGGTTAATGTAACAGTTTAATACAAGCAGATGAATTGGGTGACTAGTGAGGCTCGGACCCCTTATCTGTAGCGCTTGTAGACCGACCGTGTTCACGTTGATGGGGGAGGCATCGAATGCGCACTCATGCTTTATGAATATTGATAGTCCGCCTGCTGGGCGGCCGAAAAGGTTCCTTTTCGTTGCTGGTACTAGGAACTCGTAATATCCAGCCAGGGGGGTGGAGGTCAAGGCCCAGGTTTCTTGGAGACAGATTAAGTCCCCACATTCCAGGAACTGCTTCAAATTCTCATTGTTGCAGATTTTACTAACGACGTATATTTAGCAAGGACCCCCTGAAGACATAGATAATATAGATCCTAGGTCAGGGAAAGAATCTCATTTGACAAAAAACAACCTAGGCAACTAGAAGTATAAACGGACATGGATTGATGTAGAAGGACACAGGCTGTCAAATAGTATAAAGGCAGTATTTTATTATCAAATTTAAAAACACAATGAGCAGTAACATAAAACAGAATTAAATGCAAATTAGTCAAAAAAATTTACAAACTAAAATTTCATGAATAGTGCATTGTACATAGAATAACTTATACAGTGATTTGTACATAATATGGAGACGATTAGGTTAAAAAAGTAAACAAATGTAAACAATGTCAAGGTAGTAAAAAAGGTGGCCTAATATTTCTCTACGCGCGTTTCGGCGACCAGCGCCTTCTTCTGGAGTTGCCACGTGAATTTCTAAAAAATGGAAAAAAGTCATACAAGGAAATACAATTATTGATAACGGATAATCTGAAACATTAAAAATAAGCAAACATTAATGAACCTGTTAGTCTTTGTTCATTTCCTTACTTATTCTAATCCTTTAAGCAGGTTGGAGAAGAGAAGGAAAAAGGGGGGGTTTTCGGTTTTTTTTTTGGTTTTTTTTCCCTTGTTTGATATTTTATTCAGTATGTGGGGACTTCTCCATTCTCCATTTACCAGGGTAGACTGTAGATAAATCAATAGATAAGCTTATATAAATGGGATGATTGTTGTTGTGTATCACTACTCCAGGTTCTATCATTCACAGTGATTTAGTAGGTGCTCTAGTCTTATAACTGAGGAGTAGAGAATAGCTATTAGCTATTAATATATCGTATTTGTACTTAGATAGCGCACTGTGATCAGAGGTTTCTGGTTTTACTCTCTTTAAAGCGTTGAGGCAGGCTATGTTAAAGCTTCAAAACAAAAAGATTTTAAATTGTAATCAATTACTTGTCTTTTATGCTAGATACATATATGATTACAGTCTGCGAGGTTTAAATACTATACAGGCTTTTGGTGCCATTCCTATCTGTTCTTGGGGGGACCACGAGAAGAAAAAGGAGCGTTTTCTTTTTTTTTAAATTAAAAAGTAAAACAAATTCTTTGGTTCCAATAATTTCACTTTTAGTATTTTAGTAATTAGTTCAGGATGCGCGACTGCTTAATTCAAAAAGCGCGACTGCTATTATAGATATATGAAATGCAGAAACGCTGAATTACATAGAAACTGACATCTGTCTAGTAGACTCTTTCCAGTTCTTTTTTTAAAAATATTTATAGAAAATGGAAAATTAGCTATTCTTACCCAAGAAATAAAATCAAGCTCCTTGTTGGACTTGGGATGAAGAATCTTGAATATGGTTTGGATCAAGTACAATGTATTAAAAGATCTCCCTGCCTAAAAAAACATGGGAGGTGGGTTTAGGAAGAGCATACATTTATGTCATTGCGGTTATCTAATTTGGGGAGCGAGGCAGGTCTAATCTGACTTACCCGAAGACAGACGGCAGGGCTCCTTGACTCCCTCGAGGTAACGCACAGACTCGCGTCTCGACCGGGAGAGATGATGAATCTCGGATGTAGTTTGGATTAAGTACAATATATTAAAAGATCTCCCTGCAGATTTTACTAACCCCTGCTATGTTCCAGGAGATTACTGAAAGTTCTGGTTTTGCAGTGGTGCCGAACCTGGCGTCCCTGCTGGATTGCTGACTGTTATAGCGGCTAGGAGTGCTGTGTCATCTTGCTTCCTGGTCCCTTTTGCTCAGGGAGGGGGGAGATGTTATGTATGATTCGTTGATTGTTTTCATAGAGTATTCTGATTCCGGTGTGTACTCTCGGGCCCGTCTGGCTGCTATTTGGGGGGGCCCACGCTGGTTGTCCCTTTTAGGACTGATCGGGTGACCTTTCTCCCGCTGTCTGGGACCAAGACGAGTGGGTATTTTGGAGGTGATAATACCTGCACTTCGATGCCCCACTCCGCGAGTAGAGTGGAGTTTTGTTTGATGGCTTGCTGTATTTCTTTGTTCTTCAGGCCCACCACAGTAGAATCACCATGTGAGTCCCCTTTCAAACTCACGAATTTCACCCAATCTATGTCCTCTGATTGTATCTTATCCAGGGTGTCCAGATGTTTGAAAAGACGTAGGAGGCTACTCCGGTTCAGGATGTCATAGTGTCCTGCGCTGGAGAATCTTGGAGTAAAGACCACCTCGTAGACTGTGAGTCCATTCAAGTTTTCAGTCCCACCGCCCTTTTTTATAGTTGGTTCGACAAGAGGGGGCACAGAACTGTGACTGCCTTGGAGGGTTGGGGGCGTACCTCCTTGCGACCTCTTGTTTTGGTAGTCATTTATCCTGGTTGAGAGCTGGGGACTTGTTTGGGGTTGATGCAAAGTGGCACCTTGAGACACGGATGTTAACGGAATTGGCTGTAGATCCCATGCTGGGACTAGTAGGTTTTTTCCGGCCGTCGGCTGATTTGCCGTGGAGCTAGTTTGCATTGCTGGTGGCTTTTCTTCCTTTAAGCTGGAGGGACCTACTGATGTGGGTTGATTGTAATGCTCTCCCTTTGGTGGGGTGGCCTGAATGGTCCTTATGCCCCATTTTTTATCTGTAAATATTGGATACAACGGGGTCACTTTAGCTTTTGTCCCCTCATTTGATGGTTGATACTTGAGCTTCAAAACCTGTGGTTGTCTCTAACTTTTAACTTTAATTTTTTCTGCTGCTTTTTTAGCTTCTTTTTTGCTCTTTTTGACAGTGGGGGATTCTGCGTGTCTATTGTACCTGATGAGTCATCCGGCCCGGCTGTTTTGATTTCATCACTGTCCCTATGATTGGGGCTGTGGACGATTATGAGTTCTGGTGAGCTGCTCGCTGGCTTTGTGGTTGAAAATCCTGCGCTTTTGCCGTTATCAGCTGTGTCTTTCTTCCCCATTCGGGCCCATGGTGTTTGTATCGCCTTCGGGTTATGGCTGTTGTACTTTGCCCCCTTCTCTTTATCATTCAACGTGGGGGCCGCAGTTATTCCTTTCGCTATTTCCATAATTTCGGCTAGTAACTCAGGCAGAGAGGCCCACTTCTCGATGATATCTGAGCAACGGCAGACGCCGGCCCCCCAGTTGGAGCCCTCGTGCTGGGAGATCCTATTGGCCAGGGCCTCCACCTTGAAGCCTATGTCGGCTAATCGCCCAGCTATTGCCTGCAGAAGGTCAATCTGTAGTTCCATCTTAGTGGATTGCCACAGGAGAGCTTTGTTGGTGGCACTGTTTGACTCCAACTGGGATGGATTATCCGAGGTCATATCTATGCCGATATCGTGGTCGGGATTCCGCATTTTCTTTTTGGTGGCCCAAAGGGATTCTTGGGGCCAAGGTGGGATGGGGGTTAGTTCGAGAGTTCTTTCAATCTTTTGCTCAAGATTGTGAAGAAAGGAGCCCGAGAGCTCCTCGGTGGGTGACGGCGATGAAACAGGGGAATTCGGTTGAGGAAACGTTGGATTAAGATTCTTGTGCACGTGTTCATGGTCGTGCTGTGAAATGCTAGGGCCCGGATTCTGAGGAGATAAGCCCCAGGTTTTTGGCTGGTGGATTTGAGCTATTGTTGATGTGGAGGAGCCGCTTCCGATCTGGACTGTGGCTGTGATCTTGTCGATTGTAGTGACCTGTGTCACGATTGTGGACCGGGGAGGAGGGCTGACACAGAGTGGTCCTGCGATTGGCTTTAGATGTGATTGACCGTGAACTGTAATGGCCTGTCTACTGGCCTGATCCTGGGCGGAACTGAGTTCCTCACAAAAGGGCGACGCTACTTTAGGAGTAAAATCAAAGTTCGACGGTCGTCCACTGTGAGTAGGTGTGCTGTTGTCTTGAACAGGGCCTTGGGCGGGGTCTGGAGTGCCAGGGCTGGTTGTTAGGCTGGGGCCGGAGCCGTGATTGTTGTTGGGGGGAATCCCTTTTCTTAAAAAAGTTTGTGAACGTCCCTCTTTGGTCTGCCTCTTGTGCCCTTTCGTTTGGACTAACAGTTAGTGATTTACTTCTGGTCTTCCGAGTTGCCTTACAAGTTTGGGATTGGGTTGTTGGGCTTTTTTCCAGAGACAACACCTGGCGGCCCTTCCTTTTGACCCCCATAGCCAAATGACCACCTGGTCGAATAACCTCCTAGTATTGCCTTGCCTTGCATTGTTGCCGCTAGACAGCGTTACTCCGGGGCTTTGCCGTCACTGTGAGTTGGATGGAAGAGCGGCTGGGGGCAGCTGAGGCGGCGTGGAGGTAAAGGTAGGACAGGGCTGCTGCTGCTGCTTGGCCGGTGGGGCTTTGCTGTCAAAGGGCAGTGGTTGCTTGCGTAGAGTTCAGAGCTGGCCGGGTTGGCGTTTTTGAAAGGCAAGGGTCTGGGGGGCTGAAGACAATTCCTGGGGGAGGACTCGGGAGCAGGTTGCAGATTTGTGGTAACGTCGGCCCCCCCCCGCTTTCGCTATCCTCCTTGGGTTATGAGCAATCCTTTGGATTGTGAGCAACCTTAAAAATATCTGAGGTTTTTCAAATGTTCATCGGTTGAACGGCAATAGGTGAGCTGTGATTCTAGCTATAACTCAGCTGGCTACCAGCATGCCGCTCACTTCTTTGCTCGCTCATTGGAGCTCGCTCCCAGCGCTACACCGCTCACCTGCTCGCCGGCTCCCAAGCGAGGCTCTCCTTCGGCCCGTCACGCCGCTGTGCTCCTCCCGATCAGCTGTACTGTAGATACGCTGCAACACCTGCGGAGCAGAGTGGTGTGGAGCCAGACGCACCGAGCGCTGGGGATGAACACCACACGGGTGAGAGTGGCCAGGCAAGAGGTGCCTAGCGAGGGACTTCAGCGGGTCACTGCTTTTCGAGAGCTTCCGCGGGCCTTCCGTGAGGCAGCGGCGAGGGCTTCAACAGCTTCAATAGCTCCGCTGTGATTGAAATGCCGAGCGGTGAAACAGCCTTGCTTGCTGGCTCGTTGGCGGCGTGTCTCCACGGCCGTGCGGAGTATCTCTCAAAAGCAGCCGCTTGGCCGCGTTTCCACTGGTCACTCCACGTCTCCCGAGAACCGAGCAGAGCAGAGCAGCAGCAACCCGCTCCGGCGTCCAGCTCCGGCGGAATGGCGTTTTTCGGCAGCAGTGTGTCTCCCTCAGCTCTCTAGCTCACTCTAGCGGACAATGTGAATCCGGTTAGGGATTCTTGCACTTCTGCTGTCTATGTAACCCTAAGCATATATAAGGCCCCTGTTTTTTGTACTCCTTAAACTGCCTCATTCAGTTGCTAAGGCTTTTGTGTGACATAGTCTTCCTCATCTGAGGTGAATAAATGCATTCTTTCTATATTTCAGCTTCTGTGCCAATTTCTTCTTTGTTGGTTTAAAAGGACCAGGTATCAGTGAGACCCCAGAGAAGGTTTCTATGTTCTTCAGGAGCACACATAAGACTCACTCCGACGGATATGTTAGCCTGGTGCCTTCATCAATTTATTGTGTTCTGACCTACATGCAAACAATATACCTTGTATGGTCTGTACAGAGACTGAAAGTCACAGATCCAGATCCTGCCCGGAAAGTGATCAACTGAGCCCACAGTGATGAGTGAGAATGAATGAATTTAACTGTAGCCTGGTGAAGGCGTAAATGAAGACGATGCAACAATATCCATAAACCAAAGACAGCAGAGTGTGACCTCTGTATAGTCCTTGCAGTTCTAGCCCCTTCTAAAGCTCTCCACAACACACAAAGTGCTCTGAGACAGCCTCTGCTATGTAAAGCACCTTACAACAAAAAAATAATATTACTCTATTGAAGTCTAGCGACTTGAACGCATACTAAAATGTGACCCGCACAAATTGTGGTGAAAAGAGAGTACAAAATGAGAAGATGGCGCATATTGCACTTCCCATGATAATTATTATATTTTACATATAACAATTATTCTTAAAGTTCAGCATGTTTCGAACAGCCTCCTCATTTTCACACGTAATATAACCAGTGAGGACTTCTAAGTTTAATGTGTTTGTCTTTCGAGATTTTATTATGATCTCTTTTTAGGTCTCCCCGCAACAGCGCATGTGCTGCATTCAATCTAGCTTGCAAAAGATACTGTATATTTACAAGGGGTGTGTGGCCCACCCATTGCTTACATTTGTTGCCTTCATTGTCACTCTTATTTCTGCCTACTTATTGACCAGCGCGTGCTGGCTTCACTTTCTCTTCTTTTGACTGGAGGACGGACCTAGTACTGATTGCTTCAGCTTTATTACTGTCCTTCCGCTGATTGCGCAGTGATTCAGGAACTTCTTTTATTTTTTCTTCTTCACTGTTGTCCTTGTTGAGCCTCTTGTCATTTGTAGCTAAGTTTTACTATGGCACATGCACTTCAAAAAGTCATTTCTCCCTTGTAATAAATGTTTATTATGACAGCAGATGGTATCTGCTTTTATTGTGACAACAAATGTTATCTGTTTTCAAATGTATTTTCAATAAGTCTAGGTCACGGGCGCAATGACTTTCTTTATATGGTAAGATTTTTTCACAGATGTCATATTTCTTTTTCTTTTTACCCATGGGAAGATTGACTGATCTGATCAAAATCATATGGGTGTTGTGTCAAGACTTAACAAGCATTAGCAAAGCCTACAGGTCTCGCCTTTGATATTACCACCACCATGTCCACCACCACACCCACCACCACCATGTCCACCACTACCACGTCCAACACCAGCAGGTCTACCACCACCACCAGGTCCACCACCACCACTACCAGCACGTCCATCACCACCACGTCCACAACCAAGTGCACCAACAGCACGTCCACCACAACCACGTACACTACCACATCCACCACCACCACATCCACCACTACCACGTCCAACACCACCACCAAGTCCATCACCACCACGTCCACCACCAGCACCACCACCATGTCCACCACCACCACTACCACCACCACCACGTCCACCACCACCATGTCCACCACCATGTCCACCATGCCCACCACCACCACATCCACCACCACCACGTCAACCACCACCACATCCACCACCATCACTATGTCCACCACCACTTCCACCACCACCAACACATCCACCACCACGTCCACCACCACCACCATGTCCACCACCGTGTCCACCACCACCACATCCACTACCACGTCCACCATCACCACGTCCACCACCAGGTCTACCACCATCACATCCACCACCACCATGTCCACCACTGCCACCACCAGCAGGTCTACCACCACCACCAGGTACACCACTACCAGCACGTCCATCACCACCACGTCCACAACCAAGTGCACCACCACCACGTCCACCACCACCACATCCACCACCATATCCACCACCACCACGTCCACCACTACCACATCCACCACCACCACGTCCACCACCACCACCATGCCCACCACCACCACGTCCATCACCACCACGTCCACCACCAGCACCACCACCATGTCCACCACCACCACTACCACCACCACCACGTCCACCACCGCCACATCCATCACCACCACCATGTCCAACACCACCACGCCCACCACCACCACCAACCCGCCCCCATCACCACCACCTTGTCCACCACATCCACCACCACGTCCACCACCACCAACGTCCACCACCACCACATCCTCCACCACCACGCCCACCACCACCACATCCACCACCATGTCCACCACCACCACCATGTCCACCACCACCACATCCACCACCACGTCCACGTCCACCACCTAGTTCAACACCACCAAGTCCACCACCACCACCTCCACGACCACCACCCTGTCCACCACCACCACCCTGTCCACCACCACACCCACCACCATGTCCACCACAACAACCACGTCCACCACGTCCACCACCACCACATCCACCACCACCACATTCACCACCACCACCACCACCATCACCACCACATTCACCACCACCACCACGTCCACCACCATGTCTACCACCACCATGTCCACCACGTCCACCACCACCAGGACCTCCACCACCAGCATGTCCACCACCAGCACATCCACCACCAGCATATCCACCACCATGTCCACCACCACGTCCACCACCAGCACTTCCACCAGCATGTCCATTACCACCACCACCATATTGACCACTTCCACTACCACCACATCCACCACCACATCCTCCAACACCACCACCACGCCCACCACCACCACATCCACCACCACGTCCACCACCACCACGTCCACCACCATCACTATGTCCACCACCACCACATCCACCACCAACACATCCACCACCACCACCATGTCCACCACCACCACGTCCACCATGTCCACCACATCCACTCCCACGTCCACCACCAGGTCTACCACCACCACATCCACCACCACGTCTACCACCACCACGTTCACCACCACCACATCCACCACCACGTCCACCACCACCATGTCCATCACCACCACCACCACATTCACCACCACATCCACCACCACCACCACGTCCACCACCACCATGACCTCCACCACCAGCATGTCCACCACCACCAGCACGTCCACCACCAGCACATTCACCACTATGTCCACCACCAGCAATTCCACCACCATGCCCACTACCACCACCACCATGTCGACCACTTCCACCACCACCACATCCACCACCACATCCTCCAACACCACCAACACGCCCACCACCACCACGTCCACCACCACCACATCCACCACCATTACTATGCCCACCACCACCACCACGTCCACCACCACCACATCCACCACCAACACATCCACCACCACCACTACGTCCACCACCACGTCGACCACATCCACTCCCACGTCCACCATCACCATGTCCACCACCAGGTCTACCAGCACCACATCCACCACCACCATGTCCACCACCCCCGCCACCAGCACGTCTACCACCACCACCAGGTCCACCACCTCCACTACCAGCATGTCCATCACCACCACGTCCACATCCAAGTGCACCACCACCACGTCCACCACCACATCCACCACCACGTCCACCACTACCACATCCACCACCACCACGTCCACCACCATGCCCACCACCACCACGTCCATCACGACCACGTCCACCACCACCACCAGCACCACCACCACCACCACCATGTCCACCACCATGTCCACCACATCCAACACGTCCATCACCGCCACATCCACCACCACCACGTCCACCACCAACCCATCCCCCACCACCACCACGTCCACCACCTTGTCTGCCACATCCACCACCACATCCTCTACCACCACCACCACATTCACCACCACATCCACCACCACCATGTCCACCACCACGTCCAACACGTCCACCACAACCATGTCCACCACCATGTCCACCACCTCTACCACCACCACGTCCACCACAACCTTGTCCACCACAACCTTGTCCACCACCACCACCACCACTTCCACCACCACCACTTTCACCAATACCAGGTCCACCACCACCACCAAGTCCACCACCACAATCACATTCACCACCACGTCCACCACCACATCCAGCACCACGTCCACCACCACCACTACGTCCACTACCACCACATCCACCACCATCACGTCCACCACCACCACGTCCACCACCACCACGTCCACCACAACCTTGTCCACCACTTCCACCACCACCACGTCCACCACCACCACTTCCACCACCACCATGTCCACCACCACCACCACGTCCACCACCACATTCACCACCAAGTCCACCCCCACCACGTCCACCACCACATCCACCTCCACCACCACCACTACGTCCACTACCACCACATGCACCACCATCACCATGTCCACCACCACCACGTCCACCCCCACCACCTGTGACAGGTACATTGTCACTGGAGGGCAGGGGTAATAGGAATGTCAATCCCGGCTGTACATGGGACATTTAAGGATGCATTGGGTGCGAGGAAACGAGAATAGGGGCTAGAAGTATTACACCAGACTCAAGATACACTTTGAAGAGGTGCAATGTCACAGGGGCTCCTGTAAAAGCAATCACAGCATCTCTACCTCACAGTGGCATACCTGCACGAGTCACTCACTCAGAACTAGCATTGGCATAGACAATAGCGTTTGGGACCTTATAAGTGTATAGCCATGCAACACTTGATGTTGTTGCACCAAGGACATTGTGCTGGATAACTAAACACTTATAAGGTCCTAAAGGCGAGATCTATTGGCTTTGCCAGTGCTTGTTAAATGAGTATCTGGGTGAATGGAAAGAAGCAGCAAAATACTGGTGGGGCAGCACACTATGCTAAGCACAAATTTTTTTATTTAAGTGTTTTAAGCACCGCGCTTAATTACAGCGGCCATGCCCCTATGAGAGACCCCCCAGTTTTTTCATCACAATTAAAGTCCTGTGTGTGTGTGTGTGTATACGCAACCCTTTCCAGCACTTCCTTTCGGCGAACATGGAAATCAATGGACCACCAGGCAGCTTGCAATGACAGGTCCGTTTATTTTTCCATCGTCCCACTCCTCACATTGACGCGTTTCGGGCATCCAGTGCCCTTGATCACATAGATATTTATTGAGTGAATCAAAACAAGAATGCTGTTGCAATCCTTCCACCGAAGCTCTTTAAGTTGATACCTCGTAATACCTCGTAACGCAGCCACACCTCTCTCTGTAACTGTAACAGTACATCCGTAATCACACTAGACTTGTTAACGGGGGAGATTACAGTTCCTCTATCGTACGTTTCTTGGATAATATAAATCTTATTTGTTGTCCGATAAAGAAGCACGGGTTTAACTCTGTCGTAGCTCCGTCTGCCCCCTCCTCGTCGTCCAGACCCCTTTCTCCGTCCGTACCTCCGCTGCTGTGCATTTTCTAGCCATTGCTAATTCAATTTGTGATCCACCGTATGCTTTTTGCATACATGGCGGTTGGTACCGAATATGGTTCTATCAGCAGGCTGGGGCTAAGTTCAGTGTTTTCCAATGGACACTGGGTGGTCATTCTTATTCTGTTCTACTTTGTCTTTACTTGCTTTGGGTTGGGTCCCTACTATTTACAAATACTTCCCCTGTAACTTTTTCCTAGTGCTAGGTGGCACCTCATACCCCTAGATGATGGGCCTAACAAATTCCCACCTCACTTCCCTGACGGCACATTAACTCGGTTATCTCACCATAAACGTTTGGATTATGAGCCCCCTTTTTGCCCTTTTATTTCTCCTCACCACCGCCTTCCCAATAACACCCCTCTCATCCCTCCCCCACCCTTCTTCGCCTCATCTTCTCAACATGGCCACCACTCGAGTTAAGTCTGGAGCCAATAGCTACAAAATCATTTATCCTCCCGACCAGACTAAAGCTACAATAAAACGACTGAAGCATATCACTATTGAACGTTTCCCGGACTGCCTTTTTGTTGATCAATTTTACAATGGTTGTCTTGGGAGGCTCAAAAACGATTTCATTTTCTTCACTCGCGACACCCCCTCTTGGTCCAACAGTTTTTACAATTCCCTTAACGTCACCTCCTCCTCCTCTATCCCTTATGGGAAACAACTAAAAATGTCCCCCTCTGAGTGCTTCAATGGCTACCTCACTATCTCACTCTATAACAACGGTACTGTCATGTTCCAAGGCAAAGACACATGCCTCTCGCTCTTTGACCACCTCTTCCCCTCCTTACTCCCCTCATCTGCAACCGGGCTTCCCCCTGTCTCTCCTTCCAGCTCCACCCAGTACTCCCTTTCTCCCCCGCCGACCCCTCCCCACTCCAATTGGCTGCACTCTCGAGAAGCACAGGTCGGCCCTCTACCCTCCCTGCCCCAACTTACCTCATCTCATACTCCTCCCCCCTCACAGTATGTCCCCTCCCACATTACTTCAGCCTTACCACTAGCTAATACGCTCCTCGTCCCATCTGCACTATCACGATACTCCAATCTCCTATCCTCCCCCATACTTCTTCCTATCACCCGCCTTTTTAGTCCACCTCTCCTCCAACCCTCTCCCCCAATTAACTTTCCCTATGTTCCCCTTATCTCTCCTTCCATCCCTCCTCTCCACTCCTTCATCCCCTCGTCATTCATCCCGTTTTCGCCACATTCCCACTGCATCTCTCTCCTCCCTCCTACTCCTCCAGTACTGAAGCACTACCCCCTTTCCCCTCCTAATAACCCCTTCCATCTCCCTCCCTCGGGCCCAGCAGGACCACTTCCTTTCCTCAACTTCCCTTTCTCTCAACCCCCCTCACCCTGCCAGATGACCGTTCCCTCACTGCCACCTCTCCTAACTGACAGGACCTCCACAACCACTGCACCTCTTTTCCTCCCAAACCTCCTACATTCCCATGACGCCACTCAGGCCTCCCCACTCCTACTTCCCTACCGCCGTGTTCCGCACCTCTCTCCCTCTAAATGTTTCCCTAATTCCTCTCCCTCTTGCAACACCAACAATGACAACCCTCCCTTAACGCCCAATTCACCTACTCCACCTGTGAACCCCACACCCCAACTTACCTCCTGTCCCCCCACCTCTCCCCAACGTACCACCTGTCCCCCCACCTCTCCCTGCCTTCCACCACCAATTCCACCCCCCCCTGTCTCAATAGAGCCACCCAACCTTCCATGCTCTGCCTCATTCCCACTGGAAAATACGCTAGGCTCTCTGATCACCTCCATCTCCCAGCTTACAGCTGCCATTTCACTTCTATGCTCTAAGATCTCCACCCATCTTTGCACCTCTACTCCCTCCCAACTTCCAATGAGATGCTCCTCGCCCCCTCACTCCATTACAGCCAAGCTCAACCTATCGTCTACAAACGTTGTTAACTCACACAAGCCCTTGAACGCCACCCTTCTTCAACAGACATACCCTAGCAACCCCCTAGCAACCCCACTATCTACACTATTCCGATCATCACCTCTGTCAGAACAAAGCACCCACCTAAACCTTCCCGAGCACCCCCACATAAGTACAACATCCCGATCACCCTTCGGAGCCCAAGTGCCCCCGTCACCAAAACAGTCTTGACAGAGCTGCGCTGTATGTTACACAACTGCAGATCTGCAGTAAAACATAAACTTGAAATCTCTGATACCATCACCCTTCACAATCTTGACATGCTCTTCCTCACAGAGACCTGGTTCAAAGATACCTCTCACTCTATGTTTGATCTCCTATTACCCACAGGTTATTCCATAATTAGGAATGACAGAACTGAAAACACAGGGGGAGGTGTTGCAGTCATCTTTAGAAACGCCCTCCAACTTAAGGCTTCTCCAAGCAGTTCCTCCCTCACCTTTGAATGCCTTTCTCTGGAGCTTCAATTGAAACACCGTTCACCGCTCAGATTCCATATCATCTACCGCCCGCCTCGTAGTGGCCCTTCGTTCATAGAAGATCTCACTGACTTCATCAGCGACCAATACACACAAAGTGACAATCAGACCTTCGTGGGTGACTTCAATCTCCACTGGGGCGTACAGCAAGACTCCTCTGTGAGCTCTCTGGCCACCTTCCTCTCCACAAACGATCTTATCCAACACTGCATTGAACCAACCCACTCTAAGGGCGCAATCCTGGACCTTGCTATTTCTAAAGCAGGCATACTGTCTACCACTACCCTAATTCATGTAGATTGGTCTGACCACCACCTCATCCCATTCTCTCTCCAACTTTCACACTCTATAACTCTTGGCCAACCCAAGAAGGCCATCTCCTGGTTCCGTGATGCCAAAAATATTGATGTCGGTCCCCTCTGTGAATCAGCTTTGCATTCACTCCCAAAGCTAGACCCGAACATAGCTGTTGACGATCTCACCTCCCAATGCCTCACAGTTCTTGCAGCTGAAATCAATAACGTCGCTCCACTCAAAAGCAAAAGGATCAGGCCCACTCCCTCAGCACCTTGGTTCAACAAATCCCTTTATGAGGAAAGGAAGCAGCTAAGACTCCTGGAGAAGCAATGGAGGCAAGTGCCCTCCACAGACAATTTAGCCATGCTTCGCACAGCAAGATCAAAGTACCACAAGCATATCTTCCTTGAGAAAGCGGCGCATTTCAAAGCCCTCTTTGACTCCGCCAAAAATAGACCCAAAAAACTATTCGATCTTATCAAGATTCCGAGCTGCTCTCCCACATCCTCCGAGGTGGAGGATTCTACTAAGAGAGCAGCGGATTTCGCTACTTTCTTCGATGAAAAAGTGAAATCACTTGTGGATCAGGTCGCTCATCCTACACCTCCAGAGGAGCGCAAATCCTTAGCCATTTGGCTGAGCTTTGACCCCATATCTGAAGATGCCCTTCTCAAGTGCATACGCGAAACAAAGCCCTCCAACCATTCTCTTGACCCTATCCCCAGTGCCATTGCCGTTGACTTCTATACCCATTCCCTTTCCTATTGGACCACTCTGATCAACCTCTCCCTATGGCAAGGCTCCCTTCCTGTCGCCTTCAAAACTGGGCAGGTCACCCCTATGCCTAAAAAGCCCACTACTGATGCGAAGGACCTCAACAACTTCCGCCCCATCACTAACCTTCCCTTTCTTGCGAAGATCACAGAAAGATGTGTAGCAAAACAACTCTCTCGTCATATCAAGGACAATGATCTTCTTGACAATTGTCAGTCCGGCTTCATCCAAAACTGCAGCACTGAAACAGCCCTACTGCAAGTGGTTGATGATGCGCTGAGGATACTCGACTCAGGGGGGTCCTGTCTGCTAATTCTCCTTGACCTTTCTGCAGCCTTTGACACTGTCAATCACAACACCCTCCTCAATATCCTTCAACAGAGAATGGGCATGGAGGGCACTGTGCTTAAATGGTTTGCATCCTTCCTCTCTGACAGATCCCAAATGATCAAAATAGCGAATAGTCTCTCTTCTCCTGTGGCGGTGGGTCAAGGTGTTCCCCAAGGCTCTATACTTGCACCCACATTGTTCAATCTCTACTTAGAACCACTGGGAAACCTCCTAAGCAAATCCGGGATTCACTATCATCTCTATGCAGACGACACCCAACTCTACCTCAAGGTTACCTCCACTCATGATCTCTCCATCCTAAGCTCCACTCTCGACTCCATCCAAAACTGGATGTCAACTCATCAATTGATTCTGAATCCCTCCAAAACTGAATTCCTCCTCTTCTCCTCCTCACTCTCTCCTCCCCCGGTTCAATCATGGATGGATGAGGTGAATCTACTAAACAATAAACCCATCATTGTCGACAGCGCAAAATCCCTTGGTGTCATTCTCGACAAAAAACTCATTCACTCCCCACATCAATTCTACTGCAAAATCTGCGCGTTACCAACTGCGCCTTCTTTGGGGAATACGACGCTTCTTCCCGGAGCAGGACCTTATAACCCTGGTTCAATCACTGGTCCTCTCCAGACTAGACTACTGCAATTCTCTTCTTACTGGCCTCCCCAAATCTCACCTGTCCCCACTTAAGTCTGTTTTCCATTCAGCAGCTCGTTTCATTTATGGGACCAAAAGAAGCGATCACATCACACCGTTGTTATCTACCCTCCGCTGGCTTCCCTTCGAGGCTAGAGCTATCTACAAGACCGCTTGTATCACCTACAAAGCCTTGCACTCCTCCTCTCCTCGCTACCTGGCGAATAAAATGAAACTCTCTGGAGGCTCTAGACCCTCACGCAATGCGGAAAATCTACTGCTTGAACCTCCCACTTTCAAGAAGGAGAGAACAATGGCCCAATCCTTTTCAGGCAACGCAGTGAGAATCTGGAACTCTTTGCCGCCTCAGCTCCGGACCACCGCCTCCTCCCAGGCCTTCAAAAGGGACCTCAAAGTTCTCCTCCTCCAGAGACACCTCCAAAAGTAATACACGTCCTCATGTTATTTGGAGGAAGACTTCCCACTACTGAAAATTTCTACCTCACATGACCATGGAAGTGCCTTCCCAGTGTATTCTTGTGGTTGGTGTGTCTGCCTGTTTGTAGTGTTCTCCATGTACTTGTGTTCGGTGCCCTTTTGTAACATGCACACACCACTTTGCCCTGGTAACACACGGTTTGCTACCTCTCACATGTTCTACCTTTGTTACCTGCACAAGTGCCACCTTTGTCTACGTAACGCTTTTTGTGCATGAGTGTCTAGCACCTTTTGCAGTATTATACCTCAAATGATACTTTGTTTTCTCTTGTAACCGCACACTTGTCACTTTTTCCTCTTGTGCACTTTTTACTACCTCATGTATTTTTGGTTGCTCACAATTTCTACTACCTCATGTATTTTGTTTGCTCACAATTGTCACTATTACCTTATGTAACGTAACGTATGCTTTTGTAATCTGTTAATGTGTAATGTTTCTCATTATGTTTCATTTCTGTTCCTATTGTGAAGCGCTCTGACGCCTTCGGGTAAAGTCCGCGCTATATAAAAATGCATAAATAAGCTTCTCCCCGTCATTACGGCTCCCACCCAGGTACCCTCACTCTCTGCCTGCTTGTACCTCACGCCCCCTCCCACCTATTCTCACTTATCTACCGCCTTCTATTAGCTTATTCCTCCTCCTGTTTATTATCTCCCCGCCCCTCTAGTCAGTTAACTGCCCACCTCCAAATTCTGCCCCACCTCCTTCCATCCTGCACTCCCTTCTATCTCCCAGACTCCCCCCGCCCCGCCTCTACTCTCACCTCCTCGTCCATTCACCGCTGCTCATCGCCTCTAGTTTCTTCAGTTCTCCTCCGATTTAGCCCCTCCACCCCAGTGAATGTCAAACCCTCTGTCGCTCGGTCCCTTTCCAATGGTGTACTGTACATGTGGTGTGGTCGGTCGGCTAGACTGCCGACTTTGGTGCTGGAGACCAGGGTTCGAGACTCGGGGTCACGTCCACTTAATCTCCCCGTGCCTGAATGTGTAATGTAAATACGGTGCTCATGTAAAGCGCCCCAATACCTTCGGTCGAGTTCGCGCTATATAAATATGCGAAAAAAACCACAAAACAAAGTTTCACTGGAAGGACTCGCAGGTGCGTTGTTTGCCCTCGTCTGCCTGCGCAGGGTAAATTAAACCTTTACCCGCCCAGTGCCCCTCGGCCCCGCCCTCCATCTTGTCCCCTTCCTCAGCTCTCCCCCCGCCCTTGAAACCCTGCCCACCTCCCTCACTCCCCCGTCCCGCCCCCTCACTCCGCTCCACGCCCCTCCAGCCCCCCGCCCCTGCCCTCCGCTGGCTCTCGGCTTGGGGCTGTCACTGAGGCCGGGCACTGAGCGCCATGTCGCGGCCCCGGGATGAGCTGAGCGGCCGGCTCCCGTACCGCACCGAGCCCCGCCGGGGCCCCCGCCTCAGCCTCTTCCAGCTTAAGCTCACCGACTCGGCGCTGCGGAGCCTGCGGGACTTCCAGCGGGAGTCCGCGGAGGGCGAGGTGAGAGCGAGCGGGGGGCCCCCGCGGGGGTGAGGGAACTTCCACAGGTTGCTGGTCTCATGAGCGATCAGTGAAGGGTTTGCGGTATGGGTCGGTGGGGGCGTGGTGGGGGAAACAAGAGGGGGTGGGGTGGGGTCCCCGAGGGAAAGGGGGAGAGTTGAGTCCGGGAGCAGAGCCCGGGGGTGTGGTGCGAATCCAGTAGGGAAGAGAACCAGCGTTATAGGACTCGGACTGTATTTTTATTAATGTATTTTTGCAATTTTATATAGCGCGGACATGGCCCGAAGGCATCGGAGCGCTTTACAACAGTAAGGGTACTACGGCAAGTTAGATTTACAATAATTACGTTTAGACATTTGCAGCTGTAGAAGGGGAGCCCGGTTAACTCTCTCCCCACGCCCCCTGGTGTGCGGGCGCTGTTAAAAAGCGCTCTCTGGCTACTGAGTGGATTTGGTGGGCAGTGGAGGGTTATGAGCTAGATCCGAGGATTGTGAACTGCTGACAGGAATGCACACACAGGTCAGAGGTCAGCACCTGCACAGGATCACGCGTTCTTGGTCAGCAGATTGACAGGGACCATGCTTTTAAGTCAACACACAGGCATCAGTAGGGCATTCTTGGTCTGAAAATGGCCTTGGACAAGTGTTCGTGCACCTGGACAAGAGAACTAGCAGCTGGAACAGGTTACCTAGCCGGAAGCTGGATTCATGGTCCGCAGTTGGGCAGGTGTGAGGAACTCGGGTCTTGCCCTGCACAGGAGTCCGGGTCTTTTCAGCTAGTGGACAGTATCTGGACTTTTGGTTATCACCTGGCCAGAAGTGCGAGTTCTTGGTCCACACGATCAGATGGTTCCTGATCAACACCGTCCCCCGAACATGAGGAGTTGGACTTCAATGCCTGACTGCAACTCTGAATTGTTGGTCATCGCCTTCAGAGGGATCTTGGTAATTGTGTCTAGGCACCTGAGCTCTTGGGCATAACCGGTGCAGGCTTTAGGGTCCTTGACAAATGTCCAGGTGCCGCATCTCCACCTGGATGGAAGAAACTCTTTTTGATCAGCACCAGTACACGAGTCTGGGACACTGGTTAATATAAAGACTCGAACCTGAGTTCTTGATGTGTTCCTGGGCAGAAGTTGGGGCTTTTTGATAAACACCTACTAAGGAATTGGGGTTCTCGTACAGTAACTGAACTAGTTGGACAAGTTAGAAGGTTGTGTCTACATTCTTTGTCCGCAGCTAGTCATGAGTCAGCAACAGGGCAGGTACCAGATTTTCTGGCCAGTATCATGGCCAGGTTTCAGTGTCCCTGGTCAGGGAGGTGTTGGCGCTCTCCGTCTTCGTGTGAGTAGGCCTGTGGGTCCTACCCTGCTGATGCATACCCCTTCAACATGTAAAACAATCTACTGCAGTGGACACTTCTGACCCCTGCTCAATGTGAGCAGACAGGGGTCTCTCTTTAAAGGCAGATTTATTGTGTGTGCAAACCTAGCTCACTTTTAGAACCTCCCTCTTATCTTCACATTAACACATGTTCTTTCCATTTGTTTTTCCATACTATTTGTTTTAATAGGTTACCTTATCAATGGCTCCCTTGCGCAGCCGCTAGGTGTGTGTACAGTATATTGGCACAGAATAATTTGTGAACAGCTGTTCGCTTTTGGAGAATTTGCCTTGGACCGTCTGGTTGGCAGCATTTGGTAAATCATTTAGAACAGTACCTTCTTATAGTTCTTGTTTTATTGCCTGTGTTACTTGAGGCCTGTAGAAACTGCAGGTGTTTGAATAAATTCTTACATTTACGGATCAGCGCACTGTAATTTTCTGCAGTTCACTCTGTAATATTCCCAGCTCGGGCTCTCACTAGTGGCACCAGGTGTTCTAATGCAAGTATTCATTTGATCTGTCATATGCATTAGCAGCAAGGACGCCTATTTACTCTGCGTTGCATCCCCTGAAAAACTGTTTACCCGCTCATCTAATTACACAGCAAGAATCCAGCCAGATTCTAAAGTCACAATTTGTGTTACTCCGAATTTAGCAGACCTGCCAACTATCTTTCATAATCCTCAATTATTATTGGTTTCTCTGCCATGAGGGCTCTGAAAGTGCGATAGGTGTCCAGTACTGGATGGAGCATCTTGATTGGGTGGCACATGAGTAGGCTCTCTTGTTTTCAGTTTCTATTTTTGGTGAATTCTGGTGGTGTTTTTAGGTGTTTTCCAGTGATTTCAATACCTCATGAAAACAGTGCTTTTAGGTGGTTACTCATTTTCGCGCCATAAAAAAACAACTGAAACGGTGTTTTACCTGTGTTTATGGAACGCTTTGCTTTTATTATTGCGTCATTTCTTCATTGATGCATGGTATATAGACAGTGTACGTACAGTGCATATGAGGTCCAAATACATTTTTACAAGTCGAAGGTTAAGTCAGCACTTTCTGAAATTTGCCTGAAAAGGGTGGCTCTGTGCAAGGCACACCTCTTGAACTGCGGGGTACAGAGAGAACTTTTTGGAAATTAGAGATTTCTGGGGGTGTTGTGGGCAAGGCAGGCAGTTCTCAAAGTTCATTTAGAATCAATGTGTTGTCCTTTGAAGAAAGTGAGAGCTGGATGACATTTTCATGGTTTTGGGCACTCCTCACAAATCACGTAGCATGATGGCACGGCTCTGAGTAAAGCTAGGCTGGTTTTCAGTGCTGTTTCTTTTCCCCTCTGACATTTACATAGTTCTAATTCGACCGGAAGGTACTGAAGCGCTTCACATGAGCACCTGTTGCATTACACAAGGGCACATTCATTTTTGTTAGGGATGGGTAGATTACGTGCTTTACCCAGAACCACAATCATTTTCATAATACAGAGTATGTTGTATATGACATACACATATTGAAAGCAACATATACCCTTGCATCAGAAAAAATCTATATAGGACAGCACTTTTATTTAAATTATGAACGCTAACACACTTTTAGGAGCTCCTGTGCTGAAGCACCATTGCGGTCCGTGTGCATGTATCCAGAAAACAAAAACCAAGTAAAACAAACTGATATGCAGCTGTGATAAAGCATAGAAGCTTTAGGTTTGGTGCAAGAAAGCTATGAAGTGACTGGAAACGGACTTTCTTTTGAGCAATAAAAAGCTCTATAAAGATATTTAAATGCGTCAGAACCCCTGAAATGAAAGGTCACTAACCTACTGTCCTTCCAGCCAGGCAGGGTCAAGTGTAACAGAGTTTGAAAAGAGAGGCGCTGCAGCAGGCTAGCGCTGCAAGGTGCCCCAGAGAGCAGCTCAGCGCTAAAAGTCAAGCATCGCCCTGGGCACTTTGGTGAAAGCAGCCAGGCAGCCTTGGATGCACAAGCAGGAAACAAATAATTAATCAGTTAAACTAGCAGTGAAACTAAAAGGGCAAACCCGCTATATAACCCCGTCAATGATAGCAGAGAAGCCAAATATTAAATAAAAATAACCCTGCATCCGGAGTGTTGTTAACCAGCTGTTCACACCATGTACCCTGGTGAGCCGTTCACAAGTGCGGTTTCTCCTAGTGCTAATAACAGGACACACCATGAGTGACGTCACATTCCCAAAGGTGCCCCCCGAATATGAAACAGGCCAGTAGTTGGGATTGGGGTTCAGAGTTGAGGTTCAGAGTTGAGCACAACTGCCTGTACCCCCTTTCACACGTGGCCTTTAGTGAGACATTGACAATCACCCACTGCAGCGCTGTTTTTTCTGCGCACTTGAAATTACTCAATGTGTTTGTAATGTGAGAAGTAAACAGATAATGGACGTCATCGGGCCGGGCCCAATAGGAAGCGAATTACCAACGTCAGCATTTAATAGAAACATCAAAACAGTAAAACCTATTATGAATAATATTTTATCAGGAGCAACCCAGAGGAGTTATCCGCTCCCGTAAAACGCCACCCTCACAGATGGTCTGATTACCTGCTTGGAATTTTAAATCAACAGAGTTCGATAGTAATTGTTCGGAAGGTGAACAAATACTGTTTCACCGGTGTGTTCGCTTGGACCAACCAAACGATTCTTCCAGGACCTAGAGACAAATCATACTCAACCATTGATCTGATCCCCTTACTACAGCACGTTCACATCGCCATTTGAGTCCTGGGCCCTGCCGGGTCGGAATTATCACCTGCAGAGCGACTTCCCTAGTGAAGTCTCAATTCATCATAGCCCTGAGGAGTCGCGGGAGGATAATCCCACATGTGACAAAACACGTGTCAGCTGGATTGCTCTAAAGAACATTAAAACACTATACTTCTCACAAACCATATGATTCATTTCTTGTTTATTGTTTATCCACAGGCTTTGTTTTTAAATGTACAAGTGTCTACACAGACACATCTTGTTATATATAACTGTTGTGTGCAAGGGTATCTATCTTGTTGCGATTTTCTGGTGTGCTGGCCCCGGCTGACACACAATTGGGGGGTTACAGGGCACCACATTCCTACCCAAGATTTCCAGACATATTTGCGTCACATTTAGCAGTGCTCCCTTTCTCCCCTTTTCCCTGACTAAAAACCCTTTGGAATTACTATAAACTATTAGGACCAGTTCATATTTTCAAATGAGTTGACATTTAATCAGGTTTAAAAACTATGATCTTTGACAGATCTGTCAAAAAATCTGCCCTACTTGAGTTAGTGGTCCGGATCCATAGGTGAAGGCCATTAGTAAGAATGAACCTCGCAAGTTAGGAAATGGACTATTCCCTCCTGGGTCTACTTTCTCATCCCATCTGTCCCTGGTTGAGGACCTATACAAGATGACCTGCTCTTGGCACTCTCCTAACCAACACGTGAGGCCAAATGCTGCCAAACATGTATTTCTTCAGGTCCTAGATTAGATTAAAATACTTATAAAGCGCTTGGCTGCCATGGCAAAGAGGCGCGCCAGCGCTGAGCAGGACTGAGCGGGGGACAAAACACAGCGAATTATACCTGGGAAAAGAGCAAGGGACAAGACAAAGGGAGTTATACCTGGGAATAGGGCCAGGTCTTCACAAGACGTCTGAAAGCCTGATGGTCCTACAAGGTTCACTTGCAATCAGACAGTCGAAATGCAAGACTGAGAATGACATTTTAACTCCTTTCGTCCCAAATGTGATCTGTAATGCAGGTCAGTGGTAGATGGACCGCATGCCTGGTAGCTCTCCAATTTCAGCAAGGGAACCCCCTGCACTTCTACCCTGGTGGATGCTGTGACTATGGCTGACCGCATCTGAATAGAGTAAGGAATCTCCAGTCCTGCCAAGGAATGGAGAGGAAGTCACCGCACTTACTCCTCTGTGGATGAAAGCAAGGTGGTGCTAGGGGGCAAAAACTCATGAGAAAGTCCTTCAAACGGTTATAAACCACTGTCAGAGCAGAGTGGTGGGCACCATGGCACATGCTCCCATTTGGTAGCCAACACTCCCACCCTCTTCTTTCTTAACAGCTATTGGGGTAGTAAAAGTGAATGCAAAACAGGGAGATGTGGAGGCTAGATTCGTGACTAAACAACTTGACACAACTGGTCTACTGGGTCTTGTTCTACTCATGTGATAGACTTAAACTTGAAATGAGTATTTTCTTTTCACTTCTGAGCTTTCACAGTAGTGACTTGGCCGCTGCAACTTCCGTCCAATGGATAGACTTCTGTGTCTCTACTGATTCCAGAACACTTGAGCAGGGAAAGTAATTGTAGGTTGCTCTTCATTCTGGTCGGCTGGCATCTGTTGTTAGTCGAACACCCAGAATAAGGGAAAAACACTTCTGTTACAAGAAAGTCTGTTTTCTACCAATCCTGGGGACGGAATCTGTCATGCTGGAAAGAGAGGGGACCAAAAACATAGGATGTGCCTAAGAATCCCAGGTGAAGAAAGGCTGATGGAAGCAATAGCTCGACTGCAAACATGTCAACATGGATGTGCTGAAGCTTTCATTGTTTATGTATGTATGCCAAGCCAAATCTACCCTCAATCTGAATACTGTGGGTCTGAATTAGCGATTGGCAGATATCCCGTGCACTATGTCCCATGGCGCGTGTAATAAGGCAGACAGGATGCCCATCAGGTTTGTGACGAAGTAACTCCTCTGCCAAACTGTAGATGAGGTGCTATATGTTTTGTACAAGGAATTGAAATGACTGCCTTTGATCAGTGCTCAGATCACACTTCTTTGGCCACCAGCTTTGTAACATTATTCAAACATGGAGTATGTATTTCCCCAAAGTCTGACTGTATAGGAGAAAACAAAATTTATTGCAATTCCAAAAATACAAAGATCAGAACTAGCTAAGTCACAATGCTATAGAGGAATTTTACATTCATCCCCCTAAAGGGAGAGATTCTGGTTCCTTCCAAATGGCATTATCGGAAGCCAGTCACCTTCAGTGGTCCTTTGATGATGTTTATCCTGGAAGTGTCCATTGTAAAAAATGTGGAGAGACATGACGGCCTGCTAGATCTGCTATGTGGCCAAAGCAAGGTCAAATGTGTTTTTTGGCTTTTCTTGTTTCAGTGACAACTACCTGTCCGAGCTCAGTGGGTGTCTTCGCTGGCACTGTATGTTTGGAAGGACATCTATGCTTTGGGAGGGAATCTAGTAAAATGCTTTATCAGAAAACATAAATGGCCCGAGCTCTAAACGCCCTCCTCCTAGCCTTCTCTGGCAGTGCCCATACTATATGATGCCCTCCCCAAAAACCTGCGCTGTAACCCCTCCTATTCCAGTTTCCAGTTTCAAAAAAGACCTCAAAACCCATTTCCTCAACTACTATTGGGGATCCTAACCTGGGTCCGACTCCTGATCTCTTATCACCATACTATATTTGTTCAGTAATATTTTGTCCTTCTTCCTGTACTCCATTCTACCTAATTACTTGAAATGTATAGCTCCAGCTCCTGTTTACCTATCTTGATTTGTATAATGCTCATGTTGTTTTTACTTTGTATATTTCACATTGTTGTTTCCTTACCTTGCTATATGCTTTTACACCATGTTTTCCTTATACTGGCCTAATCATGTAAAGCGCTCTGATACCTCTGGGTCTAGCCAGCGCTATATAAAACGTTTTAAATAAAAAATAAATAAATAGCCATGTCGGTGAAATTCAAGGCCTGGAAGTCCGTGGCCAGCCCTGGCCTAGAGAACATCCTCCATGAAAAGCAGGGCCCAGTGAGGATACACCTTAAATGCACCGAAAAACAGACATGGGAGGAGTGTGCGTTATTCCCTCCGTAAAATGTTCACCCCAGCGTGAAAGTGGGGGAGAGGAGGGTGTTGAAGTGAAAGGGTCTGGTCTACCCTTGAGTTCAGGTAGCACCTGATGGAGCGAGATAGAAAACAAAATTTTGTTTAAACTCGCAAAGTCACATTTCCATAACATGAATAAAATTATTAATGTTTTGTGATATGTCGTGCTAATACAACCTAGATTAAACTTTACACTTGGGGGGACTAACATGTGTGCTCATAAACGTGCATAAATGTTGCATCTTTTTTGTTCGTGCAAAATAATAAAATAATTTATTGTTTTCGTTTTTGTCATTACTAACTGCTGCATATTTAAAATAAGCATGTGCTTGTTTTGCTTTTTCTTGTCTGTGTGATGTCATTTCTACTATTCTAGGTGCATATGGGTCTCATAGAAAAACGGAGACTGGTAAATATAAACGCTGCTTTATTTGTTTGCAATGGCTAGGTAACATTTTGATTAATCGGGTGGGTTAATTATTTAGTAAACCATGGGGTGGATACAGAATATACTTTATTTCTTACATTAATACTTTTCTTGTGTTTGTTTTATACTAGAAATCATAAGTTGCCTGCTTTTGAGGCCTAACTATTTGAGCCGCACAAAAAGAGCTAATCCATATTTCTGCAGAAAGTCACGAGACGCCCATTCTGAATTAAAACGTTTACTGAAGCTGCATTCACAAAGCAAAAACTGATGAGCTGACATCATTCTGTCGGACATGGCCAAGGTCGAAAGTGAACTTTTTGTCAGTCCTTAACTTGGCATCCGCGGAAGTTGCACTGTAAGACTATGGAAGCTGCGAGGATGACTTAAAACAAAGTTGCAATCGCAGGAAGCCTCTGGCTTCACGTGGAAGAGACAATGGTCTTTGTAAGACATGATTTTGTGGAACTTTTTAAGAATCGGGTGACATGTCACTTGTCACTTTCAGCCAATGGGACGTCGAGTATTTCTGAAAACTTTCCTTTGCTAGTTTAGTTAGCGTAGAAAGGTATAAAAAGTCATGCCCTTAGGGTTGGGCTGGCTGCTGCTTTCTGACTTTCCGATGAGGGTGATGTGCTGCTGGACTTTGCGTGGAGCACGTAAGAATCCTCAAAGAACTTTACTTTAATTTCTGTCTATTTAGCTCAGTTAGGGAAATAGGTTTTAGAAATGCTAAACTTTATATAATTTCTTTAAATTTGATTAAATTGCTTAAATTGTATTTTTCCATATTTCTTACTATCATGCTTGCTTTATTGCAAATAAATTTCATTTATAAAACTTACAACTTATATACCATAATCTAGAAAATAAAATCTTACTTTTGACAAACAAGCTGGTCTTGGTTATTTAGAAGTATAGGTTACCTTTAGCTAGATCACGTCGCCTATGGTGGTCGTTTAAATGGTTGGGTTTTATTCTAATGACAATATTCTTTCTGCAAATGTATAAATATGTTTATAGTTTGTAAATAATGTGTATATAGATTTATTTGACCACCTGATTCAGTAGGCCCAAAAATATATCAGGTTCATAAATGGGTCCATGTATAGTTTAGAATTTTGTTTATAGGTTATGAAATTAGGTAGCGTAGTTTATGATATATTTTCTATAGCCCGCTGGATCAATTATCTGGTAGCAGAGGATGGTTGCTAAGGAGTAACCAAGGTAACATGTTGGTTGCTAAGGATTGCGTCATGGTATGCAAATAGGATTAATGTTTTAACACTTGTTAAGTTCGTTTTTCGTGCCTATCTGTAAGCTATACCGGTATAGATTGTGTGGCGAGAAATTAGTCACGCAAGCCATCTGTTCGTTTGTAGTGATATCGCCGAGTATCACAAGAGGTATCGCCGTGTACCATAGTGTTGTCGCCGAGCAGCACAGTTTTAGGGCTAGGTCTGAATCTTGTATAGTGAGGATTTTCTAAGAAATCAAAGCAGCATGAGAATAGGGACAAAGCGCCTTCCATAAAACTCACTGTGATGAGAGTATTAGTTATATCCGAGCTTGAGTGAAGGGTAAAATTTAACGTCGGTGCATGATTATCTATAAACAGGTTAGAGTCCTGTACGGGTACATGTTTCATATCTATAAACAGGTGAGAGCCCTGTACGGATAACGTCGTTATTTTGCTAACGGTGCATGATTTCTATAAACAGGTGAGAGTCCTGTACGGATTTCGTGT
Source organism: Lissotriton helveticus (assembly GCF_964261635.1). Taxonomy (NCBI): domain Eukaryota; kingdom Metazoa; phylum Chordata; class Amphibia; order Caudata; family Salamandridae; genus Lissotriton; species Lissotriton helveticus. The sequence continues at coordinate 2,107,306,979 of NC_136061.1, forward strand.
GTGTTTGAATTTAGGGAATTTTCCGTGTAAAAGTGCGAGTTTGAGTTGTATTTTATGTTCAAGTGGAACTCTTAGAACTTTCACTTCGCGGTGGGTTCAGAGCAAAGCGAGTTCATAATTATACGTGTTAGAAGGGTGGGGTAAGGTTACTCTACTAACAATTGAATATTATCCTTAGTGTGAATAGCGCCGTCTATTCCGAAGTGTGGATACTTGAATGTGTGTAAACTATCCTAATTAGTGAAACGAACAGATGTTGTCTTTATAAGTCATTGTTAAGAATTAATTTACACTGAAAAGTGTTCTTAAAATGGCGCTGTGAAAAGATTTTGTGAAGGAGGGGTAAGCGCCAGGAGGGAGAAGCGAGAAACCGCAGCTGCTGTGTACGTCACAGAGCCGCGCTGGGATTGGGTGACCTACGTCACAAGCTGTATTCTGATTGGCTCCTGAGTCTCTGACGGCCTGTGAGCTGATTGGTCCTTAGGAAAATCTCCAAAATTATTGGTTGAGCAGGAAACTGACGTAGCTCAACTGCCATTGGCTTGTTGGTGTGTTTCGCGCACGGATTGGTTGTTTTGCGGAACATCTCGGAAAAATTTTACGAACGATTTTGTGAAATAAATTTTACTTTTGAAAATGAGTTATCATTTTAAACATGTTGAGAAAAAGACAACATTATTTCAGAAATTTAAGAATTTATTTTCACCTGACAAGAAAATCGAAACGCGAGGTGGTAAACTACTTCATAAGTATAAAACACCTGCAGCGTACATGGAAGGTGAATACGGATATCATACTGTCTTATGGTTCGACAGTTGGAAACGTTATACTAAAAACGATGGTGTTTTGGCTTGGCCTGATGATGGTTCATTTAATGTAAGAGTTTTAAGAAACTTACGAGAGAAAATGAATGCTCTTGTTCCAAAACCGAGACCAACTCAATTTGAAGCTTTAGTTGAGTGGGAAGATGAGATGTATCAGTTACAAAGAGAAGCTAGTGGAATTAAAAGACCTTCTAAAAATCCATCATGGAAAAGAGAAACTCATGAAGATAGATTGCGAATGTGGAGACAGGGAAACATGAGTGAAGGATTGTATTTAATTCATGAAATGGTAATGGGTTCTCCTACAGGAAAATCTATGGAAAGTGAATCTGAGGATGCAATTATGGAAGAAATATATACAACTGCTAAAAATAAACAGCCTAATCAGCCTTTGAGATCTCCTAGATCATGGTCTACTCCGGTGGTTTCTACTGAAACTTCACCGAGTGCACCTCCAATTAGTGAAGCTCCTAAACTTTATCCAAATAATTGTGAAATCACTGAAACTCCTAGAAGACCAGAATTTGAGAATGCTCGAAATGAGGGTAGACATTTTTCAATGACTCCAAGAGCAAGGGAACCTCCAAAAGATTATGCAAGAGAGACAAGAAATGTTGATGAGGTCGATTATAATGAATACTTAAGGTCTAAAGAAGAATTAATCAAAAGAATGACAAAAAGCATGGAAGCTGTCACAGTTCCAGTAACAATAGGTCCTGTTCAGCCTGTATTTGATCAAAGAAATACAAACAAAACTGGATTAACTATTCCTTTAAATACAGAAATTCAAAAGCCTGCTGAAAAATTTTATTCAGATTTGACAGAATTAAACACTTCTAGATCGAGAATGCCTGATTTAACTTTCAATGAGGATTTATCTCCAAAAACACCAATGGGTGCTATGTCAGATGTAGGAAGTCCTGAAGTCAGGGTAACTACACCAAAACTTGATGTGGCCAAATTAAAAGCAAATATAGAAGAATTAATAATTGGAACAATTGGCCCAGATAGTTTAAATTACTATCGGGATGATGAACTACTATTCATTTGTAAAAGTATTCAGTGGAAAACGAAAAATAAATATGATCAATTAGAGGATCTAGCTGCAGAACTTGAAATCGATGTGAGTAAACAAAAGAATTTTGCAAAACATTACAGATTAGATTTCTCAGAAAGCGACATTGAGAGTTTGAACTCAATGGGAAGAATAGTTCACATTAAAGATTTAATTGTCTATATCAAAAAGCTAGGAGAACTGAACAAATGGAGAGTGAAATGGACTAAAAGGAAGGAAGATGAAAGATTAGAAAGAATGTCAAAACAATTTCCAATGAGAGAAGTTGCAGGTGGAGGATATGTTCATGTCCCATGGTCGAGACAGGACATTCTGTTATTCACAAATGACTTTCCAAAATTAAGAGAGAAACCTGTTGAGTGGTACAGGCAAGTCGATAGATTTATCAAAGTGTCAAAAGTTCTGTGGATTGATTTGGATGGATTTTTTGACATTGTTGTTCCATCTGATCTTTGGACAGAATGTAAAATATCTATTAGTTGGCCAAAAACAGAACCTGAGCGAATTAAAGAAACAGGTGCCCCAAATCCACTTGTAATGGATTTTTATGAGAAAGTAATTGTTTGGATGAAAAACAAAATTCCACCCAAAGAAATTGATTGGGTTAAAATAGAAAGAACAGAGCAGGAAACAAAAGAATCAGTTCATTCTTTTTATGAAAGACTACTGTTAATCTTTAAACAATACAGTGGTTATGAAAAATTAGATGAGAAAGACATGAGTCATTTTATCTATAGATTTGTTTATGGACTAAAACCTGAAATTGGAGAAATGATCAGAACCAGTATTGTCGGATGGCAAGCACTATCTATAGATGATATTCTGAGAAAAGCAAAATATTGTAGCGATGAATTAGAAGTAAAACAGAAGAAGCTAAAGGAGAAAGCCATGTGGGCACAGGTAAAAGTGGCTGAGCAACAGATTGCCAGCATGGGAAATAAGAACACTAATTTTGTTCAAACTGGAAATACGAACCAGATACAAGGAAAGTTTAAAGGTAATAATTTCCAAAAGAAATTTAGCCCAAAAATAGAAGAGCTGAAACAAAGATTACCTTGTTTTAATTGTGGCGAAATTGGACATTGGAGGGACGAGTGTCCTCATCCTCCTAGAAACTTAAAGAATCCCTTATTGAATCCACAGATGCAGAATGGTGTTAACGTGCAGCAACAGCTACAGATGCAACAGGGGTTAAATGAATTTAATATTCAGCGACAATTACAACAACAGCAACAACAACAGGTGAATAATCGTCAGGACCAGTTGCCACAACCACCTTTTCCGAATTGTGGGGGAGTTCAAAAATATAATCCAAACGTGGGATTTGAGGGATGTGAACAGGTAATAAAACCACAAAAACAGCAAAAGCAGCAAAGGGTTCAAATGCAAAATGCTTCACAACAGTTTTTATTAACAGAAAGCCAAGACAGTGATTCTGATGATTATTGCTGACGGTGCCCGAGAGAGGAGGAAGAGTGTGTTGTTGGAGCCACTCTTGAGGTTGACCAGTCTGGTCCTTTTGTAAACGGGAAAGTTAATGATGTAGACATCACTTTTCTAGTGGACACTGGTGCTACTCGTTCTACTGTTAGATCAGTGGAAATTGAAAACCTACCTCTCTCTGGGGATACCATCCAAGTTGTCGGAGTAAGTAATCAGCAAATTAAAACAGACTTAACTGATCCAGTACCAGTCGAAATTGGAAATTACAGAGACAAACACAGATTTGTGGTTTGTAATAGTAGTCCAGTAAATCTATTAGGTAGGGACATCCTATGTAAAATGAATTGCAGAATATATTGTTCTCCTGAAGGAGTTGAATTACAAACAATGGAGGAAGATGGTTTGTACAGAATGACAATGATGATGATGGAAGCAGAAGAAACAAAATTGTTTCCTGCATTTGAAGAAAAAGATTTACCTGAAGAGCTAAAAGAAACAGTGAAATCTGAAATATGGGATTTTACTGGGAATGAGATGGGTCTGATGAAAAACGTAGATCCTGTTAAAATTGCATTGAAACAGGGAATAGAATTTCCAAACACTCCACAGTATAAAATGAAAACAGAGACAATTGAAGGTATTACACCTGTAATTAAAAAATTAATCAAGCAAGGTGTATTGGAAGAAATGAAGAGTAGCTCTTGTAATTCACCAATTATGGGAGTTAAAAAGGCTAACGGAACATTTAGGATCGTACAAGATCTGAGAAAGGTTAATCAAATTGTTATTCCATGTTGTCCTGTGGTTCCAAATCCAGCAGTGATTCTATTTCAGATTCCATATGATGCTGAATGGTACACAGTCATTGACCTTTGCAATGCATTCTTTACTGTTCCTCTACACCCAGACAGTTATGAAATCTTTGCTTTCAGATTCCAAGGTAAGACCCTTGGATGGACAAGAATCCCTCAGGGCTATACAGAAAGTCCTTCAATCTTTAACGAACTGTTAAAAAGATCATTGGAAGATTTAGACTTACCAGGTAGGTCTACGTTGGTGCAGTATATTGATGATTTGTTAATTGCTGCAAAGACAAGAGAAAATTGTGTAACAGACACAATAATTCTGTTAAATCGCCTTGCAGAAGAAGGACATAAAGTGTCCCCAGCAAAACTACAGTTTTGCAAACAGGAAGTGAAATATCTTGGTCACAGAATTGCAAAAGGAAAAAGACAAGTAACAATAGAGAGAATAAAAATGATTCAAGCAATGTTACCGCCAAGAACACAAAGACAGGTCAGAATGTTCTTGGGAATGGTAGGTTACTGTCGACAATGGATAAGTGGATTTTCGGTAATTGCGAAACCACTACAAAGACTGACCAAATCAGATGTAAAAGATCCAATTATTCTCAATGATGTTGAGATGGAATCTTTTGAGAACCTGAAAAAGAGCTTATGCCAAGCTCCTGCTTTGGGTATGCCAAATTATGAGAAAGATTTTGAACTGTATTGCAGTGAGAGAGAAGGATGTGCATTATCTGTGTTAATTCAGAGACATGGAAACCTAAAGAAACCTATTGCATACTTCTCTGCAGTTCTTGATCCAATTGCAAAAGCATTACCAGGTTGTTTGAAAGCAGTTGCAGCTACAAGTATCAGTCTTGAACAAAGTGAAGGAATCATTATGGGATTTCCTGTGAAAGTTTTTGTGCCTCATTCAGTTGAAATATTACTGACAAGAGGTAAGACTCAACATTTAACAAGTAGCAGATTGACAAAGTATGAGAAAATCATACTGGGAGCAGATAATGTTTCAATTTCAAGATGTTTGAATCTGAATCCTTCTACATTACTGCCTGATTCTGAAATTGTTGATGACATTGAGACAGAACATGAATGTTTAGATGTCATGGAATTCTGCACAAAACCAAGAAAAGACATCAAAGACAGACCTTTGCCTGAATCGGATTTTGTCTACTTTGTAGATGGCTCATGCTTAAGATCCGAAGGTGGTGTCTTGAAAGCTTCATACTCAGTTTGTACAGTCGAAGATGTTGAAGAGGCATCATGTCTTGAAGGAGTTCGTTCAGCACAAGTGGCTGAATTGATTGCTTTAATTCGTGCATGTGAAATATCAAAAGATATAAGAGTTACCATCATTACTGATAGTCAGTATGGGTACGGAGTTGTGCATGATTATGGACAACTCTGGTCACAGAGAGGATACATGACATCAACAGGGTCACCAATTAAAAATGCAGTTTTCATTAGAAGATTAATTGAAGCAATACAATTGCCAAAAGAAATTGCCATAGTTAAGTGTGCAGCACACACTAGAGGGACTGATTATATTTCCAAAGGAAATGCCTTCGCAGATGAAACAGCAAAGTACTGCGCAAGGAAAAATTATTCTTACAATCGGAATAGAAGTACAGAAACTGATTCAAATTCATTAATGCTAACAACTATTGTAGAAACATGGAATGAGATTAGAGATTTACAAAACGAAGCAGATGATGAAGAAAAAGACCAGTGGTTAAGATCAGATTGTAGACAACGTGATGAAGATGGAGTGTGGGTTTACAAAGATGGGAGAGTAGTTTTACCAAATTGCATGATTTCTGACATGGCCAGATTATATCATGGTCCTGCACATTTAGGAAGAGATTCTATGGTCAGACTGTTTAAAGAAACATGGTTCAATACCAAGTTTAGAACCATTGCAGAATCTTTTTGTCAAAGGTGTTTATCATGCCAACAAATGAATCCAAACAGAAAATCAGTGGTGGGGACAGGAATAATTGGTCGAGAGGGTGGTCCCTTCACCAGGTTACAAATAGATTTCATTGAAATGCCATTACACAACTGTTTGAAATATGTACTTGTAATTGTATGCTTGTTCTCAAGGTGGGTAGAGGCTTTTCCTACAAGACATTGTGATTCAATTACAGTAGCAAAACTAATGCTCAGAGAAATCATACCAAGGTACGGTTTTCCAGTCACTATTGAGAGTGATGGAGGAAGTCATTTTGATAACAAACTGTTGAAATTAATTTGCGAAGCTATGAGTATTGAGCAGAAAATACACTGTGCATACAGACCAGAGGCATCAGGTGTAGTTGAACAAATAAATGGAACTATCAAAAACAGAATTGGGAAAATGTGTCTAGAGACAGGAGTGAAGTGGACTGATGCTCTTCCACTTGTTTTGATGTCAATAAGAAGTACACCAGATAAAAAGACAGGTTTGAGTCCTCATGAAATTTTAATGGGAAGAGTTATGAGGCAAGCTTTTGTACCTGTAGGTAAACTGTTGAGCATAAATGACAGTGCAATTTTAGATTACTGTAAAAGGTTATCTGATATGGTAACTTCTGTATCTAATCAGGTGGGAACTGAAGCACAATCAAATGACAAAGTTTTGACACATGATCTGAGACCTGGAGACTGGGTCAGAACGAAAGTACATCGGAGGAGGAATTGTCTATCTCCTAGATGGCAGAAACCTAGGCAGGTAATCTTGATCACTACTAATGCTGTAAAGTGCAGAGGATTGAAGCGTTGGATTCATCCAAGTCATACTATTCCAATACCAACTCCTGAGAATTCTGATGTTGAAAGTGATACCACAGATGACTCTGATTCTGAAGCAGAAGACAGAACAGAAGGTGAAGTAATTCCAGATTCTGAAGATCGACAAGAAAGTCGACATCTGGAAACTGTGCCGGTGAATGGAAATCTGGCAAGAAAAGACTTAGAAATAATTGAAATAGATTCTGAAGGTGAAGAGAATCTGTTAAAAGGAAAGATAACTGAGGATTCGGTTGTCTATATTGAAGACAAAGAAGCTGAACCGAAAGAAGTTTCAGACCAGGAGAGTATCGAAAGGCAGAGAACAAACTCTGAAGTAAGGAACAAAAATCCGAAATCTGGGAAGCTAAAGGTAATTGAGGAAGAGGAGGAGAACGAATTACCGAGTACCAGTGATGGAAGACAAAGTGAAGTTCCTGAAGGAGTGAAATTGCCGTATAGAGAAGTTCCTGAGTCAATTGAAATTTCAGACTACGAAACTGAGGAAAGTGACGTGGAAGGTGGAAGTGAAAGCAGAAAGAAAAGGACTTGGAAATCTGAATCGAATAATTCTGAACCAAAGAAAAAGTACGTGAGAAAAGCAGACTACTGGCCTGGTGGAAGATTGAGAGTCAGATTGATTAAAAAGCCAATAGAACAAGTTGAAGAAATCAGTAGTCAAAAGAGTCCTGGAAAAGAGGTTGGAGTTGGAAGGAAAATAGAAGTGATATCGAGAAAAGGGAAGAGAATAATTAGACCAAACCAAAAATACAAGTCTCCTGAGTGGACTTACTTAGTAATTCCACCTGTTATAGACATATATGATAGTAGTGAAGAAGAAAACGAAATCCAAGAAATTAGTGACAATGATTGAAGTACAAAATTATTAAATTGGCATAAGGCTGAAGAAATCCTGTTAGTTGACACAAGGTCGAAGAAAAACTGTCTAGTAGAAGAAAAACTTATGTATGACATAAGGTCGAAGAAATCTTGTTTAGGGTTATAAAAGAAAAATATATTTTAAAAGGGGGGTGTATATAAATTTTAAAATTTATTTTTTATTTTATTTTTGAGGCTAAAACTAACCTAAAAATGCCTTACATTAAGGAGAGCACTTCAAAATGCTCTGTTTTTAAAAGATGCTGTAAGATGACTCTGGTGTGTCTGCTTATTTTAGTTCTGCTCTGGTTGGTACTAGCTGTGATTATACCTTTAGAAATGAATAGAGAATTACACAAAGTTAACATAACAAGCAAAGCTCTGGTTAGCCAAACTAAACATAGTGCATCTGCAAAAGTAATTGATCATCAGCCTAACATTCATCAAGATAAATCAATAGGTGATTTTTCAAGCAATACTTTCACAAAGCTTTTGAGTGAATATGTAAAGGTAATGGATGCAAAGGATTGTTATGTGTGCGTTAAGTTACCTGCTTCTGTTTCTGAGGGAGTAACATATAATATGCTTCCTCTCACTTATGCTGTTACATGTAGTGTATTAACTAGTTTATTTTATCAAACTGGTCGTTTAGAATATTACTATTCAAATTATGATGAGATTTTTGCTAATATCAAGATTGATAATGCTTTAAATAAGCATAAGAAAGCTAAACAATTGAGAGAATATTTCCTTGTTACTAATGAACTCACTTATGAGTATGCTTACAAGAATAATCTAACATGTAAATTAAGTGCTGAAGGGAAGAAATTTCTGAATATGGTTGAGGAGAGAAGAGCAATTTATAAGAGAAATGAATTAGTCAAGCAGACTAAGTCATCATTCTGGCAAAAAGAGGATGAAAAACTAAATGGTAAAATGCTTGAAAATATTGCAATTCACATAGACAAACCTGTTAGTGGAAAGCTTTGCATTAGAAGAGATAATACACTTTTTGATAATTATTTTGTAGGTGCAAGCAACTGTGAAGATACTTATCAGATTATGGGAGGTTGGGGATTTAAAGGTGGAAAAGATCCTATCTTTCCTGGAATTTATTTTGTTTGTGGTGACAAAGCCTACTACAACCTTCCAGACCATTGGTATGGAACTTGTTATGTGGGAATTGTTTTTCCTAAAGTGTTTCATGTTGACAGAGATTCAGAAGGATTATTTAAAATCCATAATTATGTAAATAGAGCTAAAAGAGAAACTTTTACTGAAGTTCTGGGAGATATTTTTCAAGCTGTAATACCTTTTGTTGGTATAACCCTAAATGCAGGGAGAATCAGAAAATTGTCCACTATAGTTGATAGATTATCAACTGACACTGCTGATGGATTTCAATTAGTGAATGTTGAAGTTATTGCAATTAGATCCATGGTAATTCAAGACCGTCTTGCTTTAGACATACTCCTAGCAAAGGAGGGAGGAGTCTGTGGCATTTTACATGTCCAACATTGCTGTACATATATACCGGATGAAAGTAAAAATATTGAAATGTATATTAAGAATATCACACAAATGCATTCTGAAATAATTCCTTTAGAAGAAGAAGATTTTACTGGGAAACTTTCAAATAGGTTTCAAGCAATTAAAAACTGGTTTCATAATATCGGAAGTTCAATTCTTGGCAAGATTCTGGCACCTTTGATTATAATTATATTCATTTTTATTTTGACTAAAGTAGGTTGTTTGTTGCATAAAAGAAAGAAGCATTTGAGAGAAAAGAAGAGAATTTATAAACTCAGAAAAGAAGAGGAAAGGGAGATTGAGTTGCAGGAGTTACATAGAGAGCGTCATGTTAATTGCAAGGATTATGCTGAAACAGACTTTTAGGTTTACTAATACAATGAATTTGAATCGATTTCTTATAAATTAAATTTACCAAAATTTTGAGTGCTGGTGTGGTGATTTGTTAATCACCAGATGAGGGAGTTGATGGAGCGAGATAGAAAACAAAATTTTGTTTAAACTCGCAAAGTCACATTTCCATAACATGAATAAAATTATTAATGTTTTGTGATATGTCGTGCTAATACAACCTAGATTAAACTTTACACTTGGGGGGACTAACATGTGTGCTCATAAACGTGCATAAATGTTGCATCTTTTTTGTTCGTGCAAAATAATAAAATAATTTATTGTTTTCGTTTTTGTCATTACTAACTGCTGCATATTTAAAATAAGCATGTGCTTGTTTTGCTTTTTCTTGTCTGTGTGATGTCATTTCTACTATTCTAGGTGCATATGGGTCTCATAGAAAAACGGAGACTGGTAAATATAAACGCTGCTTTATTTGTTTGCAATGGCTAGGTAACATTTTGATTAATCGGGTGGGTTAATTATTTAGTAAACCATGGGGTGGATACAGAATATACTTTATTTCTTACATTAATACTTTTCTTGTGTTTGTTTTATACTAGAAATCATAAGTTGCCTGCTTTTGAGGCCTAACTATTTGAGCCGCACAAAAAGAGCTAATCCATATTTCTGCAGAAAGTCACGAGACGCCCATTCTGAATTAAAACGTTTACTGAAGCTGCATTCACAAAGCAAAAACTGATGAGCTGACATCATTCTGTCGGACATGGCCAAGGTCGAAAGTGAACTTTTTGTCAGTCCTTAACTTGGCATCCGCGGAAGTTGCACTGTAAGACTATGGAAGCTGCGAGGATGACTTAAAACAAAGTTGCAATCGCAGGAAGCCTCTGGCTTCACGTGGAAGAGACAATGGTCTTTGTAAGACATGATTTTGTGGAACTTTTTAAGAATCGGGTGACATGTCACTTGTCACTTTCAGCCAATGGGACGTCGAGTATTTCTGAAAACTTTCCTTTGCTAGTTTAGTTAGCGTAGAAAGGTATAAAAAGTCATGCCCTTAGGGTTGGGCTGGCTGCTGCTTTCTGACTTTCCGATGAGGGTGATGTGCTGCTGGACTTTGCGTGGAGCACGTAAGAATCCTCAAAGAACTTTACTTTAATTTCTGTCTATTTAGCTCAGTTAGGGAAATAGGTTTTAGAAATGCTAAACTTTATATAATTTCTTTAAATTTGATTAAATTGCTTAAATTGTATTTTTCCATATTTCTTACTATCATGCTTGCTTTATTGCAAATAAATTTCATTTATAAAACTTACAACTTATATACCATAATCTAGAAAATAAAATCTTACTTTTGACAAACAAGCTGGTCTTGGTTATTTAGAAGTATAGGTTACCTTTAGCTAGATCACGTCGCCTATGGTGGTCGTTTAAATGGTTGGGTTTTATTCTAATGACAATATTCTTTCTGCAAATGTATAAATATGTTTATAGTTTGTAAATAATGTGTATATAGATTTATTTGACCACCTGATTCAGTAGGCCCAAAAATATATCAGGTTCATAAATGGGTCCATGTATAGTTTAGAATTTTGTTTATAGGTTATGAAATTAGGTAGCGTAGTTTATGATATATTTTCTATAGCCCGCTGGATCACACCAAGTGACCAAGGTACTCGCAGTGAGGTGAATCACCCCTGTGTGTGAGGATGGGGTTGAGGAAGAGGGCCCAGGCAGTCACAACAAATATGTTCTGTGGTAATTACCGTAATAGTGCTCGCGCACCCTTCTAGCAACACCCTCCCTTCGAGAACAGACTACTGTAAAAATCACGGGAGTGTGGAAAGTACTGCTACTTTGGGGTGGGAATGATAGCGCACTGCAAATTCAAATGTTTTGGCTTGGGGGCTCTTATAAAAGATTAGGGCCCATTTTACTCCTAGTGCATTAAACATTCATATGTTTTAATAACGAAAAATAGACTGAAAATAAGAATACTTGAACACCAGAAATTGTGGAATTCCTTTTTTTTCTCATTCAGATCGGTTCGTATTTTTTATGTTTTCAATTCAAGTATCCGTAGCAGCTTTTTATGTGTTTTGTGGATGTGTTCGTGTAGCACACCGGGATGAATATTAACCTATGCTGAAATGGTGATCCAATGCCAGACTTTAGCAGTGAGCTTAATAGAATGGTCCCGATGTTCACAACATTTCTCTTATGAGCCCGAACATGAAAATAATATGAAGTATAACGTGATACCCTTGCTCGTTAGAGCTTGTGATGCGTGTTTTAAAACAGAAAATTATCATTGTATTTTTTGGGGTGACTTTAATACGCCACGGCCCACCTACACGTTTGTATGGGGAAGGGATACTTCCAGTTTTATGTATGAGGTAAAGGCGGTCACTATGCTGCGCTCGGCCATCCTGGTTAAGGCTGGACTTCCTGCAGGAAGCTTCTGAGCTGGAATGTTAGGTAGAGCTTCTCCTCAGCCTACCTTAGCACATACTTCAAAATGTCAACCAAGAGGTTAATTTGTTTAAAAAATGTGTAGTGTCTTAAAGTTTTTTCTTAGGAGCTCTCTGTCAGCACTGCTGACTCTGGGGTAGCCAAATGCTAACACTGCTTGGTCTTCCCCCTCCTGACTCTTTCTTGCAGTACCCTCTCTGCACTTATAGATATTTTTCAACCATGCTGTCTATTTTTTTCCACCTATTTCCCATCTTTCTTTTCCTCCTTTCTCTCTCCTGCTTTTCTCTCTCCTGCTTTTCTCTCTCCTGCTCTGGGTGAATGTCTGACGACAAAATCTAAATCCTAGTTCCCATAAATGAGTGCGGTTGCTCACCACCTATAACCACAGTTCAAATTATTCACTGGCTAGTCACGGTTCCAATCTCTTCGAGTCCAAAACACTTGCAACAAAGAACCTGAACTGTAAGCTTAGTGCTATAAACCTCATGTTAGAAAACGAGTACCTGTATGAGTGCTGTACCAGAATATAGTTGCAATTTGTATTTAAGCAAAAGTGCAAAATAAATATGTAAGACTAAAAAAAGTTGTTTGTGTTTGTCCCTGTGCTTGAAACATACATAAATTTGTCCATGTGCTTCATATTTGTGCCAGATATCTTAAGTCTGACTGCAAAACATTTCCACAAATTATCCACCAACCTTTTGCCACTGTTTAGTAATTTACATGTGATGTGATATATGTACTTATAGAACCCATTGCAAAATCTCCTGTCACACAGGATTGTCGAACAATCTGTCTAATGAATATTAATTTGGCATGTTGATATTTGTGGTCTGTGATTGGCTGCAAACAAAGGGATATCTGGTAGTCCAACTGGGATCGCTTCCCTTTTGCAAACTATTAACAACTCCTGTGAGTAGTAGAAAGGGCTTTTAAGTGAGATGAAAAAACTGGAGGTCTCTCAAATGGGTGTGGCCAATGTAATTAAGGGTGTGGCTTAAAAACCCGTAAGCTAAAAATCTGTGCTTAGCATAGTGTGCCGTCTACTTGTATTTTGCTGTTTCTGTCATTGCATCCAAATATATGATACAACAAGTAACATCTTACCTACAACATGTCAGGACTATTGGCTTTGTCAATGGTTGTTAGTTGCATACGATAAATAAGCAGCAACTATGGCTTGTATATAATATTGAAAACGTTTCCACTTGTGACACCAAGACATTGTTGCTGCTCCTGAGTTTCAAAAAGAGAAGGGAAACCCAGGGCCGGCGCTAGGCATGGGCAGGCTGGGCAGCTGCCCAGGGCCTCGCACTCAGCCCACCAGCATGGGGCCACGCACTGGTGATGTGTCCTGTCGGTTCCCTAGCAATCCATTTCAAAGAAAGGTGGCACCTTTCTTTGAAATGGAGGGGGCCCCCTCCCCGGGCCTCTCAGGGATGGTATCTGGATACATAAGGGAGGGAGAAACTCCCTTCAATTGAAAGGAGACCCATTCACAGACAATGTGGGAGGCCCATTGTCCATCATTTTGGCGCCCCCATAGTTTTAACTTTTAGCCCAAAAGCAATTCTCACACCTATCGGACTGAAGGTGTGAGAAATGCTTGTGGGCTCAAAGTTAAAACTGTGGGGGGCGACAAAAAACTGGACAATAGGCTTCCCACAGTGTCTGTGAATGGTCTCCTTGCAAGAGGCCACTTATCTACATTAGTGGGGCCTCCCACATTCCCTTTTAGCCCAGGACCTCGCAAATCCTAGAACCGGCCCTGGGGAAACCCAGAGAGAAAACGACTCTCTTTAAAGGATTTCCCTTCCCCTACAAAGCTCACCTGGCATGACGTCATGGCGTAACTTCTCCACTAGTGAGACGTGAGCAGTGTGAGCACGCGCACATTGATGTGCCTGATGTCACTGCCGTCTGGAAATAAACGGACCGCCAGTGCCAGGGCACAAAGCAGAGCCCGAAAGAGACCCGTTTCCAGCCGCCCTTTAAAAAACTACAGATGCTCAGCACCGTTGAGACCCGGCCCACTTAAAGCCCTGGCAGTAGGTAACTTTTAAATGGTTTACAACCACTGCTGTGGTTGCAAGCCATTGATGAATACTATTCCGATTAGCAATTAGGAGGGACATTATTTTGAATGAGTTTAGTATATAGCAGTAAACCATTTTGTGGTCGGAGACCCTGTGATTTTCAGAAGCACAGGGCTTGCGACTGCAAAACGGTTTTGTTCAGTTGGTCCCTGGTGTTATTAAATCTCTGCCTCAGATAATTCTTTGTTACCACCTATTTGCTGGGCTACTTTTCCAGTGGTTCTGCAGTTGACAGTGTCGTATAAACGTCAGGAGGACTGAATTAAAATGGCAGGATTCAAACTTGTGACCACAGAGTTGACACGGATCTCTGCTGTAACCTCATCATACAGTTTTTTTCTCTTCTTTTTTACAGTTAATGTATGCGTGTATGTAAGTAACAGTATTTGTGTAGCGCAAACATAGTTCGAAAGCAGTGGAGCAACTTTGTGACCAAAATGATGTTAACAACTGTGTGGAGGCTGAGTGTGGATGAATTGGTAAAATGTCCATAGCATTGGCTTGTAACTTGGCAGATTAGACTCTTTTAGCTGCAGGGCATGTGCTGGAGTACTGTAAACAACTTTAAAGTCGTTTTGGAACGATTTTGACTTGTTGTTCCTGTTTTGACATTTTGATGCAAAGAGTAATACATTCCGGCTTCTGCTGGATTTACAACCCTTTTTTAACGAGTCGTATAGGACACGTAGGCTTGACGTCCAGGCTGGCCCCTGTTCCCCTGCCCTTTGCATTTAGCTCCCCTGTGGCTTCTTGTTCGCTGTTTCAGGCTCATGTGCACTGGACCGAGAAGGGAAATAAAGTTTGTTAAAGGGGACAGGGCAAGAAAGAGACCGGGCAGGAGAAAAGTGAGAGAGCAGCAAAAATGGAAAAGGACAGGAAACAAGATTCATTGCAATTGTTAATGTATTTATCTAGGGTCTAAGACCCCTGACGAGGCTTTAAAGCTCTTCAGAACCCAAGACTAGTAGTTAGTAAAAACCTTTTTTAGGTGTTCTTTGGTTGTGTTGGGTTTATGTGATTGATTTCATACGTATTTAGTAGAGATTGGAGTAGGGATAGAATGATAGGGATGGGTTAAGATAAACTGTAGTAAAGGAAGTGAGCAGAATCGAGGGATGGAAAAGGAGAGAAAACGAAAAAAACACTCTTTCAGAAGGAAAAGTGTAGGAAACGTAGATGACTGGATTGAAAAGAAATAAAAAGTACAAAAACAAAACAAATGGCTAAACAAGTAAAATCAACATAAAGAGCAAAGGGAAAATATTGAACAGAGAGAATTCAGCAAAACTATAAAAACAAATGAAACGGAAATAAAATGGAGGGAGAGTGCAGTCACAAAAGAAAGCATGCAAGGGTAAAATAATTAACTCACTGAGGGATGTTGCAGGAAAATACTCAGGTTCTGGATGCTGCGAGATAAAACCCACATGGGGTTATTGTACCTAATCCTAGAGCGAAAGATCAGCGGGCTAAAAGACCTTCCTCGGAGACCCTGTGTATTTTAGGGGTGGCACTTTCTAGTTGCACGGACACCCTGCTGCGTGTGGCGAGAGCTGTTCCTCAGGGCAGGGGCTGGGACAGGTGTTGACTCCTTCAGATACTCCCTAATTTCAGTCTGTGGACTTTAGCCAAATCTAACTACCCTGGGTGAATACAGGGTGTTCCCCTAACACCTGTAAATCAAATGTTGACTGAACTGGCTTCGATCCCTACCATTCCCACCCATACTACTATTTCCCTCACACCACACCATCATTTTTTAAGATGATTTATTTATTTGTTTGTTTGTTTGTATGTTTATTTATTTATTTGGAGGTCGCTGCAGCTTTCTACCAGACTGCTTCTCTTTTTTAATTTGTTTTTGCACACATGTTATTGTTATAATATTTATTTTTTAATGTAATGCTCCAAGGGTGGTGCCTGACATCTTGGGATGGTAAATAATAAAATAAAATGAAAAATGTTGCCCATTTTGTGATGCGTGCACACACACGTCACTACGCCTGCATGCATCGTAACCCATGGTAGAAAACTTGGATTTTTTTTTATGTAGGAAACCCCTTCCAGTATTGCCTGACATGCATATGCATGCCGGCCTAAACAAGTGGCTGGCTATTTAAAGTTGAGGCCAATTTGCTTTGGTAAGCCTTGTGTTTTGTGCTTGTGTTCAGATTCCATATGGTCCCATTCATGTTGAATTTACTAGTGCATATTCGGTATCTCGATAACCGCAAACTGATGATTTTTGTAAAATACATCTTTTCACATTTTAAAGTCATTTGTGTTTGATACCAATTTACAACAGCGTGCAACCTGCCAGTCTAGCGTCTAAGCCCTGACAGGTCCACAGGTTTGTAGTGGCCATATTTTGCACAGGTTTTGCTTTGGTTCATATCTGGTGAGCCACAAACCTAGATCCGGCATCTTTCTGCAAGGCTAGTGAGTTAAATTCTAACCTGTTCACTGCTGGTGCCAGTGTAACTCTTACAGTGAAAGAGTGGTATGCATTTGTCTAGTAGCCCTAAATAGCCACCTTTTGTGGAGTCTTGAAATACGTTCTGAAGAAACTTCTGTATACAGTACGCAATAGTGGTCTATTTTTGCACCCACAATAGCCCACCTCGGTTGAATTAAAAAATTTACCTGAGAAAAAGGGGGAATTTTCAGAATAAGTTTAAGCAGAAATGGATGTTGCTTTTACGCTATTCACGTATATTTGTCCTCAATGAAGGGCCTCTATTTTTCATCATAATGAGTACTGCCTTGTTGGATGGCATGAAAACACAACAAGCAAGGTAGTGGTGTCCCTCATAAGAGGGATATCCGCACAATCACAAGTACATATACAGTTAACGAGAAGATAGAGGACAATAATTGTTGTACTAGTATCATCAAACTAGCGGAGTGCAACAGCAACCCACGTCACTCACTACCAAGGGTGACAGATGAGTTGAGAAAACAATTTTCTCAACATGTAAGTACCATGAAAAAAGAGCTGGGTAAAGTGTGCACCATCCTAAGGACCAATAGTATAAATACGCAATCTGATAGTCACATTTAGACGATATATTAAATGTCATTAAGCAATACAGGACAAAAGAATTAGTAGCAATCCCTTGTAGTTTAAGAGTCTTCTTTGTCTTTTTTATTCTTCAATTCATCAAACAGAACTAGATGGGTACTAAAACTTTTTCAAGGCTGAAGAAAAGTGTACAATAAATGTGAAAAGAAGTCTGGCACAATCGGACGCCGATGTCGGGTGACTCCACGCAAACCATGGATGGTGTGTATTCTCAATTCTTCTGCACGCCGTCCGGAAGTACGTGTTAGAGCAAGGTATCATAAAATGAAGATTCAGGATTAAGTCATCTATTATCGTATCTTTAAGGAGTCCAAGAAAAGGCAAAATATCGGGCCATTGTTGGATGGCATATAAGTCATGTTCAGAACTGTAAAAAAAGCAACATTGGTTAAAACATGTTTGTGACACTTCTATTTGATGCTAAAGTCCAGTGCATTGTTTTTGGCCTAAAATTACTCTGGGGTTTGTCTGAGAAGGATGGGGCAACATTGTTCACTCTGTGCCTGTTAAATATTTCCACCACCCTAAAATAGCACCTTGGCAGTACGTAGCACACATAACCAACGTTGTGTATTAGCAGAGACCATAGTACAATGGCCAAAGTGCTGAAACTTTCCAACATAATTTCAAAAAGGGGGTGGTGATGGACAGAGTATCTGAGTTAATCAGAACACTCCTACCCAGTCAACAGATCAGGGCTTGATCCATCACCGTTTTTTAGCTCACTGCACCATCCCAGTTCAGAACCTGGCTATATGCAAATTAGTCTGTCCCTGGCCCAGTGCATCATGGGAACAGGGCAGACCAAACTACCAAGCCAATTCTTCACTGGAAAGGAAACAAGCTTCCGGGGACCGGTTTCTGGCATTACAGCCGTCTTCGGCCCGGCTTGCTTGAATCCTGATGGTGCAGTGAGCAAGGGACTCATGTCTGAGCATACCCTTCCACACTCATGGTGGCCAAAATAATTTCAAAAAGGGGGTGGTGATGGACAGAGTATCTGAGTTAATCAGAACACTCCTACCCAGTCAACAGATCAGGGCTTAATCCATCACCGTTTTTTAGCTCACTGCACCATCCCAGTTCAGAACCTGGCTATATGCAAATTAGTCTGTCCCTGGCCCAGTGCATCATGGGAACAGGGCAGACCAAACTACCAAGCCAATTCTTCACTGGAAAGGAAACAAGCTTCCGGGGACCGGTTTCTGGCATTACAGCCGTCTTCGGCCCGGCTTGCTTGAATCCTGATGGTGCAGTGAGCAAGGGACTCATGTCTGAGCATACCCTTCCACACTCATGGTGGCCAAAATAATTTCAAAAAGGGGGTGGTGATGGACAGAGTATCTGAGTTAATCAGAACACTCCTACCCAGTCAACAGATCAGGGCTTGATCCATCACCGTTTTTTAGCTCACTGCACCATCCCAGTTCAGAACCTGGCTATATGCAAATTAGTCTGTCCCTGGCCCAGTGCATCATGGGAACAGGGCAGACCAAACTACCAAGCCAATTCTTCACTGGAAAGGAAACAAGCTTCCGGGGACCGGTTTCTGGCATTACAGCCGTCTTCGGCCCGGCTTGCTTGAATCCTGATGGTGCAGTGAGCAAGGGACTCATGTCTGAGCATACCCTTCCACACTCATGGTGGCCAAAATAATTTCAAAAAGGGGGTGGTGATGGACAGAGTATCTGAGTAAATCAGAACACTCCTACCCAGTCAACAGATCAGGGCTTGATCCATCACCGTTTTTTAGCTCACTGCACCATCCCAGTTCAGAACCTGGCTATATGCAAATTAGTCTGTCCCTGGCCCAGTGCATCATGGGAACAGGGCAGACCAAACTACCAAGCCAATTCTTCACTGGAAAGGAAACAAGCTTCCGGGGACCGGTTTCTGGCATTACAGCCGTCTTCGGCCCGGCTTGCTTGAATCCTGATGGTGCAGTGAGCAAGGGACTTATGTCTGAGCATACCCTTCCACACTCATGGTGGCCAAAATAATTTCAAAAAGGGGGTAGTGATGGACAGAGTATCTGAGTTAATCAGAACACTCCTACCCAGTCAACAGATCAGGGCTTGATCCATCACCGTTTTTTAGCTCACTGCACCATCCCAGTTCAGAACCTGGCTATATGCAAATTAGTCTGTCCCTGGCCCAGTGCATCATGGGAACAGGGCAGACCAAACTACCAAGCCAATTCTTCACTGGAAAGGAAACAAGCTTCCGGGGACCGGTTTCTGGCATTACAGCCGTCTTCGGCCCGGCTTGCTTGAATCCTGATGGTGCAGTGAGCAAGGGACTCATGTCTGAGCATACCCTTCCACACTCATGGTGGCCAAAATAATTTCAAAAAGGGGGTGGTGATGGACAGAGTATCTGAGTTAATCAGAACACTCCTACCCAGTCAACAGATCAGGGCTTGATCCATCACCGTTTTTTAGCTCACTGCACCATCCCAGTTCAGAACCTGGCTATATGCAAATTAGTCTGTCCCTGGCCCAGTGCATCATGGGAACAGGGCAGACCAAACTACCAAGCCAATTCTTCACTGGAAAGGAAACAAGCTTCCGGGGACTGGTTTCTGGCATTACAGCCGTCTTCGGCCCGGCTTGCTTGAATCCTGATGGTGCAGTGAGCAAGGGACTCATGTCTGAGCATACCCTTCCACACTCATGGTGGCCAAAATAATTTCAAAAAGGGGGTGGTGATGGACAGAGTATCTGAGTTAATCAGAACACTCCTACCCAGTCAACAGATCAGGGCTTGATCCATCACCGTTTTTTAGCTCACTGCACCATCCCAGTTCAGAACCTAGCTATATGCAAATTAGTCTGTCCCTGGCCCAGTGCATCATGGGAACAGGGCAGACCAAACTACCCCTTGTTGTAAATAATTTTGTCCACCCTAAGCGTGGAAGGGTATACTCAGATGTGAGTCCCTTGCTCATTGCACCATCAGGATTCAAGCAAGCCGGGCCGAAGACGGCTGAAATGCCAGAAACCGGTCCCCGGAAGCTTGTTTCCTTCCCAGTGTAAGAATTGGCTTTTGTAGTCTGGTCTGCCCTGTTCCCATGATGCACTGGGCCAGGGACAGACTAATTTGCATACAGCCAGGTTCTGAAACTGGGATGGTGCAATGAGCTAAAAAACGGTGTTGGATCTAGCCCTGATCTCTTGACTGGGTGAGAGTACTCTGCTTAATTCAGAGACTCTGTCCATCACCACCCCTTGTTGTAAATGAAACTTTCCAACAGGCAGGTGAAGCCCAGGCACGTGAGAGCCAAGAGAGCAAAGAGATTTATGTAGTGCTCAGTGAAAAGAGTAAACTGCCTCAAGGCACCGATGATTGATGGTGCTTCAAATCTGCATAACTCTGTGTAGGCAGGATACTGGTGACTGACTATGATCTGCCTGGAACTTCTTTCAAGGGAACATTGTTCCCTCCACAGTAGAGTGAAGCTCCTTTTAAGTCTAGGGTTGCAATTTGCTAAGTTGGCTCCAAAAATAGGTTTTTGCATTACAAAAGAGTATGTTTGTCTTCAATTAAATAGCATAGTAGTCTTATCAATGGAATCCTCTTGCCTCCTTTGCAATCCAAGTAGAGCAATGTAAAATGGACTCCAGAGGGCCTCAACATGAGTAACTGTATTATAATCTCCAATTATTTGTTGTCTCCCAAGATGAGGCTCCCGAGGCTAAGAGCCTTTCATGTAAATATGAGGCTTATGAGTATGAGATGTCTGCACCCACAAGCTGGAGAAACGGGGACATGGTGACCGGGACACCTAGATGAAACCAATCCAGCATCCCAGGAAAGTGAGCAAGCCAATGTGATGTTAGACTGCCTGTGCAAAGGAAGGAACTTTTTTAAAGGGCCCTCAGCACAAACTTGTTGAGTCAGCCTATAGTTCTGAATCTGTTCGGCGCCCCAGCTAGAGTATACTTTGGATAATGGACTGAGGATATTGGAATGCATTCTACGGAAGCAGGCTGCATAGATCCCTGTCTGTGGGCAAGTGCTGTAGTGTCCATCAGCAGTGGGTTGGTGTGCCAGGGGTATTCTCCCTGTTTGCTTAAGTGGATTATGGTGGTGGATGGGGACATACATCATATACGTACAATGAATTCCTGCGGAGGTTGCTGTTCACTTTATGAGAAGCTCAAATCCCAAGGGATTCTCTGTCTCAAGTGTCATCTGGTGCATGTCTCAACTCTGCTCCGTTCTAATGTCGCCCGGGCTGTGGCTTTTATTAGGATGGTTTGCGGGCAGCGATTAGCGGAGTTCACCCTGCTTGTACTCATAGGTCACTGTAGGCGATTAGTTTGATATGATGGAGGCTCTAAACCTGGTTCCAGATGCCAAACCCTTGGAGTCTCTTTCCTAGATGAGTTTGTTTCTTAAGATCGTGTTTAGTATTTAGATTTGCTGTGTGCGTATATAGCTCCGTGGGTTAATGGACCTATTGAAGAAATCTTTTGTAATTTGACAGTCGCACCTCTTAGTGTCGCCTTACCCTTACAGACTTCTGCCATTCATCTTTATAGTACCATGGTGACTGCAACATTTTAAGTGCGTAGAGGAACATAAGTTAACCTTTATAATAACATGAGAAGAATTTAGATATTTTTAGTTACGAATTGGAGGGGTCACCTGCACTATGGAAATTGAACCCCCATCTGTCTTGTTGTAAAAAAAACAACAAAAAAAAACATTTACAATGCAATAGGTTTTGCATTTTCTCATTACCTTGATGAAAGGCAGAAACTTCCACTCTGACTTTCGCTTCAACTATCTGCTTGTGCTCCTTAGCCCACTCAGCACTTCATCTACTTGGAGTTATGGATCGTGGTGCTTGCGCCTTCATTAAACACGTGAGAAAACATACTTGCATGAAGGCAGCTGCAGATGCTGCTAAACTATTTTAGTGAAGAAAGTAGAGGCGGGGTCTTAGCGACAGCCTTTTTTCCACTCACTTTTAATGTGATGCCTGTGAATCATCTGAGATAGGGTGAGCTTCTTCTTTGCTAGGCCTTCTACCTGATGTCACCTGGCGTGTACCTGAAGAGCAGGACAGCAAGACCCAGGAGCTAGGTGCGCAAGCAAGTCCAAGCAGGATCAGCAGCTGGTCTGTGGGGGTGCTGGGATCTGAAAGGCCTGACATTTGATTGACCCTTCTCCAGTCTTACCTGCCTCTCGGAGACATATGTCTGTTCAAGAATCTCCTAATTACCCCAGCGGACAGGCTTTCTCTGGCACCCTTGTCCATTGTGTCTCTTGCCTGCAGGTAACATCTCTTATTAAGAGGGCTGGTGTTGTGACTCAGCAGCTGGACCGTGCAAGGGTTTCGTGGGGTGCTGTATTTTACAGGTATGCTGCGTTGCCGGCAGCTGTAACTGTAAGGCTTTTCCTCATCTCATGGCATGGCATGGCAAGACTCGATGAATGTCGTAAGCTTGTAATGTAACTCTACCAGCTAGACACGTCGACGTAGATATGACGTTACGTATATTGTTAAATTACCTTTAACTTCATCTGTCTTCTTTTAAGTAGGAGTGATTTGGCTAGAGCACCCCATGTCTCCCCCTGGAATTTCTTAACCCTGTTTTTGGTTCCATTTTTCTGCTGGAATGGGAACAGTTTCTCTTTTGAGTGTTTGCCATGTCTCTAACCAGCTTGAGTGTAACCCAGGGGTGTCCTACAAGTTAAAAGGTATTGGGTGCTGCCTTTCGGGGCATGCCCTTTGCTGTTTTAAATTCTGTGTTTCCAATTTGAAGTTTATGTTCTAAATTCGCAGGATTCGGCATTAAGACAAGTGCATTGTCCATCATATGAAATTGAAATTAAAATATTTATAAAGCGCACGACTACCAGGCGGTTTCTTGGCGCTAGGGATGCGAACCATGGGACAGAGGGAGGGGTAAGCCGCTAGTGTGGAAAAGCTTGAGCGAAAAGAAATGTTTTCAATGCTTTTCGAAACTCCAAGTAATGAGAGGAAGACCTGAAGGGTGGGGGAAGGGTGTTCCAAACAGCGGGGGCTAGAGTGGCAAATTTAACGCCTCCCGACTTCTTCTTCCTGAAGCGAGGGACAAACAGAAGAGATTGCGAAGAGGAGCGCAGCTCTCTACTGGGGAGGTAGGCCTTAATTTCAGAGGTGATAAAACCAGGGGCTGTCCCTGCCCGGGCCTGGAAAGTGATGCAGCCCATTTTGAACAGGGCGCGCTCCCAGATGGGCAGCCAATGCAAAGCTTTGAGCAGAGGGGTGACGTAATGAGACTTGAAAAGATTGTAAACAAGTCGGGCGGCCTGGTTATGAACCAGTTGAAGCCGCCGAAGATTGTATGGGGGGACGCCGGTATACAAAGCATTGCCGTAGTCTAGGCGGGAGATAACCATAGCTGAAAGGATAAGTTTAAGAGCTGAAAAAGAAAAGAAACGTGAAATCTTTTGAATAGTGCGGAGAGTGAGGAAACAGGAAGAAACAACTGAGCTAATCTGGGAGTGCAAGGTGAGGTGAGCGTTTAATTTTATCCCTAGGGTCTTGACAGAAAAGGAGGGGGTAGGAGGAGAACCCAAAGAGGAAGGCCAGAACAAAGAATTCCAGGGACTGGAGGAACCACCTGTCAAAACCAGCTCGGTTTTATCAGGGTTGAGCTTCAGATGGTTGTAGTTCATCCAGTCCCTAATGAAAAACATAACAGATTGAAAATTGTGAATGGACTCTGGGGAGTAGGATAAATTAAAAATAAGCTGGAGGTCATCAGCGTAGTTGTAAATCGTGACCTCCATCTGCTGTAGTGCAAAAATAAGAGGGGAAATGTGCAGATTAAACAAAAGGGAACAGAGAAGACCCTTGTGGAACCCCGCACTGAACCTTACAAGAGGGAGCAAAGAAATCCGCCAGGTGGACGGCCTGAGTGCGATCCCTCAAGAAGTCGGAAAGCCAGACCAAGGCGGTTCCCCTGATGCCAGCCGCCCCGACACGTGAGAGGAGGATGGAGTGGTCAAGCGTGTCAAAGGTGGTGGATAAATCAAGAAAAACCAAAGCTTGGGGTTGGTTGGTGTCCATGCCCTCTCTGAGGTTGTCCATAACAGAGAGGACTACGGACTCCGTGGAGTGCGCAGGGCGGAAACCAGCCTGGCGGGAGGCTAAACAGCCATTCTCGTCAGCGAAGGCGCTGAGTACTCTGGTGACGTGACGTTCCAATATTTTTCCCAGGAAAGGTCGGAGAGAGATAGGGCGATAGTTTGCAAGTGAAGAGGGATCTGCACCGGGCTTCTTTAAAATGGGAATTATTGTCGCGGATTTGTGAGATTGTGGAACAATGCCTTGGGCAAGGGAGTTATTGAGGAAAGTGAGAGGGGGGAAGGACAGGCCAGATAGATTTGTCTCAGGATATGTGCAGGGCAAATGTCAGATGGGGAGCCTGACTTTACCGTTGAAAGAAGGGACAGGAACGTCTCTTTGGTCAAAGGGGGAAAGTGGTCAAGATAGGACTGGGCAGGCGAGGGCTGAGGATCCGAAAAAGGGAGAGAGGGAGGAGGGATATTGGACTTAATAGTTATGATTTTCTCCATGAAATAGTTATTGAGCGAATCACAGAGGGTCTGAGAAGGGGAGGGTTTGAGGGTGACTCTGTCCCAGAAAGCCAAGTCCTGCACGATAGTAAAGATTTCTCTCGATTGATTTTCAGCGTACAAGATTTTTGAGGAGAAATAATCGATCTTAGCAGAGAGAATGGACTTCTTGTATTGATTAAGAAGTGTGGTGTATTGAAGCTTGAGAGTAGGACAATAGGCGCGTCTCCAAGCGCGCTCTGCTTGCCGTAGGGCCAATTTTTTCTCCTTGAGTTCGGCATTAAACCACCTATTGGCGTTGTTGGCACGCCTGGCAGTAACTCGTCTTAGGGGGGCCACTTGATCACAGCCTCTGGCGAGCCATTTGTTTAGAGTGTCCACTTGGGAAGAGGAGGCAAGATATTGAAGGTTGGGACTAGAGGCAGAGAGAGAGAGGAACAGAGGGCTGTCATGTCAACGTGGTTCCAATTGCGTGCCCAGGAATTCCTGGGGAGAGGAGGTTTCTTAGCGAGACTGGGGTGCAAGAAAAAAGAAATTAAGAAATGATCAGACCAGGCACATGGGGAGACAACAGGGGAAGAAACAGGACAATTGAGCGACCAAACCTGGTCCAGGGTGTGACCGTGAATATGGGTAGGGGTGTGAACATGGGACAGAAAATTAAAAGAACAAAGAGATTCTGAGAACTCTTTGGATAAGAGGTCCTCCGCAGGGTCGGCGGGCCAAAAGTTAAAATCACCTAGCACAAGGATAGAGGAATTATTCACCGCCAGGGTAGCCAGCAGGTCCTGGACGGCAGGAAGAAAGTGCGGGATTTGTTGTGGAGGGCGATACATGAGCAGGCACGTCAGAGGTGTTAGGAAGGAGGCAGAGCGAACGACTAAATAGTCGACCGCTGTGATGGGGAGAGCTGATAGTAGCTGAAAATGAAGTCCAGAGCGGACAATCAAGGCAACGCCACCGCCAGCCTTCCCAGCCGGTCAGTCGGCGCGGAGAGCATAGTAAGAGGAGGGGAGGGCGGCTAAAAGGATTGGAAGGGAATCCGAGCAAAACCAAGTCTCTGTGAGAAACAGAAGATCAGGCTTATGCGTGTCAAGCAGAACGAATAGTTCATGATGATGCTTGACCGCGGATCTAGTGTTCAAAAGAAAAACAGAGATTGCAGGGGCCGCACAAGGTGAGAAAGGCGGCTCTGGTGGAATGAGGGGGGGAGGCGGCGGGGCCAAAGTGCAGGGAGTGGGAGAAATCAGCCTACGGCCGAGTTTGGAAATATTAGCAATGGTGGAACCTGCCAGTGGCCACGAACCTTGTAAGGATCGGAGCTGGGCTGATGAATACGTTAAAAAATGGGCATAGTGGGGTGCCCCTAGCCCCGGCCGGCCGCGGACGGGCGCAGACGGGCTTGGCTTTGGCGCGCCGCCGGCGCGTCCGCTGTGCGTGCGCATGGGGAGGTCTTTAAATAGGGGAGGAGCGCGAGGACTGCAGCGCTGACCTGGGCAGCCTCTGTGCCCCGATCCAAGATGGCGCCCGCTACCCCGTCAGCCCGCCGGTTCAAGCAGCACTCAGCCGTGTCGGATCGGGACTCGGGGAGCAGGGACCAGCGGATATCAATTAGCAAACCTTCTGTGAACTGCTGCTTCTCCAACACGTCCCTTAAAACAGCTCTACTGTGCCCATTCAGTCTTCTCTCTATGCATAATCATCTTCATGACCGCTGTTGCAGAAAAATTATGCACCAGGAATTGTGCACTTTCTGGACTTGGGCACTTACGGTCCTAATGCACACAGGTCACTGCTATCTTATCCAGGCCTCATTCATTGCTGTGATGTTTCTCCGATCCGGTGTCAACACAAACACATATAGTCCTGAAGGTAAGACAGTAATGTAGCCTGTCTCCGAAAATTATTAGTAATGATGATTGAAAAAAGAATTCTTTGCCTCGTCTTGTCCGAAGAGTGAGGTGCCATTGGCTGCGTTTGTGAACTTACCCAGGATACAGCAGCGCGCTGTGAAGGGATTTTTATGCAAATGCTAAATAGAAGTGGGTCGAGTGAAGAACCCTGGGATTGTGTGTGTAATTGAAGATGGTGTCTGTGGAGCAATATCTTATGCATTGCTCCTTCCTGCTGATTTTAAAGAAAGCAAACCAAGTTAATGTTTCTGCTGGGAAAGGTGGCACATTGGTTAGTTGTCACAACAGTACTTAAAGAACAAGGTAATACCCTTATAAAAGGTTATTACATTTTCTAAGAATCTACCTGAATTTGTCCATAACCTTTGCTAAAAAGAGACTTCCTTTACACAGGAGAAGTAGGTGGCACTTCCTGGATTCGTATCCCATCTTTGCTGCCAAAATGTTGTCCATAAAATCCACTTGAAATACTTGGTAGCAGCTCTATTCGCCATCACAAAATCCAGTCAGAGAAGAAGGTTTTTTACTGACAGTTTAGAGCAGAGGGAGAAACCATTTACAGGGAAGAAGGATAGGAGAAAGGAGTAAGGAACGGTAAATGCCTTTGGGTAGGAGGAATACGGTTCCAACAGTTGCCCTGAAAATGTGGCGTAGGTCCTCATGGACCCACGTTGGACACCTGTGATGTTTTTCATCCATGGTGATGCCAAGATCGAAAGGCTCAGTAGAGCAATTATCATGTAGGTTTTATAAAATCCTTAATTTCATAATCCTTGTTATCTTTGGTGGTGCTTATTATCCTTTGTTAATTAGTTTAATAAGTATTTAACATTCCTTTATAAGTAAAAATACACAATGCATTCGGATGGAAGGCTCAAAGGGTAGCGTAGCCATGTGCAACTTACCTGGCTTTCGGCTCACCTTCATTGTCTCTGATCTCAGTAAAGCGTCATGCCAAGTTCATGGTCTTCTAGGAGCAGTGGAACTCTTCTCTGAGGCTCTTTCTTGCAACCTCTTCAGCCAGAACAAAGAAGCACCGACTAACACCAGAAAGTAAGCAGCAGGCACACGAAAAGTCACCGATTTACTGCCATCTACAACCCAGAATACAGAATTTATTCATGTGACCTTATTTTCCTGGATTTTCAATCAAGCAGCCATCGTTTTGGGTTTCAGTAGAAAAGTTGGTAAATGGTTTTACATTGATAATGTGCTTTCATTGCTAGTCTGATTCGCTGCAATAACATGTTATTATTTGAGATGGCTGGAAACCTCAAAAATGCTTTCATAATCCATAATGACATACTTAGGGAACTAGCTTTCAAAGTGAAGAACTGAATCATAACTTTAGAAGGAAACCTATTTAAAGAGGTGAGCTGAAAGGACTGACTTGTGCGAATGAGTTATGTTGTATTTACTGAACTACTGTTCTCTTGCATTCCCTTTCCACAGGTTTCTGGAGTGAGACTGTCCCAGCCAGTAATATCTTTCCAAGGAAACCAGGGGGTAAGTACAGCAGTGTCTGAGCACGCCTAAAGGGGAGGTCATATGATTTTTTTGTTTGTTTTGGTTTTCTTAAAGGGAAACACCCGCGTTTATGTTAAAATGACCAATGTATTCTCTTAATTTCAATGTTCCCGTTTTAATAAAAGTTACCTCTCTTATGGTGTAACAGATGAAGGATGGCGGTGGCCCTCAAAGAAAGGAACGTGCCTTCTAAAAACTAATGGTGTAGTGTCTTGGTGTGTACACGTTCTAGTGTTCCTGTGTAATGTAACACACTATACACCCACCCACCACAGACGTCATGGTGTCACATGACGCTGCCAATAAAAGAGGCTGAGCGCACGTGCTCAGGACCTTTTCCTACCACTCATTCTTGGTGTCCGTGTCCATCCTTACTGCTCCCATCATGAGGGCCCAGGGCCCATACTTTCAATCATTACAATGGCGACGAGGTCGGTAGTGCAACCCAAGCGTGCCACTACCCAACGCTGAGGAAAAGGGGGAGAGAGTTGCCCGCCTGAAGGGCACCCCCTGCAGCAAGGCACAGCGAGCCCAGAAGCCGGTGAGCACGTCGGAGCCCAGCAGCCATCAAGAGGCGAACAGCTAGCCGACCGAGCCACCCGCGTCAGCCGCCACCAACGTGCCAGCGGGAATGAGCGGACCGCCCAGAGCCCTCCTGAGACGGTCGCCAAGCGAAAGCCCCGTGAAAGAGGAGCCAGGGCCGGGCGGAGTCCACCCGCCGCGACAGCGACGCAGCTTCTGGCCCGCCGGCCGAAGGTGAGCCCCAGAGGCGAAGCGCTACTAAATAAACTGTGCCATTCATAAGCAGCGCCAGCGGAGCCTACCCGCGGCCTGCCCGAGTCATCCCTTGCCCCTGCCGCGCGTGTACGGAAGCGGCGGGGCCCAGAGCAAGCCACGGCGTGAAGGGGAAGGCGGCCGGACCCGCAGTCATCAATACCAACGAGGGGGAGGGAGCGGAGTAGCTAACCGCCTCCCGACCCCCCTCGCGACGTGGTCCGGGCCAGCGGAGCCCACCCGCGACCGTTTGGTGGCGCCTCCACCGAAGGAAGACTCAGCAGCGCCAGCGGAGCCCACCCGCGGCCTGCTGGCGGCACCCCAGCGAACAAGAGACCAAGCAGCGCCGGCGGAGCCCACCCGCGGCCCGCCGGTAGTGCCCAGTGAAGGTCAAAGGACTGCAGAGCCAGCGGAGCCCACCCGCGGCCTGCGAGAAGCAAGGCAGGTCTCCGCCGCGCAGCGTGTGGGGGTAGAAGCTGCAGCGGCGGGAGACCGGTGATAGTGAGGCCAGCGGAACAGTACAGGCAAGAGACAGAGCCGGCGGAGCCCAACCGCGGCCTGCCTCGAGCGTCCCCTGCCAGGGAGGAGTGACCGGAGCGATGTGCTCCCTCGCCGAGTGAAGCAACTTCTCCCCCGCCCGCGTGAGTACTGCCGATGTGGCTGCGGACGGGAAGAGAGTGAGAGCGAGAGTGAAGCAGCGTCTGCAGGAGGCCAGCGCCGCCAAGACCAGTAGGCCCCCCCACCTCCTCCTTGTGTGCTCCGTGTGAGGAGCAGAGTGCAAGGAAGCAGGGGTGAAGTGACCGTCTGCACGCAGCGCCGCCAACAGCATAAGAGCCCCCTCCCTGTGTGCTCTGTGAGGGGCAGAGGTCGCCAGAGCGGTCCACACCGCCACAAAACTGTACTTAAGTCCCACCGGGACACTGAAACAAGAGGAACCACCGGTGCACCCACAGAGACTGCCAAATCTGCCCCCAGCATCAAAGCTGCACAACACCAGAGGGCCATGAACAGTGCTTTTGCAATGTCTGCCTGACTGTAGCACATTTATAAGTCGGTACATTTTGGTAATACTATAAGCAAAGGAAATCTACTCACCCATTCTCAGCAGCAGCTCCAACCCCCTGTGCACTGGAGCAGTAGAGTGCACACCCGGGAAAGACAAGACATGCTGCTCAAAAGATCCAGCAACACTGCCACCCAGTGGCCAAAAGCAATAGTGCACCAGCATCCACCAGCTTGGAAACAAGCATTGTTCAACGCAAAAGAAGTTACCACCATCTAGAGGCAATAAACGGAGTAGCGCCCCAAGGGAAAGCATCTCAACGCACGAATCCGGAAAGCGCGCTCTGCGCAGAAGACGCCCACACGCACCAGCACGGAGTTCGGCAGCTGCCACTTCCGAAGCGACGTGGGAAGAGGCACGAATGCCTCACGTAACATCAACACCTCACCAAGCATCCATGCAAGGACTAAACGTAGGGAGAAAACGACTGCCAAGCACTGGAGGAACGATCAGGGAATAAGACTGCCGAGATCAGAAGACGGATAGGGCAGTGACTCCTCGTGGCCACAGGAGATCACCGCAGCTTCAACTACTCCCGTCAACGGTGCGAAGCAGCAAACTTCTGACGCCAGCCAAAGCAGCAAGTACCCCACGGTCCAAAGCAGCAGAAGACCACTAAGCGTGGCACCATGCCCCCACGAGATGGAAGAAGGGCACAGGTAACGCCACAGTGCAGAACAGTTACCGAAGAAGACCACTAAGCGTGGCACCCCGCCCCCACGAGATGGAAGAAGGGCACAGGTAACGCCACAGTGCAGGACAGTTACCGAAGAAGACCACTAAGCGTGGCACCCCCAGAAGCCGATCCACAGAAAGATCGTGTACCAAGTATGACCCGCGATGGGTCCCCTCAAACAATACCAGAAGGTGCTAACGCGCCTAGTCCGACAGGACGAAGAAACCTGCCAAAACACCAACAGGATGGGACCGCCAAACGGTCCAGGACGTTCGACATAATCAAGATCCCTGAACACCAATCCACGAACGTCACCAACAAGAATCCAGAGTAGAGGGTTCGTGACACCAACTCGGGAAGCTAAGGAAGAAGGAGGAAGTGTTCCAGTCGGGGACACACCAGGATCACACATGCAGCGGGCGCGCCCTGCATGGAGGACCCAGGTCAGAAGAGAAGATGCAAGATCGGACCGAGTGATGTCGCGAAACAGGAAGGAAGAAGAGGAGAGATCCGAGTGGCACGCTTGCCACTGCGAAAAGAAAGGAAGAAGATGTGTGGCACGTCTGCCACTGCGAAAAGAAAGGAAGAAGAGGAGAGAGCTGTGTGGCACGTATGCCACTGCGAAAAGAAAGGAAGAAGATGTGTGGCACGTCTGCCACTGCGAAAGGAAAGGAAGAAGAGGAGAGAGCTGTGTGGCACGTCTGCCACTGCGAAAAGAAAGGAAGAAGAGGAGAGAGCTGTGTGGCACGTCTGCCACTGCGAAAAGAAAGGAAGAAGAGGAGAGATCTGAGTGGCACCTCCGCCACCGTGACAAGCAAGGAAGAATATCCACGTGGCCGTTGCCACAGTTAAGAATGGAAGGAGGTTATTCCACGTGGCCGTTGCCACAGTTGAAGAGCAGAGAGAAGTACATCCCCGTGGCCGTTGCCACAGTCACCAATGGAAGGAAGTAAATCCACGTGGCCGTTGCCACAGTTAGGAGTGGAGAAGATGTCAGTGCGAAATAGGTCCCCACTGTGAGCCCGAGGCCGAAATGGTACGTAACCATCCATCTCATGGCGAACTGCAAGAACTCCAACAGCACCCGTTACCACGGAAGCCATCAACACAAGGACTGTGAGGAAAAAGGGGCTCCCAGCCGTCTACAGACGGTTTCCACCCAGCATCTCCAACCTGTGCCAGAGCGGACAAAAGTTCCCCGAAACAGACTGTATTCCACCTGCCCCTTCCCAAGCTGCGGCGGATAGAAAAGCTTGATGGAACTGAACACTTCGCTGCATCCTGAGATAAGTTGACTCCCCAAATGTGAATTATCAAGTTGAGTTTTTTTCATTGATTAAAAAGGGGAGTGATGTAGTGTCTTGGTGTGTACACGTTCTAGTGTTCCTGTGTAATGTAACACACTATACACCCACCCACCACAGACGTCATGGTGTCACATGACGCTGCCAATAAAAGAGGCTGAGCGCACGTGCTCAGGACCTTTTCCTACCACTCATTCTTGGTGTCCGTGTCCATCCTTACTGCTCCCATCATGAGGGCCCAGGGCCCATACTTTCAATCATTACAAATGGCTTCTAGCTTACGTATAAGATGATGTGAATGAGTGGTAAGGGCCAGAATGACTACACCAAAAAGGCACATTGCCCCTGACATCCAGGGATCTAACAATGAAGGTTGTGTGTAGCTCTATTGTAACATGCACAGACATGCTAGACAATGTTCAGACAGCTGCCCGCTCCATTTTGGCTAATTGTGATCCTTTGCTGTACCAAAAAATTGTCCTATTCACTGTAGCAGAGCTTAAGCACTTGGACGCGATTTAGAGCTTGCTGTAAAACATTAATAGTTCTTCCCTGGTAGTAGTGGCCATAGTACAAAGGCCAATTTACTGCCCAAATTGGCCTTTGTAATAAAGGGTGTAACTGCCATGTGGCAGTCAGCTGTTCTGGCTCTAGTAGTGATAGTGGCCTTTAGCCCAATATTAGGGCACGGGCATGCTTCAAGTAGGATAAATGTGTCTGGACAACTTTCTCTCAAATGTTTGATGGTGTCTACCAGTGGAATGTTATCACGTAGGGAATGGAATGAGCATGCTGAAATTGCCATCATCTGGCAGGGGCAGTAGTGAATGGTCCCTTCTTCTGGCGATGTTATTGTTACAACAATGTTATATCACCTCTAAACCATTTAGTACCTCCGCCTCAATGCACCATGGCCATTCCCATCATTGTCGTGTTGATTCTAAACAGGCATTAGTCAAACCGATTATTCATTGCAATTTTCAGCCTAAGCGTTTATTGGAAAGTCCCCGAACGTGGTCCGCAATATCAGCTCAAGGTATTTTCTGGTGGCGGTGAAGGCAGGTATTGTTGGGATGCAAAGCTTCCAGAGGAGGATTTTACTATCAGGCAATGATTGCCTCTTTCTCATTGGCATCAAACAAATGTAATAAATCAGCTGGGATAGATTTATAATCCAGTCATATCCCTGTCCTCCGCTCCCTCTGTAGGGACTTCACTAGGTAGTGTTGTTGAGCAGAGATCAGTATCCCAAATGGACGCCCTTTATTTTTCAAATCCATTATAATTGGTGTATCTGCTATAACATCCATAACTTTTCCTTTATGTGGGTGCAGACAGTTGTCACTTGGAGCAGCTCCAGGAATGTGCTCAGAGCATCCATTGGGACATGTAGGTTTTGGGGGTTGCATCACCTCCTCGTAACCCAGTGAGTGAGGCACTGATAGATTCCAGTGGAGATGAGGAGGTGGCAATGGTCACTAAATCCGCCCAAGAAGTGGAGAATGAGGGAGTGTATGATGTCATGTTCCATGGCTGAACAGGGAATCAATGTGTTTGCTCATTAACGGCTCTGCAACCGCTTAAAACTGCCCTCAAAATATGCCAGGCACAGTAACGTAAAGCAGCAATGCATAGTTGGGATCCTTATTCTGCCCGTGTAAATTTAGAAGCAATTACTTTGATGGGCCACTTCTTGTAAACGTATGTGGTATATACTGTTGGTATGTGACTGATCTGCTTACGGTTTGTAATAACATTGAAGGAGACCTTGATTGTATTTGATCTGGTAGTCAGCGGGTCAAATTCCTATCCTAGGGGGGAGTGGGGTGCAACGCTGGGAAGGTGGCCGCCCACTTGAGACCCAATTCTTGAATTGCAGTTATTGCAAGGATGTTCTTCTCTGTGAATTATTACTGTCTACTCCTGCTAGGTCTGACATGTTGTTTTCCATTGGAGAAAGGCCAGTCACTGTGACTGGTTGGAGTGGGGAAGCGCGGACATTTACCCCATGACTATGACACTTAAATAAATGTAAATGAGATGGTACTATCACAAGGGGAGTAAAGCGGGGTCAACTTCAGTCCGTATCTTCCTTAGGCAGGAGAGTGTCCTCAATTTGCCAGACAAATGGAGGGGCAAGAACTAAAGGCAGAAGTTCAAAGAAGACAAAAATTAGTTTGTTTCGATTGAACTTGTATTGCATAACACAAGGACAATATGGTGTATATTGTGTGGGGAACAGAGTGTGAGGCCGACCAGGATTACTTATTTCTTTCGTTTCGTCCTTGACCCATTCAAGAGGTACTCGCCTGCTTTCCTCTCCTCCATGGCATCTAACAAGACTTTTCATGACTTTGAGGTACTGGGAGGGCAGTGGGAAGCGAGCTGTGTTTGCCAAACAGTTTCCTATGACTCTTATGGGTGGGTTAAATTCTTCAACATTACCTCGCGCATTTGTTGCCTGTACTTTGCTGGAATCACCTGCAGTTATTGAGAAGGGATTGGGGACAAACCCTATTAACCTTTACGTTGTCCAGCGGCTCCATATGTCCAAATCAGGCCAGCCACTGAGCTGGTCACAAGTTCTTCAGCCTTTCTTAATATTCCACAACTAAGGGTGAGTTATTGTAATGATCTAGACAGAATGTTATTTGATCCTGAAGCCTTGCCTACGATGCAAGAATTGGTTACTTTTGCCTCCCCACATGCGCGGGACATGGTAGTCCATTCTCTGATCATCTGAGGTACTTGGGAACTTATAGGTCTTTTCGATAGAGTTGCCCCGGCATGATTGGTGCTGATGTCGAAACATGCCGAAACATGACTATGCATGGGCATATCAATCAAGTGTTGAAGGGGTCTGAAAGACTGAGCTGAAAGAGAAAATTCTGAGAAGGTTTTAAACTCAGATACAGCATGGCATAGTAATTCCGAAAAAAAGCATTATACATTTAGAGCTAAGTCCTTAAAAAAGATGTATTTTTAAATATTTTTTTTACAGAAGGACAATTAAAAGTATGAACAATAAACAAACCGGAAGGCTCTGTCACACTTGGGGGCTGAGATAGTATCTTAAACAAATGGTATGTGCCAAGGCGCTACAATTCCAATAACACGGGCATCTATGGACAGTGTTATTCCATAGGAGCATGTCTGTAAAGTCTTGGCTATCTTTGAAAACCTTATTGTCTCAATTGTCTTACTGAGTCTTTGGTACAGTCCCTAGTCAAAGGTGCCTAGCAGAAATTTATTTTTTTAGTTATATTATGATACGTATGGCCCTTGTCCTAGTTGACTGGGCTCAAGGGGTACAACTCATTGGGTTTGGGCGCAGGTTGCCGAGGGGCTTCCAAAACTTTACAGACCACAGCTGTTGATCATTTTGATAGCAACAGTTTGTGGAATAAGCTAAGAGAGTATTCCTCACAGTGTACTCTGTGTGCTTGTGAAAAGCATTGCTCACACACGAGTTGTGCTTCAGGGTGGGATTAATGGTGAGATGCCGTCTCAGATTTCAGCGGAATCTGTCTTTAAATAATAGCGTGTGTTTGCCTCTTTGTTCGGTATTTATTTGGAAGAAGTGCTTGACATTTTGATGTCGGATAGAATTTGTCCTCCTAAGCTGCAGACCTGCCACCATTATTTAGTGCTGGACGCGGATGCCCTTGTCCTACTTGATGTTAACTGTGATAGGCTGCAGCATGCGCCTGTCGCCCAGATGCAGGGAGTGAGACTAAAATCAACCCGGGCAAATCCAAGGTATTGACTCTTACAAGGTGCTCCATGATAGCATTTGAAGAACGAGCACCATGATAACATCTGAAGAGCGGGCACCATGATAACATCTGAAGAGCGAGCACCACGATAACATTTGAAGAGCGATCACCAAGATAACATCTAAAGAGCGAGCCTCTGAAGAGCAAACCCCTGAAGAGCGAGCCCCATGATAACATCTGAAGAGCGAGCACCATGATAACATTTGAAGAACAAGCACCATAATGACATTTGAAGAGCGAGCACCATGATAACATTTGAAGAACGAGCACCATGATAACATGAACGAGCACCATGATAACATTTGAAGAACGCAAGACTGCTTGTGGGTAGAGGTCTGGGTGATTCAATGCACTGGGATCTTGTTTCTCAGCGAATTACAGAGGTTTGCTCACCACAGCACCAAAGGCAAAAGACCTTTAATTGTGAAGCAGCGTTGTATCCTTTCATCACAAGGACTTGTGGTCTCCTGCCTGTAGTCATTGTCATGGTAGTCCCATCACTGGTAGAGCGGTCTTGGGATTCATGTTCAACTTGCATCCTGCCCCAAGCCCCTCTCTGCTCTGCTACATAAATGTGACTGAGAGGGATGAGAGAGGAACCTGGTGTTGGGAGCTAGAAGTTCTGCAGCCTGGCATTTGAAATTCGGGTCTTCATTGCCTTGTATTCCTATCAAGTCTATCCTGTCCTAAAACTAGACTGAGCGTGATGGACTGACGATTTGGCCTCGGTGGGATTTTAGGGACGTAGAGACTGCAGGTGCACTGCTTTCTGGTGTGTTTGCCTTTAGGCTCTGACAGGAAGAGCTATAGGCCATATGTGTGCATCCTTTGGGAGGCATGCGCTGAAAATGGAAGCAAGCCCACAAACTGGGGATTGGTAGCGAGTGAGGCTGAAAAGGTGCCATTAGGGCGTCACAATATGAGGATGGACAGTGTCATGAGTAGAAAAACGCAATGCAAGCCGCCGGCAGGGTTCTAATACATATTATTTTTTATTGCAAACTTTGGCCCCCAAAAAACTTACAACAGAATAAAAACTAGGAAAGTAGTTATGGCTTACTTACGCGGTTATAACCGAAAGCATTTCAAAATAGGCCAGGCTCTTAAAGCACATGATGCACAGATGTAGGCGTATGTAGCAAATCGTATGGTCTAATACTGCCAGGATAAGTCGGATCGTTAACTCACTTGCTGTGGAGCTTTCTGTATGTACTCTTTGACCACATGCTTACATGACCATAAAATGAAGTAGGTGGGGACGGAGTCTCCTTCAGATCATTGAATGTAACATGCCAGTTGTTGGTTTTCTATCTGACAAGCACCGTGGGTTCATGAGTTTGTGCAGAATTTTATTGTACCTGGCGTCCTAAGTATTGTATGTAAACTGCAAGGCATAACTGTGAATTATCGCAGTTACAAACTACATTTTCCATTGTTCTTTGGTTGTTAAAATGCCTTTCCATTGGATAGCAAGCTTTATTAAGTTGTACAAAGCATTTCATTTGTATTATACAATATATAAATGTTAATGTTTGATACAATTAGACACAAATGCACATGTTCAGTCACATGTCAGATACTCGCACAGATCTATGTGCCTGAAACAGGGGTGGGCCCTAATTTACGACTGTAATTTACTACTGCCAAACCGGAGCAGTAGTCCAGCACCATTCTTGGCAAATCACCAATACTGCAGCAACTTCCTATAGAAAATAATCAAGGCATGGATTTAATAAAGAATCCTATATGAAATAATGTTAAAATAAATTCATTTATATAAACATTATTTATATGAAATTAACTTAATGTAAATATAAACAATACATATTTTGTCAAAATATTTTTAAAGCTTTTTTTATTTAAAACCAATTATAAATTGTATTTTCTAAAAATAATTATTTTGTAATGAATTATATACTTAACATTTTGTAAATTTTCAGTACCTAATATAAAGATTTTACTTTAGGTGGGTTATTTGTTTACATTTTGAATAATGTTAATTTAATATATTTAAATATTTATTTAAAAATTAAGTTAATAGTGTTGTAGCATTTCTTTTATTTTACATGTGAAATACATGTATAACATTAATGCACATTAATAATTAGCGTCAAAATAATTTTACTAATATTTTTTTCCAATTTAATTAACATTTGTACTTTTCTTATACCTTACCAGAGCGACATCTCCCCATTAGCGGTGATCTTTCTATGATAAAGTATAGAGAAAAGTAAAAAAAAAAAAAAAAACATAAGATCTATCATAGTTTACTTTCGGAAATGTGAACATCTAATATGCTTCTCATACAGTTATTCTAAAGAGGAGGGAAAGATACTCTCCTTCCTGCTCGAAAATGATGGTTTACTTCTTCAAATGTTGCTGTCTGTATGGCACCCGTTCAGTGTAAGGGAACCTTACATTTCTGTTGTATCCTGTATCTGTTGTGTGTGTGCAATTAAATCTTTCACTTCTGCAGCCGTTCCTGGGGTATTGTACTCTATGTCTTACAAAAGCTTAAGAAGACATTTCCACTGTAAAAAAGCCTAAACGAATTGCGTTGTTAATGTTTCTTAGATTGCCTCTGGCCAGCAGTGATCAACATGCCATTCTTTCGTAACAGGTGTAACATAGTTCACTCTGTTGTTAACTGGTCTTGTTCTGGCACACATCAGGATAATCCGCCTTTAAACTATTTTCTAGAAAGAGGTATCCAAGTGTTTGAACGGAGAGGTTATTATCTAATTTTTAGGTCTGGCGCGAAAGGTACAGCTGTCTGCTGGCCTGTTAACAATTCTTCACAATATACATACAGTGGGAACTGACTGCAGCGATGGGAGCAATTGTCTCTTACCTCATGCTATTGGCTATCTTTTTGGTCTCATCTACACAGCCCATGCTCTGTGCTACAAGACTTCTGGTTTACAATTCAGTGGGCATACAACCCACACACAGCATACCATTGGTTGCTTTTGGTAGCACTCTCATTTGCAATCTTTTGATTGCTTAGCTCCCGTACGCTACCCTTACTTTCTTTTATTACCACCTCCCTAGAGCATCGACCAAGTACATGTACTCTTCCTCGTCTTTCTTCTTCTTTGTCTTTATGTAGTGCACTATTTTTTATATATTTTTTGAGTGTTTCAGTATTTGTCATGGACGTGTAATGTGCTTTCCTACTTTTAACACAGGCATAGGGCTGCTTATATATGTTGCTTTCACCCTGTTTGCTGTCTCTATTGATGCTTTAGTTAAATCTACAACTATTCTGCTCAATGCAACTTCATTCTACGCCACTGTAATCTTCATCACTCTTCACTACGCAGTCTACTCTATGCCACTCTACACAACTCTACTCTTCGCCACACCACACCACTGTACTCTGTACCACGCCACTCAGCGCTACTCTACTCCACCCTACTCTATGCCACTCCACGCCACTCCTCTGTACGCCACTTCACACTACTTTACTCCACTTTACTCTACGCCACACCATTCTACACCACACCACTCTACTCTAGTCCACAATACTCCACACAATGCAACTCCACGCCACTCCATGTCACTCTACTTTCTCC
This sequence comes from Lissotriton helveticus, assembly GCF_964261635.1. Lineage (NCBI taxonomy): Eukaryota > Metazoa > Chordata > Amphibia > Caudata > Salamandridae > Lissotriton > Lissotriton helveticus. Next base: position 2,107,346,489 of record NC_136061.1, read on the forward strand.
ACTCTATGCCAGTCCACACCACTGTACTCCACTCCATCCCACTGTATGGCACACTACTCCACGCCTCTCTACTCAACACCACTCTGCACTACTCAATTTCACTCCCCTCCACCCTACTCTACACCAATCAATTGCACTCTATGCCACTCTATGCTATGCCACTCCACACATTGCCACCCTATGCCACTTGACTCTACTCTTTGCCACTCTACTCCAAGCCGCTCAACTTTTCGACACTCCATGCCACTCCAATCCACACAATGGCACTCCACTCTATGCCATGACACTCTCCTGTATGCCACTCTATGCTATACCACTCTACTGTACTCCACTCTACTTCATGCCACTCTACGTTATGCCACTCTATGCTTCTCCACTCATCCCCACTCTACACTTTACCACTTCACCCTACTCCACCCGCTCTGCACTACTCTACGCCACAGCAATCCATGCCCCTCTGCTCCACACAATGCCCATGCCACTCTACATCACGCCACTTTACTCCACCCTGTGCCCCTGTACACCTCACTATCCCACTCTACTCCATACAGTGCCACTTAAAGCCACTTTACTCAAATGTATTATAGGCTATGCCACTACACACCAATGTACTCAACTCCATTTTACTTCAATCTATTATATGCCACTTTTCTCTATACCACCATACCCTACTCTGCACGACTGTACTCCACGGCACTCTACATCATTCTATGCCTCTCTTTCTACACTCTATGCCAGTCCACACCACTCTACTCTGTCACTCTACTCTTGCCACTCCACTATATGCTACTCGACCCCATTCTACTCTACAGTCTACTCTTCGCCACTCCACTCCACTCTGTACCACACTACTCTACTCAACAAAACTCTGCTCCACCCCACACTATACCACTCCACTGTACGCCATTCCACTGTACTCCACTTCACCCCACTTTACGCCACTATATTCTATGCCACTCGACTCTACGCCTCACCACATCACACCACACCACTCCACTCAATTCTACACCACTGTACTCCACTCTGCACCACTCTACTTTCTCTACTCAATGCAAGGCCACTCTGCTCCGTGCCTCTACTCTTACCACTCTAGGACACTCCACTCTGCTCCACTCTATGCAACTCAACTCTGTGCCACTCCACTCTACACCAATCTAACATGCCATTCTAAACCACTCTATGCCACGCTACTCCACTTCACTCCATCCCACTCTATTCCACTCCACCCCACTCTATGCCACTCTACATCTCTCTATGCAACTCAACTCTGTCCAGTCTACTCCATACAAAGCCTCTTTACTCACCTTCATTGTACTCTACACCACTCCACTCTTTTTTATGCCACTCTACTCTAAACCACGCCACCCCACTCTATTCTACACCACTGTACGCCACTCCACACGGTGCCATTCTATCCCACCCACTCTACTTTTTCCACTCTATACCACTTGACGCCACTCTAATCTTGCCACTTTACGCCAATCTGCTCCACTCCACCCCACTTTATGCTACTCTACGTCATTCTTCTCTACGCAACTCAACTTTGCCATTCTACTCAACAACAATCTTCTCTGTGCCATGGCACTCTACATCACTCCACTCTAAGCCACACCACACCACTCTACTTCACTCCACCCCACTCTATGTAATGCCACTCCAAGTCACTCTACTTCATTCTACTCCACCCCACTCTATGCCATGCCACTCTACTCCAAGCCACTGTATGCCATGCCACACTGCTCTATTCCTCACCATTTTCTGTTTCACACCACTCTACTCCTTGCCACTCCTCTCTACTCTATACCCCCACTCTACACTATTCTGCTCTACACCACTCCATACAGTGCAACTCTACCTTCTCCACTCTATGCCACTCTACTGCCATGCCACTCTGTTCTACTCCACTCTATTCCATGCTACTCTACTCCACTCCAACCCACTCCACTCCATTTTACACTGCTCTGCTCCACTCCATAGAGTGCCACTCTACCTTCTCCACTTTATGCCAACCCACTCCGTTCTACGTCACTCTACTCTACGTCACTCCTCTCCATGCCACTCTGCTCCATGCAATGCCCTTCTGCCCCACCCCACTCTAAACCACGCCACTGTTTCTCCATGCCACTCTACTCCACATCATTCTTTGCCTCTCTACTCTACACCTGTTTACGCCATTGTACTCTATACCACGCCTCTCAATACCACTGTACAACATGGCTAAAAGACCTTGCCAAAGCTAATAGCTCTCATATAGGCAAGCTTTAACATTGGCAAGACATATTGGCTTTGACAATGCCTGTTATATCACTTCACTTCATATGGACTGCTTTACATCTCAGGCACCCAGCATCATTTTTTTTGTGTCAGTAGACGGCAAAATTACAGCACATGCAGCAGCAACGCAAGCTTTCTACATACACAAAACAGCACAAGCACTAGCAGTGAAAACACACCCACACAAACATCCACCTCTCTTCCCCATAGTACACTCGTACAATAGTGTAAAGATGACGGTAAGCTACACAGCTATCAACCTGTTATGTGTAACTGCCTCTGCAGTAAACTCTTCATGTCTTCAGGGCAGACTACTGATTCTGTCAATAGACCCCAGGGCGCGTGCGAGCTTTGGAGGAGACTGGTGTGGCCTCTCACTCATCCCAATTTTGAGGCAGGTGTAGCTTTTCCTTTAGGGTGGGTTAGACCTGCATTGCGCTTCCTCTCTGCAGCACCACCCTGGGTTGGTACTGTATTCAAACCATTGTAGGTTGGTGCCTACCAATGATAACACAGACACCCTTGGTAAGGTGCCATAGTTTAAAAATGACCTAAAAGCGCAGTCTGGCTAGTGGGAAATACCGTTGCCTTTGGGAATCTTTGTCACTCTGGGGCACACCAGCATTGGTGACGACAACAGCCATGGTATTCATGTTCTTAGGCATGTACATGCGTCTGTTCGCATGTGTTAACACACATAAAATATATTGGTTTTGCCAATGCTTCTTAAAAGAATATCGGTATTGAAATGCCGCAGAAAGGGGATTGCATAACACAACATTTTGCAAAAGGTTTACCTAATTCCAGTTGGTTTAGCACAAGAATAAATAGAGGCAGAAATGCACATTTCACAACACCTAACCGTGAATCCTTACCAAAACTAGGAATGTAAGATTTCCCGGTCTACAGACGTTCCTTCTGGGGCTGAATAAGATTTTAATCCTTCTGATGTTCAAGGAATTCAGCACCGAGTAGAGTACCGGGAACAACTATTTTATAGCACTGCAATACTGACTGTGCTATTAAGTTATAATCAACCAAACGAGATGTTCTTATTATAACTTCGAGTCTCTCGACTGAGGACAGATTTACAGCCCTGTGCTGTTACCACCAGAGCATGTCATCTGTTTCGATGGTAGGATGCTGGCGTGCAAGACTTGTGCTATCGATAACCTACCCAGTCACATTTTATGTTGAATCAGAACCGTTCGTTCATCTCTGTCAACGCTTGAGAAGGGTTGCGTTCAAATAAAGATAAAGCCAATAATTCTCCGCTTTAAAAAGCCACTGTGATGCACATCGTGCATTTTAAATTTGTCTTTCAATTATGAGGCATGGTAATTTTTATTATGACAAACTAAAAATAAAAAGTGAAAGAAACATACAGCAGCTTGCTCGATATATATATATATATATATATATATATATATATATATATATATATATATATATATATATATATTATATATAATGGGCAGAAATCAACTATCACCCAACACAGAGTTACAACTCAAGACGCCCACTCTCAAAACTCAGCCACTCACTGTGAGTTAGGAAAACACTTGGGTGTGTGGGAGCACTCGTCCGTGCGGAGCACTAACTGCATGATGGGATCTGTAGTACACACACATGAACTGGCCGAGTGATCCTTAAAACGAGATGTGGTGCAGGTGAGCCCCGCGCTACTTTAGAAGGAGGGGCATAATATATAAAGAGAAAGAAACAGAACACCTTGAGATTGCAACAACGGAGGCATCTGATGAGGCAACCGCCGAAACGCGTCATGCCAATACCAAAGAAATCCTGTAAAGCCCAGCGGTGTTTCCCGATTCTTTTCAACCGAGAAGAATAGCTGCGGAGATATATATATATATGTGTGTATATATATATATCTGTGTGTGTGTGTGCGGATATATATATATATATATGTTCCAAATGCTGCAGTCAATCCACAAAAGAACAGCATGCTGCGGACCAGGTTTTTGCAAGACGATACATTTATTTTACTGGCACAACACTCACCGCGTTTCGGAACCCACGCTCCTTGCTCACGAGTGATCCATGTGAAAAACGCACATATTTTTTTTTACCAACCACCTGATAAAACAATAGACACTATAAACAGACTTCCGCAATTCATTTTGAATTATAACTTCCTCTTAAAACAAAATTATGTAAATTGAACATAAATCTTGTTTATACATATTGTACAATTTTACAGACAAGTGGGAAACACAACTTGTGACGTTAATTTGTTTCTATGGACGTATTTTGTTTCCACAAAGTATTTCTTCATACGTGGCTGTCCGTTTCACTAAAGCTTTTTCAATAAGGTTTTTTGAACCACTTTACTTGGTTCGCAGATGTCGAACAATATTCCCATTGCAGAAATGGCATTTTATACATTTTAAAGAAAAAAAGGAAGGGTGGCTGTAAAACTCAATCTGTTACTACCGTAACACAACAACTGCCCTGCTTGTAAAACATTGTTGTTACTACATCGCTTGCCACAGTGGGTATAAATCCGATGTTTATATTCTTGCTTACATTATGCCCCAGTGGGCCTATTCCAAATTCTTGATATACTGGAGATTCTAATAAAGTTTTTTTGATATGGCACTACAAATCCCATAATGCCACATCAAGGCAAATTGTGTATATATGGTGCAATAGAGAAAGGACTCACTAAGCATGAGCAAAGCCATGAGAGGGCTGAAACGCGTTGGTTGAGTGTTGCTAAAAATAAATCTATTCAAACTTAACTCTGGAGTGCTGTGTTGTGTATATGAATATAATTGTATAGGCCTGGGCACCAAGATTGGAGTGATCCCATTTAGCGAAGAAGATATCTTAAAAAATAAAAAAGTAATATCTGGGATACCAACTGTAATAAAAACCAGCTCACCTTGCCTTAAAAATGGCCACAATGGCTAATATAGAGGCCCACACACTGATCTGTCAGACCAGCCCATTGGGCACTGCCTGATTGCCCTTTTGGCCAGACTTAAATGCTCCTAGGTAGGTCAAGCACAAGGATCGGGAGGAAGGCCATTGACTCAAGAGCATACACATGGGATAGACAAGAGAACTATCCTATCATAAGAAAGCGACTGACCTAAAGCCCTTTCTAAGTGTTTATTCTCTACTCGAAACAATAGGTCTGCCTAAAGACCACCAAAGCAGTTTGTAGGTGAGACCTAAAATGGATTCGTAGTGCTGTGGGGTGTTCCTGTGCCGGCTTGTTCTCCGTAGATTGTCCACTTTTGCTCAGGAATTTCCTCAGCCTTGGCTTTTTGCCTTGATTATGCATATACCTGGCAATATGAACTCTTGGTATTTTGAGTTTAAATTATAGATATTTCCACAGACTGGGGAAAGATATTTAAAGCAGAGTGGGCAAATTATTCGGCATTTTGCAGTACAAGCTTTGGCCAAGGTTTTGGAATGCACAGACACACAGAAGGCGCTCAACACACTGTTGTCTGGCTCTTTGGTCACAAGTGTCTTGGAAGCCTATTAGTCTGTAAAGTTTTAGCAGACCTAGAGAAAATACCTTTCTAGCAAGTAACAAATGCACTTTTCACCAATCACCTGTCCCCAAACTATCGGTCTTATGCCCTTTTCAGAGCTATCCTGGTTTAAGAGTAAGTCCGAATAGCAAGCCCGATCATTTGCATGGAAAATAATGATATATCTTCGTTTTATGCTTTTCCCTACAGCCAGCAGATTGTTTTTTTAAACATCTTTAGTGAAATTAATGCGTTTACAATTATGAAATATTTGTTGGAAAATGCTGCTCTAGGCTACGGTACGGTCTAGTCTGTCAAGACTGATAAAATTAAACACAAACGTACCAAAAATACAGAGATCTATTTGAATTGTTACATATTAATGTCTTTTGTTAAAAAGTGAATTGGCAAAATTGAAAATGAAGGTTCAGTTTATCCTTTTCTATAAGACTTTGGTTTAGAGTTGGTCTTAGGGTCAGGGCACCGTGCTAGGGTTAGGATCCGTGAAAAGGTTATTGTTTTAGGGACAGCCCAGGCTACAGTCAAGCCAAGCGTTAGGCATATTAATGGAAGAGCCGTAGGGCTGAGGGGTAGCGGTACATTAAAAATAGGCTTAGGATTGGCACTTGGGAGATCATTGGGTCTAGGTTTAGCAATGCATCTGTGTTGTTTTTTTTATCTACAGCCTACTTTTGAAACACATTGTGGGCTTACCAGGAATGTACAGGGACCTTGCCCTTTCATACTACTGGTTTCCTTTCCTGTCACTCATTATCATTATTATTATTAAGTTAATAGAGCGCCTGGTTACTCGGACAGAGTGTCCCTGCGCTAGAACACCAGCAATGCCTTGACAGCTGGCCTGATCTTCCCACCCTCCCTCCAGCCTGAGTCCCCAGGAGAACAGGTAATAATAATAATAATAATAAGTAAGCTTTATTCGATTTTAAACATAAAATCATAAAAGCACAAAAACACAGCAAGAAACATCGTTAAAAAATTTACAATAAAATATCAACACACAACAGCAGGGATCTATATAAGACCCAGGATAGAGATGTTATATCACATAGATTTGCGATACTTTATGACTAATCTTAAAAAGCATGAGACAGAAAATATCACATGGTCATTTTCTAATCTTAACATTTTCAAAAAAGCTGGCCTACAGTTTCTTAGACCCCACCGTTTGAGTAAAGGTATCAGATATACTTTTCTAGGGTTAGAGTACAGCGTGCAGAAGAACAATATATGGATATTAGATTGCACCGCGATGTTATCACAAGGGCAGATCAGCTTAGTATGCGACCAGTTATTGGCTTCAGGTAGGGTTACCATACGGAAGAAGATCCCCAGGCGCAGGCGGGACAAAAGCATTCGGTTAAATGGACTGGGATCGACCTTCAAATAAGTTTGCAAACCTTCGTTGGGGGTAATTTCCTGAAAGTTTAAAACAGTGGATTTAAGTTTTTCACGGTTCCATCTCATATTATCCAGGTGTGTAGTTATTATTTTTTTGAGGGTTGATCTAGAGACATCCTCCATTGAACTTGGATTTTCAAAGTATTCCCGTAGTCCTAACTCTGTTAGAAATGATCTTACGTAGGATAGCCATCTAAAATTAGCAACCCCGTCTAGGGCTAAGCAATCTTCTAGGAGGTCCCTGTTGAACCCAGCTTCCTGTGTTGTCCACACCTTATGCCATAAAAGAATTGGTGACATCTTAATGATGTCACTCAGGTGTCTCACACCTGTCTCAATATGCGTCAAAAACGTAGAAGTGCTTTTAGGCACTCCTAGCAAATAGCAGATGTATTGATTTTCACTGGTCTGCAGGGTGGAGTCCTTCTCAATGCCCCATAGGCCAGCGCCATAAGTGGCTGTGGAGACGCATTTGGCCCGGTAAATTTGGATCAGCTCCCTGATTGGTTTACCACCTAGCCTGTCAGAAAAGGCGCGCAAGGCACCTATGGAACGGGTGAAAGCCAGCTTTCTGGCTGCAATCGCCGGCTTCCAGCCACACCTCCTGTCGAGCACGACCCCTAGGTAGCAAAACCTATCGATGGTAGCTAGTTTTTGTTTATCCAGGAATATGGTGCAAGGGGCCCTATTAAACTTACTAGTGCATGGCATGGTGAATGTTTTAGTTATATTTACTTTAAGGTTTCTCTCCTGCATGTAACCTGCAAACCTGGTAACCGCCCTCTGTAGGCCCACTTGCGTTTGGGACATTATTGCCGCGTCATCGGCATAAAGGAGAATGGGTGTTGGTGAGCCTTTCACGGTGGGGTAGTCATTTGGGAAGAGGGAAAGATATTGCCCCACAGAGTTTATGTAGTACGTGAAAAGCAGCGGCGCCAAGATGCATCCTTGTCTTACCCCTCTTGACAGTGCAAATTTGTCCGTACACTCCCCCTTTTTGCCATATCTAACTCTTGCCCCCGAGTTGCGGTACAGCTCCTTGATGAAGATGATTATTCGGTCATCAATACCCAGGTCGACCAGCGTAGACCACAAAAGAGTGTGGTCGACGCAGTCGAAAGCGGAGCTTAGGTCCACAAAAGTTATAAAAAGTGCTCCCCCTCTAGCCTGAGTATACTTGGAGGTGAGGAGAGAAAGGTTTAGGCACTGCTCAAGTGTCCCCAAACCTTTCCTGAACCCATACTGCAAATGTGACACAACATTATTATCTTCCTCCCATACTTGGAGTCTTTTTAATAAGATCCTTCCTGCTATTTTCATTAGGCCATCCAGCAGGGATATTGGCCTATAGCAGGTCAGACATCCTCCATTGAACTTGGATTTTCAAAGTATTCCCGTAGTCCTAACTCTGTTAGAAATGATCTTACGTAGGATAGCCATCTAAAATTAGCAACCCCGTTGCTAATTTTAGCAACGGGTCATCTCGCCTGCCCTTTTTAAAAATAGGTACCACTATGGCATCCGACCAGGATTCAATGAATCCATTACGGTTTCCCGAATTCAAAACGTTAGTGAGCAAAGGGGCCCAGAAATCTGGTTCGGCCTTGTAAACATCTACTGGGGTGCAATCGGGACCAGCTGCTTTGCCTGGTGCGCTTTCCCTAATGGCTTCTTGGACTTCTCCTAATGTGAAGGTTAAGTCTATCGGAAATGGGTGGGGCGTGGAGTTAGAGCCTCTGCTGCTGATTATACTTTTATCCACTATTAATTTATGCCCCGGGGATAAGGGAATATCTACTATGCTAGATTGGTTGTATAGCTGTCTAAAGTGGGTAAACCATCTTTCGGCAGTTATAGCAAGGTCTATTTTGTTTCCGTCATCCCTTGGTTGGTAAAGGGTTTTGACCAGCCTCCAAAACTGAGTGCTGTTTTTCTGTGTTGAAGCAACTCTCAGTGTTTCCCAGGCCTGATTTTTTAAGGCCAGTCTTCTTGCATTCATTGCAGATTTATATAGTTTCCTGGCCTCCCGAATTTTGCAGGGGGATCTTGGTTTCAGGGCTAGTGCCTCTTTTAAAGCTTTTAAAGCTTTTGTGCACTTTCCGTTGAACCATCCTTCGGACTTAGTGGGATTATTTTTGGGAGGACGGGTCAACATTTTTTTAATATAATTAGCGATATTGGCAAAAGCTGCCATAACAGTGGTTGGCGCCCCAGGTTGATCCAGACATACGTTCACGTCCGCTGCACAATTAGTGATTAGCTTCTGTAAGAACGTACTAGGAATAATTTTTTCCCATTTTAGCACGTAGCCATTAGTTTTAGATAGATTGACCCTATATGGGTACGAGTAGGTATTTCCCTTATTTTCAGTACGTCCTTTTATATTTAAACTGATTATCAGGGGATAGTGGTCGCTGGATACATCTTGTCCGACTTCCCACGAGGTTACAAAACCTTGGTTAGCACGTGCTATTAATATGAAATCGATGGTTGATTTACAACCCCTTCCAAAAAAGGTTGGCTCAAAGGATGCAGGCAGGACACAGTTCTGATTGGCAAAGGAAAAATCAAAATTGAAGACGATATCGTTTAACAATGTCCCCAACTTTGTATGGACAAAATGTGTCGGTTCCTCCCCCCCATAGTCATCCAAGCCGCATAAACCTGAGTCGGTGTGTGGACAGATGGTACAATTAAAATCACCGACCCAGATTATTCTTGCCCCCTTGGATAGGTCAACAGCTATAGCAATGTGCCGGCACATATTAGTCATAGTGACCTCCAATTCGCCATTGGGGATATTGTTGTAAAAATTCACCAATACAATGTTCCCTCTATAGCCCCAGGTAAGAGATAAAATTTGGAAAAACGTGCTAGAAAGCACTTTGTTAACCTTTACCTCTGCAGATGTTGAGACATATATACATAGCCCACCCTTATTGTGACCCAATGTTGAGAGCTTGGCCGGAGAATGAAAAGTCTGATACCCTAACAAGTGTAGCTCTTCATTACACCATGTCTCCTGAAAGCACAGGATATCATGCTTATGTATCACATCCAGCCAAACTGAGTTAGTGGTTTTACTTGCTAACCCTGCCACATTCCATGATAGAAGGGTGTTTAAATGAGGTACTCTGCTATCAACCACAAGTGAACTGCCTTCACTAAATGGGGAAGTTTGCGATCGCAGGGGTGATGTATTTGTGGTGAGAGAAGGGGTCCTAGAAGTGACACTGGAATAATTCAGGGTATTTATTTGAAGGTGGGAAGGAGCAACACTAAACGTCGGGCTATCTCCAGATGCGTTTTCCCTTGGCCACGTATAAACTCTAGTCGCCTTCACTGGGCTTACCAGAGGATATTGGATAGTTGAAAACAGATGTTTCTGGGGCACCTCCGGTCGCTTTTTTCTTGTAACTTGCTCGTGAAGTCATTCATTTTCATCCAGTTGTGAAAAAGGGTGAAAAAGATTGGCCAGAGGTATGCTTCAGGTATCCTTGGGGTTATACGATTGAGAATTATCCCAATTATCCCAATTACTGCCAAAAATAGGGTTTTGATATTTTGGCGGTTGCTGGATTGGCTGGCAGAGTGGGAAGTGAGAACCATAAGTAGGGTCATACGGGTTCTGCCCCCTTGTCATCATTGGGAAATCTATTCTATGGGGAACAAATGGTCTATGGCTCTTGGGTTGGAGTGGGGTGAGCCTAGGTTGAAAGGAAGATGGAATTTGTGCCATATTCGGCGCTTGGGCTAACAGCCGTGGTTTTAGGGCTCCATACGTGTTTTTTTGGTACCAACTATTCCTAGGGTTGGGAATTATGTGCCTTGGTGGTAGTGTATTAGGAGGAGGTGGCTTCAGCATAGACTCAGGATAGAAATAACCTAAGTTGTGCGTTGAAATCCCCCCTGTACCCGTCCCGGGGAACCAATCACTAATAAAAGTGACTAGTCTGTGGTCTTTGAAGTTGACGATGATCACATCGCCATCTTCGTCCTTAGGTCTAGTACCTACCCAATTACATCGCCTGACCGAGACGATGTCACCATTTAGATGCGAGGGAAGTGGTCTATGTTTCCGCAGCCAGTAGATGACCTTATTTTTTAAATTGTCTTGAGGTTCATACTTGCCGGGTGGCAGTGGGGGAACCCCTGTAAGTACAATGACAAAGTTTAGGCTCTCTGGAGGTAGATCAGCGGTGTCCCTTGGGCTTCTTCTGGCAGGGTTAGATGCAGTAGGGAAAGACTTTGTTTTATTAGAGTGAATATTATGGGTCCCTATATTTTTGCTAGTGGTGTTAATTGCTGTGGCGAGAGTATTTTTTGGTTTATCACTGGATTTATTAACCTGCACTGGTTTATTGGCCCCCGCTAATGACGGAGAATTTGATTTAGGGGTGTTACTCCCAATATTCGGTTGTTTAAGAGCTTTTATACGCTGACTAATATTGGTGGAGACATAAGGGATACCGGGCGAAGTACCCTTCTGCTCTTGCCGAATTTGGTCGACACACTCACCCAATCTAATAATCCGTTCTGTAAGAGGAAGAATTAGAGCCTTTATAAGGCAGTCAATGTCGTTCAATAGCCCTGCATAACTAGGCAGAGATATCGAGTTAGGGATCGTGTTTTCCGATATCTCCGTTGTTCCATCCACTAGGGGGATAGTAGGCAGAGAATGTGTCTGATTTATCGGATTATTGGGAGGGACGATTCTCCTTTTTAATACATACTTTCTTCTTTTCTTCCTCGGCGGAGAGCCACCCACACCCTTAAGATGTTTACTAGGGACCTTAATAGGTGATTTTAAAGACTTTCCATCGGGTCTGTTGGGAAGATGTAGATCTGGCTCAGTTGGGGTAAATACCGGAGAAGGTATACTTTTGTCATAAAGAGAAGCCAGTTTGTTTTGATTAGGACTTAAGACTATAGGTTGTGTAAATGATGAGTAAGGGGGAATCGAATCAGAAATAGTTATAGTGTCTATCTGATCGGGGGACTGAGTTAAAAAAATGCGAGGAATATCCTCTATAGGGGGAGAGGTATTGACAACATCTGTAGGTGTGGTCAAATCTATTAAAGGGCCTGTGACTATATCTTGGAACTGAAGGGGTCTTTGTTTTAACTTCTCGATAGAGAGACGTCGCTCGGTTCGTTTCTCTGCGAGAATAAGCTCCCTACCAGCCTCATTCTTTATTTTTGCAAAAAATTTGTCCAGGGGGCCAAGAAAGGAAGAAGTAGACCCTGACATGCCTGGAACAGAGTTTGCCTCGGGACTAGGCATCTTGAAGGGAAAGGAACTAATGATATTAACCTTTATAAGGACACAGTAGTAACTAAAACTGCAATGGTGAGATCAAATCAAGGGCACACACTCAATGGATCTCAACAGGGTGAAACCGGGCTAAAAAAAAAACAATAAAGTAAAAAACTAACTAAAAAGGACACAGAGAGTAAGCCCAGCCCGGCCGCTGTCGGCCCCGGACGGCCACAGACGGTCCCGCCCTTGTCCCGGGCTTCTCCCGCGCCGCGGGAGTGGTGGGCCCTTAATATGGCTATCCGGCTGGCTGCCGAGAGGGCGTGGCCGGCAGGGAGAGCAGCCCAGCTTGAGTAAGGGCTCGCGGGGACTCCTGGTCCTCGGAGTCCACCGCTGTGCTCGCAGCCCTGCCGGTTGATGGAAAGCAGAGCCCCTTAGCAGAAATGAAGAGAGCGCAGAGAGTGCTACACACCGCGAAGCGGGACCCGCGCAGCGGGTCCGGCAAGGCGTGGCGGTGCAGGAAAGTCTCTAGCTGCCTCACGGTGCAGGAAAGTCTCTAGCTACCTCACGGAGGTGAGAGGTGCTTCAGTCAGGGTCGGCAACAAATCCGCCGGAGTTCAGGTGAAACAGTAATTTCAGCAGTTGGTAAATGAGGGCGTGGCCGGCAGGGAGAGCAGCCCAGCTGGAGTAAGGGCTCGCGGGGACTCCTGGTCCTCGGAGTTCACCGCTGTGCTCGCAGCCCTGCCGGTTGATGGAAAGCAGAGCCCCTTAGCAGAAATGAAGAGAGCGCAGAGAGTGCTACACACCGCGAAGCGGGACCCGCGCAGCGGGTCCGGCAAGGCGTGGCGGTGCAGGAAAGTCTCTAGCTGCCTCACGGTGCAGGAAAGTCTCTAGCTACCTCACGGAGGTGAGAGGTGCTTCAGTCAGGGTCGGCAACAAATCCGCCGGAGTTCAGGTGAAACAGTAATTTCAGCAGTTGGTAAATGAGGGCGTGGCCGGCAGGGAGAGCAGCCCAGCTGGAGTAAGGGCTCGCGGGGACTCCTGGTCCTCGGAGTTCACCGCTGTGCTCGCAGCCCTGCCGGTTGATGGAAAGCAGAGCCCCTTAGCAGAAATGAAGAGAGCGCAGAGAGTGCTACACACCGCGAAGCGGGACCCGCGCAGCGGGTCCGGCAAGGCGTGGCGGGTGCAGGAAAGTCTCTAGCTGCCTCACGGTGCAGGAAAGTCTCTAGCTACCTCACGGAGGTGAGAGGTGCTTCAGTCAGGGTCGGCAACAAATCCGCCGGAGTTCAGGTGAAACAGTAATTTCAGCAGTTGGTAAATGAGGGCGTGGCCGGCAGGGAGAGCAGCCCAGCTGGAGTAAGGGCTCGCGGGGACTCCTGGTCCTCGGAGTCCACCGCTGTGCTTGCAGCCCTGCCGGTTGATGGAAAGCAGAGCCCCTTAGCAGAAATGAAGAGAGCGCAGAGAGTGCTACACACCGCGAAGCGGGACCCGCGCAGCGGGTCCGGCAAGGCGTGGCGGGTGCAGGAAAGTCTCTAGCTGCCTCACGGTGCAGGAAAGTCTCTAGCTACCTCACGGAGGTGAGAGGGGCTTCAGTCAGGGTCGGCAACAACGGAGAACAGGTACAAAGGCCTAAGTACAGGATGTTGCAATAATCTGGATGGGACGTGACAAGGGCTTGTACAATGGTTCATTTGGCATCTAATGGGAGTAAGTCCAGGATTTTTCGCAGCATTTTAAGAATGCGAAAGCAGGCTCCAGCCACAGCAGATATCCGCTCTGAATAGGAGAGGGTGACATTGAACCATACTCCCAGATTCTTGACCTTAGCCTTAGGGGTCGGGGTAGGTCCCGGCTCCTCCGGCCCCAACAAATGTGATAAGAGAGAGGGCTGCTTACCAACTACCATCACCTCCGTCTTTCCCGCATTCAACTACAGACAGCTGAGCTTCATCCAGTTAGCAAGCTCCCCCAAGCAGACCTTAAATTCAGAAGCTGTTCCTGCCTCCTTTTGCTCCAGGGTAACAATCAACTGTGTGTCATCGGCATATGATACTCTGCTTCTTATTTGTGTCCCTACTTGTCAATCATGTCTTTTTTCTTCTGTGGAGCACAGCGTCTTTGCCGTCATATTTGATTGACTGTGTTTTCTGCTTCTACTGCTTGCTTTTCAAGCAGTTCTTTTTAGGTCAAGGACCGTCGCACTGCGAAGCAGTGGGCGGAGCCCGAGATTTAATGTTACTTAGAGGGGGCTTGGAACCCGCCCCTCATCTCCATTGGCTGGCCTAGTAAATGCTGGCCAGCCATTGGAGGAGAGGGGCGTCACTTCCCTTAAGCCCCGTCTTTTTCGGATTCGGGGGTGTGTTTTTTTCGGTTCTTTCTATCTGTGACATAATCTGTCACTCAAACCTAAAAACACGGCCCCGATTCCAAAAATTACGGAGCTTTGCTGCCAGTGAGAACTGGACTGTGTCCCAAACTACAGAACCCAGTAGTCGGTACTTGCTTCACCAGCACCGCCGTTTGGCCTCAAAGGCCCTTTTTTGCTGCTGCTCATCACCTCGCTGAGCCAGCTGGTCTACTACTCTGGGTCTATCGTGCGATTTTGGCTGCAATACCTCAACCAGCCCATCCTCCGCAGCCTCTGCGCAGCCTCTGCCCACTGCTCCTGCTGCTGGTGAACTACAGCATCGCCATAGAGCTGGGGGCCCTCGTCTTCATGTGCCTACGGCCATTTGCCATCCGCTCACCTACGAGTCTTTCTTCTTGCCACAGAACATCTGGAAGGTGCTGGCCATAATGCTTCTACATCCGCTGGCCCCGCGCGTCATGTTGGCCCTTCTGCAGGTTTTTGCGGCAGGAAATGACGTCACCGCCTCTCTGCTCTGCACCAACAAGTGCCTGGACGCGGCGGCCTGGCTAACTTACACCCGAGTAGGGCTGGTTGCTGGACAGCTGCTGCCCAGCATGGCCATCATCACGGCGTCCTACACACTGGTGGTGCACGAGGGCCTGCGCTCCGGCGCCATCAGCCCCGCCAACCGGCGAGCGTGGTGCACTCTGGCCTATCACCTGCTGCAGATGACGCTCTTCCTCCTGCCCATGGTCAACCACGTCTGCCTGAGCCCCCTGCAGAGCCACGGCGCCATCCGCGAAGACGTGCTGATGCTGGGACGCTTGGTGGCCGTCATCTGCTTCACAGCCGGACAAGTCGTGAACACCGTCATCCACGGCTTGCGGTCGGAGGAGATCCGGGGTTTGCTGCTCATCTCCCTGGGCAAGCCCAGGCACGTGGGTGCTGCCCAGGGCGGCCATTCTGTGGTAAGTTAGGATGGGCCCCGGGTGGAGGTCGGTAGGGGTCAGATATGTGACCTTGTGACTCCAGCACTGACAGAAAGCTCACATTTCCACAAAGATGAGGAATTGTCACGGTCCCTTCTCCCGGGCAGGGCTGGTGTAAATGAGTTCTGTAAACACTGAGGCACCTGGGCAGCTGGAATTACAGAGGACACGCTGCCCCCTCGCTGTGCTTGCTTCCCTGGCTGTGCTTGCTTCCCTGCCCTCTCGCTGTGCTTGCTTCCCTGCCCCCTGGCTGTGCTTGCTTCCCTGCCCCCTGGCTGTGCTTGCTTCCCTGCCCCCTGGCTGTGCTTGCTTCCCTGCCCCCTGGCTGTGCTTGCTTCCCTGCCTCCTGGCTGTGCTTGCTTTCCTGCCCCTGGTTGTGCTTGCTTCCCTGCCCCCTGACTGTGCTTGCTCCCCTGCCCCCTGGCTGTGCTTGCTCGCCTGTCCCCTGGCTGTGCTTGCTCTCCTGCCCCCTGGCTGTGCTTGCTCTCCTGCCCCCTGGCTGTGCTTGCTTCCCTGCCCCCTGGCTGTGCTTGCTTCCCTGCCCCCTGGCTGTGCTTGCTCCCATGGCTGTGCTTGCTCCCCTGCCCCCTCGCTGTGCTTGCTTCCCTGCCCCCTCGCTGTGCATGCTTCCCTGCCCCCTGGCTGTGCTTGCTTCCCTGGCCCCTGGCTGTGCTTGATTCCCTGGCTGTGCTTGCTTCCCTGCCCCCTCGCTGTGCTTGCTTCCCTGCCCCCTCGCTGTGCTTGCTTCCCTGCCCCCTCGCTGTGCTTGCTTCCCTGCCCCCTCGCTGTGCTTGCTTCCCTGCCCCCTCGCTGTGCTTGTTCCCCTGCCCCCTCGCTGTGCTTGTTCCCCTGCCCCCTCGCTGTGCTCGCTCCCCTGCCCCCTCGCTGTGCTTGCTTCCCTGCCCCCTCGCTGTGCTTGCTCCCCTGCCCCCTCGCTGTGTTTGCTCCCCTGCCCCCTGGCTGTGCCTGCTTCCCTGCCCCCTGGCTGTGCCTGCTTCCCTGCCCCCTGGCTGTGCCTGCTTCCCTGCCCCCTGGCTGTGCCTGCTTCCCTGGCTGTGCTTGCTTCCCTGACTGTACTTGCTTCCCTGCCCCCTCGCTGTGCTTGCTTCCCTGCCCACTCGCTGTGCTTGTTTCCCTGCCCCCTTGCTGTGCTTGCTCCCCTGGACCCTCGCTGTGCTTGCTCCCCTGCCCCCTGGCTGTGCTTGCTCCCCTGCCCTCTGGCTGTGCTTGCTCCCCTGCCCCCTCACTGTGCTTGCTTCCCTGCCCCCTCGCTGTGCTTGCTCTCCTGGGGGGGAAATGTGGCTCTGGGTGTATATGTGGCTCTGGGTGTATGTGTGGCTCTGGTTGTATGTGTGGCTCTGGGTGCATGTGTGGCTCTGTGTGTGTGTGTCTCTGTGTGTGTGGGGGGGGCTCTGTGTGTGTGTGTGGGTCTCTGTGTGTGTGTGTGGGGGGCTTTGTGTGTGTGGGGGGGCTCTGTGTGTGGGGGGCTCTGTGTGTGGGGGGCTCTGTGTGTGTGTGGGGCTCTGTGTGTGTGTGGGGGCTCTGTGTGTGTGGGGGCTATGTGTGTGTGTGGGGCTCTGTGTGTGTGTGGGGCTGTGTGTGTGTGTGGGGGGGCTCTGTGTGTGTGTGTGTGTGTGTGGGGCTCTGTGTGTGTGTGTGTGGGGCTCTGTGTGGGTTGCTCTGTATGTGTGTGTGGGTGGCTTTGTGTGTGTGGCTCTGTGTGGGTGTAAATGCAATAGGTCATGCATTTGCGATCGATTAAGCTATTGGCATTGTAAATGACAATGCCATTTATTTAACACTTAAGCTATTGACAATGTAAATAACAATGCCATTTATTTATGATTTTAAGAAAATATTTAAAAAAAAGTCATGGGCAATGCCAATAGCTCTACCTTTAATAATGCCGAGACCATTGCATTGTATATGCTTTTTAGGTCTCGCCTGTCGATGCGCATGCGCATCGAGCTTGCGAGACTATTGGGGCTTAAACAGTCTTTAGCCAACTTGCAAGGAATCGTGGCGATTCCTTGCAGTGCCCGTGAAATTCAAGCTCAATGCGCATGCGCATTGAGCTTAAAAGCTCGTGCACATCAGTTCCCTCAGCCGGCTGCTTCAACACCCTCTCCCCGCTCCGCCCCCTCCCCTGCCCGCTGTGTCGCATTTCTCCTCCCCCCTCCCCTTCTCTCCCTCCGTCTTGTTTAATCCCACCGTCTTGTTTAATGTAGCGTTCTTCCATATCCGCTTTTATCGCATTCATACACCATCCGCTACTCTATACACGAGCGCTTGCACTCTCAGTGTATGTCGGGATGAAGGCACATGTCACACACTGTGGCCGGTGAATTGCTTTGCCGACTTCCTTCGTCGTAAAGGGTACTTGTCCTCATCGCAGGGTTATGGTCATTATTTTCGGTCCCCATCACATTATTTTCCCTTCTGTTTATTCTTGTGTTCCATATCCGCTTTTAACGCGTTCATAATACACCGTCTGCACTCTCAGTGTATGTCAAGAGGAAGGCGTGTGTCACTCACCGTGGCCGGTGAATTGCTTTGCCGACTTCCTTCGTCGTAAGGAGTACTCGTCCTCATCGCAGGGTTTTGCGGTTTCTTAATAACGTTCGGCTGCATTCTGGTAACAGACAATGTGCACCCGCAATCTATACTTGGTGCTTTCTCTGTTTAGATGCTGAATTGACTGGTTGCAAGTTGTGTATGTGTGTATACCCACCTAGGAAGCGCATTCAGATGTTTCAACAATTGCTGTTCAACCTTGACAGCGTGCTTTAATTATTTTCGAGCGATCCTGTACTTTCTATAGGACACGGAGAGCCCAAGCGGCAAAAATGCACAGCACTACGCAAGAAAATGTTCCTCTTCCCAAAGCCCTGGTATTGTATGTTCCCTTGAAGTCCTGATCTCCATTTGGGTGGGGTGTATTATTTACAAAGTGAAAGCTTGTTCTTTTTGTGACTTGCGGTACAGTTTTGTTTGGCTTTGTAATAAAATATCTATTAGCTCTCAAGTGCTTGGCAATACTCCCCCCTCCCCCCATCCAAAATTCGTCATCGCTCCCGGCCCCGCGGCCAATGCTTGTTTTTCCTCGCTCTTGCCCAAATCACTCGCATGAACTCAAAAGACCGTGTAAACGCGCTTTGTGGTTCTGTTTAGGAACCAATATTTGTATTTGCCCTTCTGTTTTCAATTGCGGCTATTTGACCCTGCTGTTTCAACAGATAAAATGCAAATTGCAAGCAATTTGTCCCAAGCCCGAAAGTGTGCTTCTGGGAGGAGGAGCTTTAACACATACACTCAGCCACCTATCTTAATAGCTGTGCAGTCGGGGATACAGGAGCTTTCCTAGCTACGGTGCTGGGTGCAGGAGGCAGAGGTCGTCTGTATATTCATTCTTCAAGATCTTATGTTTGCTCAGTATGTTCCCTCCATTAACTGACACCTTTCGATTGTATGCATTCGAAATGTCTCGGCATCTCTCTCTCTCTGGTCGAGCTCCTCTGTGTTTTGTTTTAAACTACTTTTATTTAAAATGAAACGGGTGTGGTGAAAGAACGACACATCCTCCGCACCTCACGATAATAATTAGTTGATCTTTAAATGGCTTTGACACGCAAGGTAGCAACACGGAGACATTTTTAGGAAAGGGTTTATTTATTGCACAGTTGGAGTTTCATACAATCAATAAGAAATGTATCTGTGTCGTACAGCATATTTTAAATTTCAGTTTTCAAAGTGACACATTAAACTACTGAAAATATATTATTGCAGTTTCCTTTGCAAATATGCGAACAAACTCCCCGACCCTACTTATTTCTCCCACTCCCGCTTGCTACCCTGCTCCCCTCCCCCGCCTCGCACCAGACTACCATTTGTCGCATTTAGACTACCTTCTCCCCCACCCGACTTGAAAGGCAGCCTCACACACCAACATTTGTCTCTCACACCACAGACTCCTGCTCCCCCGCCCACCCAGCAATGCCGAGAGCTATTCCCTCCCACTTGTTACTGTCTCGGCGCTATCTATCACACAACGTGTTTTTTTTCCGGGCCCGGCTTTCACCTTTGAAATGTGGGGCACGTGGACCCGCTGGTAGACGGGGAGCGAGGGGGTGCGGGGCCTAGCGCTTAGATGGGCATCTCGTTCTACCCAGCTACACCCTTTCTACCCGTCAGGGTTCCGTTGTTGTGATGATTGTACCAATAGTTTTATATATCAACAGGTCTCGCCCCCTACGGCTCTGTACGCCTGGCTTTACATTTCAAAATATTAATCTGTAACTCAGGGAGCTGTTGATGTAGTCATGCGTCTACTGTTTATAAACGTATGCATACACCTGGTGCTCGTTGTACCAAAGGGAGAACCTATTTGCACGCATTCGTGAAATATATAATACATATAATGCGGTGGTAAACATGTTTGCAAATGGAATTGTACGGCAATTTTCACGCACTTTGCTGAACGAGGAACTTCGCCGACCTGCGTTACCCTTTGCTAGATGCTCTGCGTTCGAGTTCAGGGTGTACGATGGTGATCTGCAGCACAGGAAACAGGACAGCAACTCACTAGAACGTGCACGTTTTTCTTATAGCTACTGTTTTTATTTGTACATTATATTATAGTATTATTTTTATTTTTATTATTACAAGATTTATTTGGTTTATCACAAACCATGGACAGCATTAGCATAAAACGCTTATAGTTAAACAGTCAGTTGCATCCTCCGGATATTCAGTTCCTCCGGTCAGTAGGGCTAAGCCCAAAAACTTCTCCCCCACCCCCAACACTTCACGATCTCTTCATCTGTGTACATTATCCAAAACCATTGCATTGCATATACTGTGGGAGCATCTACTCCTTCCTAGCTATGTTTCGAGGGTTTGTTTTACCTTTAAATCACCTACAAGCTAATACATCAAAAGTGGAAGGTTGACTCAGTCATTGAAGAAGGGTGTTAGTAACTTTTCGCTGTTTTCGCATCCACCACCACCACCACCACCACCACACCCACCACCACCACACCCACCACCACATCCACTACAACCACCACCCCATCCACCACTACCAACACCACCGCATCCACCACCACCGCCGCATCCACCACATCCACCACCACCACATCCACCACCACCACCACATCCACCACCACTACATCCACCACCACTTCACCATCGCATCCACCACCACCACATCCACCACCACCACCGCATCCAACACCACATCCACCACCACCACATCCACCACCACCACATCCACCACCACCACATCCACCACCACCGCATCCACCACCACCACCGCATCCACCACCACCACCACATCCACCACCACCTCATCCACCACCTCATCCACCAACGCATCCACCACAACCACCACATCCACAACCACCACATCCACCACCACCACATCCACCACAACACCACCACATCCACCATCACCATCACCACCACATCCACCATCACATCCACCATCACATCCATCACCTTCACATCCACCATGACATCCACCACCACATCCAACACTTCCACCGCATCCACCACCACCACCACATCCACCACCACCACATCCACCACCACCACATCCACCACCACATCCACCACCACCACCACATCCACCACCACCACATCCACCACCACATCCACCACCACCACCACATCCATCACCGCATCCACCACCACCGCATCCACCACCACCGCATCCACCACCACCACACCCACCACCACCACATCCACCACCACCACATCCACCACCACCGCATCCACCACCACCACATCCACCACCGCATCCACCACCGCATCCACCACACCCACCACCATCACTTCCACCACCACTTCCACCACCACTTTCACCACATCCACAACCACCACATCCACCACCACCACATCCACCTCCACCACCACCACCTCCACCACCACCTCCACCATCACCACCTCCACCACCACCACCACCACCTCCACCATCACCACCACCAACACCACCACCACATCCACCACCACCCCCACATCCACCACCACATCCACCCCCACCACCACATCCACCCCCATCACCACCACATCCACCACCACCACCACATCCACCACCACATCCACCACCACCACCACATCCACCACCACCACCACATCCACCACCACATCCACCACCACCATATCCCCCAGATCCACCACCACCACATCTACATGTGTGTGGCTCTGTGTGTGTAGGTGCAAATGCAATGTTCTTGGATTGTCGTCACAATAAAATACACTGAACATAATCTTCACAAAAGTTATTTACAAACGTTTAAGCTATTGCCATTATAAATTACAATAACTTTTATTTAAGTATTAATTATTTACAAAATTAAAAGCCATTGTTATTTGTAATATCAATACATCTAAGTCACGTAAATACAACACACATTGCATTACAAATGCTATAGGTGTCACATTTGCAAATGTTAAAACTATTGACATTGTAACTGACAAAGCTATTAATTTTGCTACTTTCAAAACCTACACATAAATAAAAAAAGTGTCATTTACAATACCAATAGCTCAAACTTTCCTAATGCGAGACCTATTGCATTTCCAATGCTTGTTTCTATTGGATTAAGCTCTCCATGATAGTGCATGTTTTTTTCCAGCTGTCCTCCTTATGTACATCTCTCCTTGCCCTGTATATTACTCTCTATCACCCGTTTGCTTCTCCTCACCCCCTTCCATGTTGCTTTCGCCTGCATGTGCTTCTTCCATCCTCGCTTTGTGTGGCTGCCCCAATAATTTTTCTGTTGCTTTTTCTCTCCACCATAACCCTGCATGTTGCTTTCATCCCCCTTTTGCTTCCCTGCACGTGTCCCTTCCGTGTTGCTTCACCCAATTTTTACTCATTCTTTTGTTTATTTACTGATCCAACTCGGTAAATCTAACTAAATTTGTTCATGTCATTTTGTAGGGGCGTACATGCATGATGTGTGCGCGTGCCTACAAAATGGCGCGACTGCCCCATCATATATCCTCTTTTTTTATAAGTTTTTTTCCTTGAGCCATTCTGCACAGCATGGCTAAAAAACATTGGCAAAGCCAATATGTCCTAAGGCCGAGACCATTTGGTGTTGCATGTTTTTTTTTTTTACATTTCAGCATAAAACTCCGGAATTATAGTAATAACCATTGCAATCATGGTTAAGTACTTCAATTTCGGTCTATTTTTAGTATTATTATTAAATAAGTGTAGGTATTAGCAACGATTTCTCATGTAGGGAAAACAATTGAGTAAAATAGTTGTTCCCACTTGTCTGTACGCTTTTCCAGAGGCAAACTGGCGACTTTTGTATGAATTCTATTTCCTTAGTACTTAAAGCTCTTTGTGGCTGAGGCTGACTCAGTAAATCGTCACTTGTCTGTCGGATTGCAAGAGATGCGCCGGGGCTTGTTCCACACGACTGATGATGCATCGACTCCGAGGGCGTGTACGGGGTTCACATGAAACCGGAGCGCACAGCAGCTTGTAAGTGGAGCTGTGCGGCTTTTAGGTGTTGTTATCGATAGCGTCACTTCTCTGGTGGCAAGACTCTTGTTGATAATATAATACACAAAAGAGCTGCGAATTGAGCTGACGGCTTTCTGCTACGCTTCTGTCCCTCGCTTGTGGTACTCCGTGGCATGTGCCCTGTGCCCCTTGACATGTGCTCTGTGTAATACACTGTGCCCCTGACAGAAGACTGTAACCTACCGGCCTTTAAAGCGAAAGTGACACTTAGTAAGAGAGGGTGCCACTCGGGTCATAAACAGTGCGGCTGTAGATCCTATAGCAGTAACCAAGAACGTGTTGGCTAGAAACGATTCTGGGAAATGGTTGTACCTATATTGGATGCCTTGTTAAATAGACATCAACATCAGTTAAGGAGTCCAGGCTAGTCTGGCCTTGTCTGCGCCTGCTGCAGCACTGAGGAATCCCCAGATCCGCCTTTGCAAACGCTGCGTCTGTCTTGAATTGTTGCCTTTAAATACACTGTCTCCTGGTGCAACTATGAATAATACATTTTCTCCGGTTTTATTTGTTACGAATAACAATCCTGCACTTTGCAAATAAACGCAGTGCCTCATCCTCTTACAAACGTAAGGAAGTACATGCACTTTCTAATGGCACAATATCTTATCCATGGAAATGTAAACTCGTTGGCTTGCTCGGTGTGTTTTCTGTATGTAATGACCTGTTAATTTCAGACCAGGTACTTGTAGCACGTACCCTTAATCTGCCTGCTTGTTAAGGAGTGCATTCTGGAATAGACAGGCAGTCCTGCCACCTTCTACCTCCAGCCACAGTTTGTTCCAAAAACAGTGCAAGCTCAGGCATAGAGTTTGAGGTATCCTAAACATCTCCTGAGCAAATCGCCTAGCCACATGTAAGCACCCCATAAAGCAACCCTTAACCATGTGAGAAAATAGGACCCGGATCCCCCAGCATGCTCCCCGCTCCCTCCTGATAACATGATAACCCACATTAAAATCATCGACAGAGATTTGCGTGGGTGTAAAACGGCCATGTTTAATATTTGACATTTCATAAACATGACAAGGCATTTCAAATTCATTATTGTTCCCAATAAACCTGTAGGGCCTACAGATCATTGGCATATCTCCATAACTAACTCTGATCTACTCTATCGGGCATAATCTGTGAAGACCTACTTTCAGTGGAGGCACAACATTTCTGCCTAATTAAATCTGTAGAGAGGAATACCCCTTATTCTCCACGCACCAACCAAAAGCTGCTGTTGTCTATACAATTTTGTTAACCAATGTTACAGATCGTCCTAAATCTAACATTGAGACTGCTTGGGAAACTGACCTCTCAGTTTCTTTCCCTATTGCGTTGTGGGATCGTTTGTGGTCTAAACTGTTTAAAGTGTCTGTTGCTGCACGTATTACTCAATCTTTGTTTTTTTATATATCATAGAGTTATTATTACGCCTGTTAGTATTCACAAGTTCTCTCAGACTTCCTCTCCACTATGTTGGTCATGCTCTAAAGAGCCAGGCACGCTTATGCATCAATTATATGACTGTCCTTCTGTTTTATCCTTGTGGCAATCTGTCTGGAATATATGCATGCCAATGTTTTCCTGTTCCACCTCCTTGTCGCTATTGAATGTTTTTCTAGGTTCTTTATCTGATGATATTGATATTGTTTCTTCCTATGCCAAATTATTGGACTTGTTTATTGCTCTTGCATTTAAAGTAATTTTGTTGTGTTGGAAGGATAATTCTAAACTTACTGTACATACTTGGTGGAACTTCATTTGTGATGAACACAGGATTGCGGTCGCCTCATCTTCATCTATCTCCCAAAAACTCAAATCTGATCTCCTTTGGCTTCCCTTCACTACTTATCTTTCCTCACACTCTCCCAATTAATTACTTTTCTTTTTATTCCCACACGCTTATATCTTCTCTTTTTTATCTTTTCCTTTTCATTTCTTCTTCCCCCTGTTTCTTTTATCTTTCTACTTCCCTCTGTTTTCCCCCTATCTTTTCTCTTTTTCTATATTTACTCATCACATTTGTCGTATGCTTCTTGTAAACCTGTAACTCAGCTTAATTTTTATGACTTATGTACTGTTTTCTTTAACCACTTGGCTGCTAAGGCACATGATGCTCTTCCATTGACTTTCCATTGAAATCAATGGAAACTCCATGACGAGTTACCCTTGTCATTAGCACTGAAGGGGTTAAAAATTGTTAATAAAAATTTCCTTAACATAAACAAAATCTGTAGAGGAAGATCAACTTGAGTGTGAAGCCCAAACCGCTCTCTCAGAAGTGCTTCTTAAAGCTTTTTTTCTGTAGATCATGTATGGTTCGGCAACAGCTGTGCTCTGAAGCCAGAACTAAGAAGCATTGGCAAAGCCAATAGATCTTGCCTATGCGAGAGCTATTGACTGTGGCAATATGTTTAACCATGTTGCACACCAGTGTGGCTGCTGTTCAGCATGGCTAAAAGTTGGTGGCATGGAGTTGAGTGGGGTAGATTGGAGTGGGGTAGAGTGGAATGAGGTAGATTGGGGTAGAGTGTAGTGGAGTAGAGTGGGGGTAGAATGGGATAGATTGGAGTGGGGATTTGAGTCGATTAGTGTTGTAGATTGGAGTGGGGTCGTTTGAACTGAAGTAGATTGGGTGGAGTGGGGTAGATTGGAGTTCGGTAAATTGGAGTGGAGTGGGGTAGACTGAGGAAGATTGGGATGGATTCGGGAAGAGTGGGATGGATTGGGGTAGAATGAAGTGGAGTGGGGTAGACTGGAGTGAAGCTGAGAAGAATAGAGTGGTGTGTAGTAGATTGGAGTGGGGTAGATTGAATTGGGGTGGAGTGGGGTAGATTGGAGTGTCTTGTATTGGGGTAAATGGAGTGGGGTATATTGGGGAAGAGTAGGGAAGAGAGCAGTGGAGTGAGGTGTGTAGATCAGGGTGGAGTGGGTAGATAGGAGTGGGATAGATTGGCTGTATTATGGTAGAGTAGACTGGAGTGACATGGAGTAGATTGGAGTGGAGGAGGGTAGACTGGAATGAAATAGGAGTGGGGTCGTTCGAAATGGGGTAGTTTGTAGTGGAGTAGGTTGGAGTGAAGTTGCATACAGTGGTGTGGGGTAGATTGAGATGGGGTGAGGTAGATTGGAGTGGGCAGATTGGGTTAGGGTGGGGTAGCTTGGAGTAGGGTAGATTGTACTGGGGTGGGTTGGATGGGATATATTGGAGTACGGTAGTTTGGGGTAGGGTAAATTGAGGTGGAGTGGGTTAGATTGGACTGAAGTGGGGTAGATTTGAGTGGCATGTGGTAGTGTGAAGTCGAGTGAGGTAGATTGGTTAGAGTGGAATGGAGTATGGTAGATTGGGGTAGAGTTGAGTGTGGTAGATTAGGTGGACTGGATTGGGTAGATTGGGTGGACTAGAGTGTGTAGATTAAGGTAGAGTGGAGAGGGGTAGATTGGGATAGACTGGAGGGGAGTTGGGTAGATTGGAGTGGGGTCGAGATTGGAGTGGAATAAGATAGATTGGGGAAGAGTGGAGTGGGGTAGAATAATGGGAGTAGATCTTTTGGTGGATTAGAGTGGGGTAGATTGGAGTGGGGTGATTGGAGAGGGTAGATTGGAGTAAGGTGGTTTGGGGTGGGGTGGGATGGGGTAGATTGAAGTGGCGTAGAGTGGGTTAGATTTGAGTGGAGTGGGATGAATTTGAGTGGAGTTGGTATATTGGAATGGGGTAGATTGGTGTATAGTGGGGTAGATTTGATTAGCATAGAGTATAGCAGAATCGATTGGGGTAGATTGGAGTGGGGTGGGTAGGAGGAGATTGAAGTAGGGTGGATAGGAGTAGATTGGAGTAGGGTGGATTGGGGTGGGGTAGATTGGAGTAGGTTGGATTGGGATGGAGTTGGTTAGTTTGGAGTGGGGTAGATTTGAGTGGAGTTGGTAGAGTGGATGGGGTAGATTGTGGTAAACTGGAGTGGGGTAGATTGTGGTAGACTGGAGTGGGGTGTATTGTGGTAGGATGGAGTGGGGTAGATTGTGGTGGAGTTGGGTAGATTGTGGTGGAGAGGTGTTAGATTGCAGCGGAGTTTGGAGTGGAGCAGGGTAAATTGGACTGGGGTGGATTATAGTTGAGTGGGGTCTATTGGAGTGGGTTGGATGGGGTAGGTTGGAGTGGGGTTGATTGGGGTACATTAGATTGAGATAGATTGGAGTGGATTGGAGCAGACTTGGTTAGATTTGAGTGGAGTGCGGTAGGTTGGGAAGGAGTGGAGTAGATTGGGTTACTTGAGAGGGTTTTTTATCCTGATTAAACATGCATGTTGAGTGTGTGAGAGTGGAGCGGTTCGATTGGAGTGTGGTAGATAGGGGTGGACAGCAGAGAGCTGGATTCACAGCAAGGTCATTTCCAACTGTACCTGGTGCAATTGCATTGGTTGATGAACAGGCGATATATGGACATTTGGAATGCCCGTTAGTGATACATGCTTGGGATTGGATGATGATCATGTGAAAATGTGCTCTGACCGTGGCAGTTAGATATTTGTGGAGGGAAAAGTTATGGTACCATTCTTGGTGATCTAGTCACCAAGATAACCTGTGATATGTGTCTGGAGAGTGGGGTGCTGGGTGAGGTCGTTTTGTTTAGCTGCTTGCCTAGATTAGTAGAGGATTGGGATGTAGTAGTGAGGAATGTAGTGTTGAGGAAATGGTCATGGAAACAACTTGCAAAAATGAACAGCTTTGAGAAGTTTGGCTCTGTAAACTTCTAGTTTTTGGCTATGCCATGTGGACAGTAGTAAAGAAGAATGTCGATAGTAGTTTGTTGTTCTGTGATTCTTTGAAGAATTGGGCAGAATGTGTGTGTCATTGTAGTATTCACATTTTCGTTTTACTTTCAGGAACACTGAGGTCGAGTTGGTCCTGGAAATCTTCAGATACTTATTTTAAGCACATACGAAATGTAGTACATGTACAAGTTACCTGGGTTGATTGTCCGAGGTTTGAGGTTAAGTGGTGGAGAGTTGGGGTTCTTAGGAATGTGACCTCGACCTGAAGACATATATTACTGGACCAGAATGTTGAGGAGCTAAATATTCACGAGTAACAAGGGTTCATTCTTAAAGCAGCTACCAAACACATTTTCTGATTTGGATGATGTTCTGAGTAAGGTAATCGCATTGGAAGGATTGCTATTGTATCGGTGAAACCTCTTTAGCAGACCACGTAGACACTCTAGAGTGGAAGATCCATAGATCTGCCCAGGTGTTAAGCCCTTTTCTTGGCTGCCCTGCTTTACATGAGGTTCATATCATTTTTCTATGACAGCTGACCTCCCCCATCACCCAACCTCCCACCCCAATTTGAAGAATATGAAGAGACCACTTCATATTCTTCAAATGCCGCTTGTTGGGGTGAGGTCAGTTTGGTCCTGGAACGGAGTGCTTTATTTGTGCCATGGTTTGTTTGTTGGCTGTGAACTAGTTGTCCCATGGTTATCCTCCCTCCTGCATCTCTTCAACTTTCCCCCAATTACATTTTTTTTCATGAGCCCCCGTGAAGTGCACCATCAGCCAATAAATGAAAATTGCTAAATACCTAGCATTACTATTTGTGACCGCTGTTTACATTTGCCTTTGCACTATTTTGATTCTTATCGCCTCATTTCTATGGACATTTTGTTTCTTCTACCCGTTAACTAGTACAGCAAGAGACACAAATAGGTAACCACGATAAATGAAAGCTGCATAAGAACTCTTTGATTAAAATATTTTGATAATGTACTACACGAAGTTGATGTCTAACATTTTGTATTTATTCAATGAATCTTTATTTGTTGGGGCTTATGCAGTTGTATATGATAAACTGGAACCTGTTGAATGCTCATTCTGATGTTAAATGTTGGCTTTTTTCCCTTACTTAACCTGCATCACTCGGTGGATGTGCAATTTATCTGTTACTCAGGATTGCGATTTAGGAACCATGGACTTCGGTGGGTCAAATGACTCTTGTGCCATTGGCAGGTTTCCAGTAAGTAAGACACAGTACATCCTAGCTAGAAAGCGCCTGCGGAACTAGGCAATGGCACTTCCGTGATACAGTCACCAACCTTACTTTTTCAGAATTCTTTTGATGTGCTAGCCGTGCTGTGCATGTTTGCTTGTAGCACACATTGTCCCAGATAGGGAGCGGTGTTATTGGTCTGCCCTGTGCCCCACCTGCATTTATGGTGTCCTCTGTGAGTCACTTGAGGAAGCGGCCCTGCAGCCTGACGTCTCTTCAGGATCTGAAATTGATGCTGAGCAAAGTGACCTCCTGGTACACACTTTCAGCCACAGGCATTTGGATTGGTGTTAGAAAATGATTTCATGCAGTTGTATCATATCTCACTCCCTGAAAGCTAGAAGTATGGAGTAAGACAATCCCTGAAAGCTAGAAGCGTGGAGTAAGACAATCCACTTTGAATATTAATCATATTAATCAGTAATGGGCATGAACTGAAATGCTGGCAACCTGAGACACATTTTTCTTCTTATTCACAAAAGAGAGTGAGACAAGCAGATCAGTTGCAATCTCCTGGGTACAAAAGCATCACAAAAAAGCAACTGCTGATGTTTATATATCCGTTATGGATGTCCGGGCAATCAAAAAACAACAAACAAGGAGGACAGAAAAAGAGCGATGCGAGGGGTCCCACTGAGGTAATTTGTTTAGCCTCAAAGTATCTTCGGATGATGGGATATCCAAAGATATTGGAGTAGACGCCTCACTCACTTATCGTGACATTCTTCATCATAGGCAAAACTGAATTAATAGTGTTCAGAGTAAACCCCTTTTGTTTCATTTTTTTATTTAGTACCTAAGGTACCCTATGAATAAACGTATTGTTTGTGTATACCTGTAGGTATTTTTAACATCACTCATCTGGTTCCCTGCAGGGCCAGTTAACATTTTATATAAGAACTACCATAATATCTTTGGTTGAGTCCGCCCAGGTAGTACCATCTTACCTGGGTGTGGAAAGATGCCTATGATGAAGCATGTCACGAAAAGTGAGTGAGGCATCTTCTCCAATATCTTTGGGTATCCCATCATCCGAAGATACTTTGAGGTTAAACAAATTACCTCAGTGGGACCCCTTGCACCTCTCTTTTTCTGTCCTACTCGTTTATTGTTTTTTGATTGCCTGGACATCCATATCGGATATACAGACATCAGCAGTTGTTTTTTTGTGATGTGTACCTGAGAAACCTCACAACCGTTTATCCATTTCGGAAGGGCATGAGCTGTTCCGTGTTGTAGACATGACTTGCCTCTGATATCTGGAGATGTGCCTGGTTGAAGTGCACTCTAGATTGGCAGGCTTTTTGCAACAAATAAAGTTATTGCTTTTATTTATGGATTTCTATAGTATATGGCTTGGCAGTTCGGGCTGGACTGTTCCCATGATGAGGCACAGGGTCAAGACTGATTTGCATTAGCTGTGTCTGAACTGCGGTGGCGAAGTGAGCTAAAGAACGATGATGGATTCAACCCAGATCTGTGACTGGGGGTGAGTGTCTGAAAAGTTTCAGAGCTCCGTCCATCATCTCCTTGTGTTTGCTTTGTTCGCCCTAATTTGGCTGGGTATGCAACCTTTTAAACGAGCCAGTCACCAGGGCAGAGATAGTGCCCCCAAAGGTGAGACCCCCACACACGTACAGCAGATCCTGGCTACTGCACACTGGAGTCATTTTCTCCCACTAACCCTACATAGCAACGGGGCCGTAGAGGACCACAACATATGTTACTACCCAGGCTCGTGTGGCCCAAATGATGGCAAGGCCAGCAGGGGTGGGAGAAAGGGTTACCCAGTTACCCAGACACTCTGCACTTGCAGCTCTAAATCATGGCCCTAGGCCCGGTACATGGAGCAAAATGAGCGGTGAGCTAGTTGAAGCCAGGAATCTGCAGGGTGCGAAAGGAGCAACATCTCTATCTGCTGGTAACAGAAATAAGGTCTACAAATGATGATAGGGTATTTGCGAAATCACAATGTGACGTTTTGTCTAACAATGACGTTCCCACCTGTGAGCAGTAATTTAAGAGGATAGGTTTGTATGAATAATGAAATTGCGGCCAGATTACTCTGCATTAGGCCTTGCATCTCTATCGCACAGGTAAAGGCAGTTTGGTGGGGACTCCGGGTACACGGAGTTCATGCAGTGGGGCTGAAAAGACTGCTTACAGCACCAAAAGATACGAGTTCAGACCAACCGTCCGTAAATTTCACGGACCGTCGTAAATTGGACATCACGTCCGTTGTCCGTGAGGATCCCTTTTACGGACGCCTTTTGTCCGTAATTTCGGGCCTTGCAGGGAACAGAGACCCGTTCCCTGTGAGAGGCCTCGGCTTCCTGATGGGGCGCCTCGCACTCATCTGCGAATCACAGGAGCAGCCCCTCCCGCCCATTATCATTCTGTGTGCCGGCTGATTGCCACATACAGAATGACAATGGGCCAGTCTGGGGTGTGAAAACATGTGGTGGGCGCCCAACAGTCTTGGGCAGGGCATTCTGTAGGGGTTAGATGGTCGACATTTAAATTTAAGACTCCTCTATAGGCGGTGGTATGGAGCGTGACACTGAACACTAGTCTAGATAGCTAGCCTACAGTAATATAAATCTGACTTGAAATTTCAGCACTTTGAATCCCATTTTGATTCTCACACAAATCTAGGTGTGAGCTGAGCATTTAGTAAACACCATTGACACAGGGTACAGCATTTTTCGGGTGACATGTTGCACTTCTTTCAGTGTTGCAGTTTGGACCCCCAGAATGAGGAATAACTGTTTACTTGTGCATGTTTTTTTCCGACTCCAAGTTGCAGAAACTCAGATTTCTTTCGCACTTTTCTCTGTGTGATTTGAGCCAGGATTTGCCTGGCGAAAACCAGGCAGGCAAATAAATACCTGTGGGGTGCACAATCCATGCCTTACTCAAATTCCCAAATCTGCTGCAGGTGGGAGTTGGCGGGCAAATTGGAAATAGCTCTTGTTTCAAATGGGTCCCTAGTGCACTTAAGGAGTCCACAGCACACAAACTGTACGATTCCCATTACTTACCGTGTCCCAGACCCTTTTCTGTCCAAGGTATTCTTATAAAATACTATTGCCACAGAAGGAAAAGATAAACCAATCAGGCAAACAAAAAGAATATGTAGTAGAGAAGTAGCACAATTACAGTGTAAAAAAGTTAAAACGACCTTTATAATTCTTTCACAGTCTCATCATTTCAGAGCTGAAGCATTGTTAATATTATATACAACAAAGCTATAGTTTCTGCTTTTTTATTTATTTTATGCACCATCCATTGACAAAGCCAATAGTCATGGCTTGTAGTTGGTCTAATGTTACTGGATGCAATGATAGAAACAGCAAAATACCAGCCGGGTGGCACACTATGCACAGCACATATTTTTAGCTTAGGGGTTTTAAGCCAAGCCCTTAATTACCTCAGACACACTCCTTGGAGAGACCCGCAGTTTTTTCATCCCACGTAAAGCCCATGAAACAACACCATGTCACAGTCACCTCACGTATTGGCACTGTGCATCATGCATGACTCATGACTTCCAAGTTTTCAGATTGCCTAGGTTCAGGTGCATAGTGAACCCTCCCCCAACCCACCCACCCCTTGCTTTAGGAACTACAGTGAGGGTGAAGTGCTTGATGGGCCTCTTCTGTCTGCAACTGGATGGGTGGGTGTATGGGTAGATGGGTAAAGTGTGGCTGGAAGGATGGGTGGCTAAGAGAAATGGGAATGGAGAGAGAAAGGGAGGATGGACGGATGAGTGAAAGCATGGATGAACGATTGGCAGAATGGATGGGCGAATTGGTGTATGGATGAGTGAAAAGAAGGATGTAAAGATGGATGAGTGAAAGAAAGCATAATGAGTGAAAGGGAGGGTGGAGAGCTGGAGAAGAAGATGGGTGGATGAGTGAAAGGGTGGACGGAGGAGTGACTGGGTGGATTGATGACTAAGTGAAAGGATGGCTGGATGGGTGAAAGGGTAAATGGTTAGGTAGATGAGTGGATGGATGGGTGGAAGGGTGGATGGATGAGTGAAAGGATGGCTTGGGTGAAAGGGTAAATGGTTAGATGGACGAGTGAATGGATGGATGGGTGGAAGCTTGGATGGATGAGTAAAAGGAAGGCGTGGGTGAAAGGGTAAACGGTTGGCTGGATGAGTGTATGGATGGATGGGTAGAAGAGTGGATGGATGAGTGAAAGGATATATTGGGTGAAAGGGTGGATGGATAGATGATGGATGGATGAGTGAAAGGGTGGCTGAAGGGATGGATGAGTGAAATGATGGATGGAAGGATAGATGATGGATAGGTTTGCAAATGATTGAAAAGGTTTGGATATGGATGAGCACACATATGGAAGGACAGATTGAATGGTGGAAGATTGAATGATGGATAAAAGAATTTATGGATGACAGAATGTAAATTATCATATGAAATACCACAAAAAGACCTGCACAGTTGCTCAAAGCTGCACGCATACCAAATAAACATGAAGTGCTCGATTGTCTTAATCTAATATAAACTTATTTTGACTTGTTCTTAAGTGGTTGTCTATTTACTTACTTTTATACTATCGCGCAACTTCCTACGATGTGTCTGGAAAAAGTACATTTATTCACATTTTGTCCTGAATTTTGACCTTCTGCCCTGAATTTTTGTCCTGAATTTTGACCCTCTGTCCTGAATTTTTAACCTTACCGTCCTGAATTTGCACCCATGCCAGTTGGCCACCCTAGTTCAGAGGTCTTGGAAGACTAGGGTGATTGGGGGTTTCTGTCTGCCCCAGATTAGAACGTATGCCAAGTCTTGCCTGATTAAGATGCTGCAGGCATGGAGATGTTTTGCAAACGCTTATATTTTAGGGTTGTCTGAAGCTGATGTGCGACCAGGAGCTTGCACGTCTGTGACCCATTACACGTGGTGCGTGTGGAGCCCTGAGCACAGTTCCTGCCCAGGCCTGAACCCGGGGGTCGGCAGCCATCACAGCTGGCTGTTCCTGGATTTTATGGAGCTGGACAACCTCTCGGGTGCACCCCGTCTCAAGTGGCCTCGGTCACAGTAGGGTGGTGGGGGCGGGGCTCACTGCCCTGGGCTATGATATCACAGAGCTGAAACTCACACGGCGCGTCAGATTGATAATCGGACTTTGGCACCGCGCTGTGACTCTTGCACAAATAGAACCATGTCTACCCGCCCCTTGTTACCTGAACCCTGCCGGGATCCAGTGTTTCATGCGAGGGCAAAGTGAAACCAGCGAGTCGTAAAAAGCAGCAGGTTAGAAGGAAACAAGGGTTACGTCCGGGCAGAGCACACTAACCGGAACGGAAACGGGGGGTAGCTTGAATGAGCGAAAAACAGGCGAAAAACGCTTGGAATTGTTTTCATTTTTCTTCAAGAAAATATATACAAACTTTGTATGAAATTTTAAGTCTTAAGAAATGACAGACGCACCGTGCATATTGTTTAAGAGCGAAACGAAGAATTTACATTTTGCAACCGTTCGTAAGTGTTTAAAAAGCGAGCTGCCACAGATATGCCTTGTAACCATTCAGGAATGTGAACAGTAACATTCACGAATTGGGGTATTTTTCACTAATTTGTTTTGGGCTTCACATGAAGAATTATGAGTGATCGCAGGTTGTCGGTGTCTGGTCCACTTTACCTTAATCCCATCTCTCCTCCCGAGCTGCCCTTGCTGTATTCCGGTGTCAGGAAATATCTCTTACTTACGCACATCCGTTGTGCCTCCTAGTGTCTTGATCTCAGAATCTCTGGCCCTGTGCCTCTGTCCTCAGTATCCCTTCG
Source organism: Lissotriton helveticus (assembly GCF_964261635.1). NCBI lineage: Eukaryota > Metazoa > Chordata > Amphibia > Caudata > Salamandridae > Lissotriton > Lissotriton helveticus. The sequence continues at coordinate 2,107,381,679 of NC_136061.1, forward strand.
CGCGTGCCTAGGCCCTGTTATGTCGAAGGGAGTAGGCAGTAACCACTGCAGACACGCAGGTATGACTGTTCATCGCCCTGGCCAAAACCAGGACCCTTTTATTGGTCAAGCAAAACCCCACCCCCAACAAACCAATTAACATCAATCCACCAGCTGTGACATCGCGATCCCTTTTGGCGCCATTCTCCCTCAGGTAAGATCAGGGACCACATTACATTCCTCCCCAATTTACAACAAGGAAAACAAGACAAAAATGAATCATCGTAAACATGTGACATAGTCTCTGATGTAAAATGCAAGTAAGGTCCACAGGCACAGGTAAGCTTAAATTGAGCTTTATTGCAGCACAGAGACAGTAGGTCAGCTCCAAGTCCGACCAGGGCTCCAACTGCCAAGAAGGCAGGGAGAGCGCTCCAGAATACAGAACACAAGAAGGAATCTAGAGTGCAGGCTCAAGGAAGAGCAAAGCACTGTACAACATATCTCCTCTCCTTGCAATAAAAATAAGAGACAAAGAGCAACAGAAAAGGAAATGCTAATGTACATAGTCATTCAAATACAAAGGAGGGCGTCGGGAGCGAGGGCTCCTCAAGCAGACATCAGATAAGGAAGAGGAAGGAGGAGCAGGAGTACAAGGTAAGGAAGGAGCATCAGGAGTAGTAGAACTGAAATCAAGAACAGACCTATTGAGGTAGGTACCCGAGGAAGTGGAAGCATCACCACCACCCACCTCCCTCCGACTAGCTGACAGTGGAATGGGAGCAGCAGGAGAACCAGAGGACAATAAGTAGCCATTACAACCATCTACATTGGCAGGAGGCAGGTCATCAAAAGAAGAAGCTTTACATTTCTGGTAGAGAGCTACTCTCCGGTAATTCCAGCTCTCACCATTGGATAGAACAATGAAGTTGGGAAAAACTCTCCTAACTTTGTAAGGACCTCTAAATTTACTAAGGCCCTTAGCAAGTCTGCCCGGCTTAACTTTGACCAAGTCACCCACGGAAATGGGTGAGGAGGCACTGTCATGGACCAAAGGAATTTCATGGCTGGAATTCAGCCAAGAAGGGGTCAATTTGCTCGTTGGTGACCGACCCCGCATTAACTCAAAGGGAGACTTTTCACCAGACTTGTGGGGTGTGGAGCGGTAAGCCCAAACCAATTCCTGGACACGCTCATTAGAAAAAGAGCCAGAATCCACAAACATTTGAATCACGCCCTTAACCAGGCGATTCACCCTTTCGCAAATGCCATTGCCCTGTGGGTTGTAAAGGCTCGTCTTCTGATGCCTGATGCCACAATCATTAACAAAAGAAGTCATTTTAGAGGACGTGAGTTGCGTCCCGTTGTCAGAAATGAGAACAGAAGGATACCCCTCGTTGTTGAAAATACCCTTCAAAAACTTAATAGTAGCATCTGTAGTGATTTCCTTTACAAACTGCACACATAACCATTTTGAAAAACAGTCGATAAGGACAATTGCAAACCTGTGATCGGTAGGAAGCTCACACATGGGGCCTATGAAGTCAATGCATACACTATGCCAGGGAGTATTAGCAAAAGAAATCTTGTGAGAGGAGTGGGAGCCTAAAACTTTGAGGCGCTTCTCACCCTCCTTACAGAAATTGCATTTCAAAACACAATCCACAGCGTCATTATCAATAGAGGGCCACCAGAAGTTCAATTTGACACGACGTTGCGTGAGACTTTGACCCAGGTGTCCCTCATGGGCCAAGTCTAGAATTTTCTTTCTCAACAAAACAGGGGGAACAAAACGATCACCCCTCATGAGAATATCTTTACCTTCTAAGGAAAGTTCGTCCAAAATTTTTAAAAAGGGCCTGACTGAGGGATTTACTGCACTTTCTCTCCTGGGACCATTAGAAATGAGACTGATGACGGCCTTCAAGGTCAGATCCTCCTCCATACCTTTGGACCAGTCATCACGAGTAAATGTGCCCCCACACACAGACAAGACATCCTCTATTACAGCAACTGCGAGATCATCGGACTTGGTCCCAGAACTACAGTCAGTGGAAGGCATGGGGAGCCTAGACAGACAATCCGCTTGGATGTTTTTCCACCCATGAATGAATTCAACCTCACACTGGAAGTCCTGTAGCCGAGAAGCCAGTCTCGCCAACCTGGGAGAACCTTTACCAGCTCCACCAGGAGCAAGGATGTTGACAAGGGGTTTGTGGTCGGTACGTAACACAAATTTATAACCCCATAAGTAGGTTCGAAAGTAACTTGTACCCCAGACCGCAGCAAGAGCTTCGCGCTCAATTACTGAGTAGTTAGACTCAGAAGAGGACAAGGGTCTAGAAGCGAATGCGATTGTCTTTTCGACACCGCCATGTTTCTGTAGAAGAACAGCGCCCAGCCCAATGGCACTTGCATCTACCATCAAGATGGAGGACCGAGTAGTGTCAAAAGGGGTGAGAACATTGGCAGATTTGAGTTCCTTCTTAATCAAATTGAAACAGGATTGGTGATCAGAGGTCCAGTTAAACTTGACACCCTTTTTGAGCAAGGATCTAAGAGAAGCTGTTTTAGAGGCAAAATCTCTTACGAATTTCGAGTAGAACTCGATTAAGCCCATAAAGGACCGAAGTTGATCCTTATCAACCGGGGGGGTGCAAGTTCAATAGCCTCAATCAAATTCTTTTTGGGTTTAATGCCATCCTCTGACAAACAAAAACCAAGGTATTCTATCTCTTTCAAGAGAAAAGCACACTTCTCTTTCCTTAAAGTCAACCCAGCCTCGTCTACTCTATGTAAGACATCCTGTAGAATTTTATTGTGTTCCTGTAAAGAACTACCATAAATCAAAATATCATCTTGAAAAAATAGCACCTTGTCAAGACCTTTAAAAACTTCAGAGACAAGTCTCTGGAACACGCTGGCAGCTGAGACTAGCCCAAAAGGTAGTCTGGTAAATTGGAAGGTGCCCTCACTAGTGATAAAAGCAGTTAAATGCTTTGAGCTATCGTCCAGGCAAATTTGGTGGTAGGCGTGCTTAAGGTCCAACTTACTAAAGAACCTTGCACCTCTAAGGGTTGACACCAATTCGCCAATGTTGGGGAGGGGAAACACGTCCGCTACCACACACTTATTGAGGGAACGAAGATCCACACAGAACCTGATCTTGTTGTCCGGTTTCTGCGAGATCACAACAGGCGAAATCCAAGGGGATGCTTCAATGGGCTCAATAATCCCCCCTTGGAGCATTTCCTCCAGAGTGGCCTTGACCTCATCCCTCAAAGCAAAGGGCACTCTTCTAACCTTGTGCTGTACAGGCAAACTTCCCTCTTTGAGAATTATGCGATGAGAGTATCCAATAAGCTCACCTAACTGGTCTCTAAACACATTTTTAAATCTGGCCAAAATGTCTTCTACAGATGAAGTCTCAACTATGGAAACTGGGTTATCTGACCTGGGATCAACTACTATATGGAGATCGTATTGGTGATGACGGCCCAAGATTGCTGGACCGTCAGCTGATATATAAATTTTCCCATATGCTGATCTGCCTTTGAATACAATTTCAGCTTCAAAGAAACCCAGCATGTCTATTCTCTCCCCTTGGTAACCAGACGGGAAGATGTCGCACTCTTTCAAAGCTCTTTTTCCCCAAACATTTTCCAAAAGGGAAAAGGGAATTATAGTCCACTTCGACCCTGTATCAACCATGAGTGTAACAGTTTTGCCATCAATTATGAAATCATCCTTGAAAGGATTACCCCTCTGGTTATCACACGCACACACAGTGTCAGTCAAAACTAAAATTTTGTTCACATCACGTCTTTAAAACATCGCATTCATCAACAACTGTAACTTTAGAGTAATTCCTATTCTTACACATTTTAGCAAAGTGTCCCGTTTTACCACACTTTAGACACTCTTTGTTATTAGCATAACAAAACTTCCCATCTAAAGGATGAGAAGAAGTACCACATCTTGAACACATTTTATGATAATTCTTGTTGAGAGATGTTGCTTGCACATTCTTTCTTTGAAGAATGTAACCTTTTTTTCTGACGATTGCGATGGCAGCAGATTCTTCATCGCTATTGTCACTTACAATACTTTTATGAGAGACTTCAGTCACCTTGGACTCTAACCCACTTTTTTGCAGTTCTCTCATGCATTTTTCACTTTCCTCAACAATTTTAGCCAGCTCTATTGCGTCTTTCAATGTTGGGTTCTTAGCCGCCCATAGGCGTTCTTGCACCTTCCTATTGTTGGCTTGCACCACCAATTGGTCTCTTATTAGCTCGTCTGCCATCTGCCCAAAGTTACATTTAATAGATAATTCACGCAGTCTTGCTACGAATTCGTCAATGCTTTCCTCAGCCAATTGCTTATTCTTATAAATTTTTTTATATCTCTGAAGAATGAGATTCTCTTCTTTGCCAAACCGAGTTTCAAGTCTTGTGACAGCTTCTTTAAATTCGTCAAAATCGGCTTGTGAACCTGCAGGTAGTACTTGTGGTAGGTATCTAAACAAACGCTGCCCCTCTTTGCCCAACGTGGTCATCAACAGTGCTTTTTTACGTTTAGGCGAATAATCCTCACCATCTAGAGCCTCTATATAGTTATGGAACATAACTATCCAGTCTTCCCATGCTATAGGAGGATTGCCTGGTTCTGACAAGAATTGAGGAGGAAGGGCAACATTGATTGATTGTGACATGACTTTTAGCAAATGTCAGCAGGTATAGAGAATTAAGTACACCTAACAGTGGAGCAAACAAAAGTATGAAGCAAATGCTTACTGTTAATGCAGCTGATGGTCTGGTTACAGCTTTGTCAGCTTTGTCACACTCGTTTCAAGCGCTTTGAAATGCTCGTTTTTGACAGTACAGATCAACTTATGTAGCGTTAAATGCCTTAAAACGGAGCTGGGAGGCACTTGCTGAAGATTACGCGTTGAACGCGAAGGTCTTGTGCACCTCGGCGCGTTACATCGGCGCGTTACCAAGGTAACGGTAAAGCTGTCCAAAATGGCTGACAACGTCGTGGCGTCGTGCGTGAGCGTCCCGCGTCACACGCCGACGTTGCAAGTCAATAGCTTCTGCGCCCTTGACGAACGCGCTCAGAGGCAAAGCGTTGCTTAGCAACTCACCAACAAAGGAGGTTGGTTCGGGTGACGTCGCTGCTTGAGGAGATCGCGTTGCCAGGATACGCGTTGCAGCAGAGTAGACGTTGGTGAAGATGACGTCAACGCTGCGCGGAAAGCAGGAAATGGGAGAAATTACCAGAAGAGGATCACCACGAAGTCGCTATCGCCGAAGAAACGGAGGCCACACTTCTTCATCAACGCTGAATCACACGCGCAGATTCTTGATGGAGTTGAGGCACTACTTCTCTGGAAAGCGAGTTAAGGCTGCAGCGGACACAGGAGACAGTGATCGGAGTTCACACCACATCAAGTCGCCAAATGATGTAAAATGCAATTAAGGTCCACAGGCACAGGTAAGCTTAAATTGAGCTTTATTGCAGCACAGAGACAGTAGGTCAGCTCCAAGTCCGACCAGGGCTCCAACTGCCAAGAAGGCAGGGAGAGCGTTCCAGAATACAGAACACAAGAAGGAATCTAGAGTGCAGGCTCAAGGAAGAGCAAAGCACTGTACAACAGTCTCTCAACCGTGTAGAACGAACAGGACATTGCCTCAACTGATAACGGCCCACGCCCCTCCGTTGGTATTCAGGGCCTGAAAGCAGATCACTAGCAGGAGACATAAGATCAGACCCAGACCCCACAGCCGTAGGTGACACAGATGGCATATCACATTGTCCAGATGCTTCTGCTACTACTGGGACCACAGGAGGCAATAATGCTGGGCCCTACATCCCCATCATCTGATGAAACTGATACAGTGTCTGATGGTATCACATAATCACTTGCATGAGCATTACCAGAATCATGGAACAATTTAAAAAAGGATACATTCCTCGAGATGGTTGCCCCACCCCTCACCACCGTAATTTTAGTACCATGGACAGATTTCACCACCCAGGACTCAGGCTCAAAGCAAATTAAACTTCCTTCTTCGATGCCTATTTCTCATCATTACAACATCACCAACAGAAAATGTCCGGGGCACAGCCCCACGGCTAAGCGCCACTTTGTCATTCTTCAACTGCCGATTCTTCAGCTCCCCTGCCACGATAGCATAACTTGAAGGGGGGGAACCCAGTACAGGCACAAAATCATCCATAGGACGATTCATACACAAAGATATGGGACTGACTTTCGTGGCCGAATGTGGAGTCATCCGATATTCCTTCAAAAACAAAAATATAGCGCAGTCCAACTCCTGACGATCAGTGACCGCAATCCTGAGGGTCTTATTAAGAGTACGCATAAAATGTTCAACCTCCCCATTGGCCTGAGGCCATAAAGGAGTCACTTTACGATGAAACACACCCGCCTGCCTGACCTCCAGCATGTGCGCACGTGCCTGACCTCACTCAGCATGTGCCCACGCCCACCACATGCAGTCAAATAAATGAATGTCCGGTAGTGGGTGTCTGTCGTCGGCTCTAGAGGATATGAGATCCCTGGGTGGTTGAGTGTCTCAGGCTGGGTGGCTTTCTTCAAATAGGCCTTTCACAGCCACTGTACATTGCAACCTGCATCTACGTCTGGCCACCATTACGCATATAACGTAGGATCTGGCGCAGCAGTGCCATCACTCGAGTTGGTCTGTGTTAATGGCGGCCATGACGTCCTTGACTCAGACATACCCCCGCCCCCTTTCCGATGCTTCTACGTGTGCTCAAGTGCAGATAAATTCTGTTGGCACCAGGGCACCAGTTGGGGGCGTAATGTGCTCGCGCTATGGGCCTTGCGTGCGCTAACCTGGCCAAGCTCGCACCAAATAACACTCTGTATGAAAGTTGGGTGCCGGCTGACCTCGTGCTGTCCCGCCTGCTTTTATTATTCTGCGCTCCACCTGCCGTCGTGAACAAGTGGGTGCGACACTTCTGGCGTCCGCCGCGGTAATAGGCTGGACCGCCAACTCATTTCATCCCATCCCAACTTAGTCTCTTTTCCTTTTGCTGGGAGCCCGCCGCCTCCCTACTTGGCATGCAAAGTCCTTCAGGCGGGAGCTCGGTCTTGGATTCCCTCTCAGTCTGTACCTGGGGGGAGAACCCCGGGCAGTGGAGGGGGATCCCGGTGGTCCGGATATTGATGTTGTTTCCCGGGCCCTGTGCTGCGTCGCCTCCGTTTCCAGGTGGGTCTTGCTCGGTGTTGTGGGAGGCAGTTCCGGCTGTGTGTTCACGTGGCGTTCGTCTTACTCTGCTTTGCTGTTCTCCCCTGCCTCCAGACATAGTAAAAATAAATAAAAAAGTTGAAATGATTATGGTGTAATATGTCATTGTTTTTTCGGTTTAATAGCCTAGAATGAAATGTGTTGTGAAATAGAAAGTAATACTATCTAGGTCATGAGGGAGTTTTTCTGTTGCTCCCCTGCCTCCAGGACACTGTCTGCTTCTACACCAGAGGGAGGCTCTGGGACATTTTTGAACAATGAGATGTTTCGGGTCACTTCCTCCCCTTCTTTCTCCAGTTATCATGGTGCCCTTGACACCGACTACTGTCCAGTGACCTGGTGCGTACCTGGTTCGAAACTTTCCTCCTGGACTCCTATCTTTCATTATCACTGTGTCCCCTCTTTGCACCTTCCGGGGCTTCGCCCTTCTTGTCTGGCTGACGGCAAGGTTCTGCCTTTCCCCTCACCCGTGGGCGTCATCCTCACTGTAAGGTGGCTGGGCCCACCCAGGGCAGACAGGTAGAGTGTCACGGCGGGTCCCATTGAACATGAGTGCCCACAGTATTTGGCGGGTGGTGCTGTGGGGGGGTGCTTCGATAGTCTCGGAGGAACAGCTGCAGGTGCCACTCTGGGTCTACGTTCTCTGCCATGGCAATTCGTACAGTTTTGTTGAGGGTTCTCATGAACCTCTCGATTTCCCCGTTGGCCTGTGGTCATTGCGAGGTGATGCGGCGATGTCCTATCCCATTACGCTGCATGAACTCACAAAACTCATTCCCTTGGAATGGGAGTCCATTGCCGCTTTTTATCTCCTCTGGACACCCGAACATTGCAAAGATCTTCTCAAGCACTGGTGCAAGCCGGGAGAATGCGATGGAGCCGATGACCTCCTCTAGGGGATACTTAGAGTAGCTGTCGACCATGGCTATGGTCGTCTGATCATCGGGAAAACTCTCAGAGTCGATGCTCACCTTCTCTCACAGGGCCTTCCCATGCTCTTCTGTCTGGACGGGTGCTGGTCTTTCTGAGGCACTGGTCAGCTGGTAGGCCGGGCATCTTTTCACCGCGTCTTCCACTCGGGCCTCCAGCCCTGGAAACCAGACCTTTTGACGCATCCAGGCCTTCATCTTTTCGATCCCCTGGTGTCCTCCTTAAGCCAATTGTGTTGCTTGATGTTGTAGGGCCGCAGGGATGACGATGAGGGTCCCTCTCAGCAGAATTCCCTTAGCTTGTTTCTGATTCTCCACATCTTCATGAGGCATTCCTTTTCGGGACCTGCCTACTCCTTGGTAGATTGCAAGAAATGGTACCAGTGTTCATCTTGGACATCGGCGCGCACTCTGGCGATCACTGGTTCTTCTTCCCCTGCAACTGCAATATCCTCCAGCATCAGTGCTTTTGGGCACGTGATGGTTGAGATCATGTTCAGGTGGACTTCTAGCGCCTCAACGTCTGATTCTTCTCCTTGTTCGTATTGTGAGGCCGGATGTCTCAAGAGTAAGTCGGCAGGGTTCTTGGCACCAGGGCGATAGGCTACTTCCATTTTGTATTGCTGGAGTCCAATGGCCCATCGCTCAATCCTTGGGGGTGTGTGTGGTGCTGACCCTTTGAACAACGGCACCAATGGCTGGTGGTCCGTGATGAACTGAAACGGTTGGCCGCAGACATATAAATGAAAGTGACGGCACGCCCAGCAGATAGCCAGGGCCTCCCTCTCAATCTCCTTGTAGCGCCTCTCGGTGGGTGAGAGCGCCTTGCTGGCATATGCTAAGGCCGCCCATCATCCTGACTGCTGTTCCTGAGTTAGGACTTCCCCGAGGCCTTCGGGGCTGGCGTCGACCAGTATTTTCGTCTGCTTAGCAGGGTCGAAATATACCAACGTAGTGTGGTTGAGAAGAGTGTTCTTGATTGTTTGGAGTACTGTTTCTTCTAGGGTCCCCCACTTCCACATGGCGTCTGCTCGAGTAATTTTCCGGAGTGGCTCCGCGATGGTGGCCAAGCCGGGGATGAATCGGCCACAGTATGTGGCCAATCCGAGGAAGCTCCGCACTTCTGACACGGTCAGGGGGGCTGGTGCATCTTTCATTGCTTGGGACTTCCGCGGGTCCACTTGGATTCTCTCCTGGTTGAACATGTAGCTGAAAAATTCTGTCTGCTTTAGGAAGAATAGGCATTTTTCTTTATGCAGGGTGACGCCATGTTCTTGGAGCCGCTTCAGTGTGGCTCTCAGGTGCTTGTAATGTTCTTCCGTGGTTTCGGAGTGGATGAGGAAATCCTCACTCACGTTCAACACCCCTGGCAGACCTGTCAGAATCTCCCTCACTGTGTCCTGGAACACCTCAGCTGCTGATGATATTCCAAAGTTGAGGTGTTAATATCTTCTCAGCCTGGGGTGGGTACTGAACGTGGTAATGTAACACCTTTCTTTCGCTAGGACCAACGGACGATATCCTGCATACATGTCTAACTTAGAAAACCAACGGGACCTGTTGACATCAGCCATAATGTCGTCCATCATTGGTGTGATGTGGCATTCGGGCCGAATGGCCTTGTTAGGGAGGCGCATGTCGATACACAACCTGATTTTTCCTGGCTGTCAGGGTTTTTTTGCTACCATTGCATGGGTCCGGAGACTTTTAGATTACCCCCTTGATCTTCCAGCTTTTGTAGTTCTTGTTCCACTAGTGGTCTAAGGTGGAAAGGGATCTGCTTGTGGCGTAGTGCTGTCAAGGCAACCAACGGGTCAATGTGCAGCTTGATTGGGGCCTTTATTATTCATCGTAGGCCTTTGAACAGGTCTGCAAATAGGCTTAGCAGCTCCTTGGTTTGGTACGCCTGCACGCTTCTCGCGAACATCACCAGCCCTAGATCTCCTGCAGTGTGGCTGCTCAGTAGGGTCCCGGCCTATTCATGAATGTCCGGGGTAATTTTGTTGTCTTCTGACCGTATTGACAGTCATCTTGCAGCGGAGTGGCAGGCGTGAATTGCTTCCGTATGCAAAGATATTTGTTTTAGAAGGTTTGAGCCTCAGTCGATTATATTGTTGAATCCCCATGACATTTACTGATGCGCCAGTGTCAATCACTGTGCTTGCTTCTGTCCCGGCGATCTTCACCGTGCACGTGGGCTGTGGCCTACTTCGTTTCTTGAGTGCCTGCGTGAAAGATACTAGGTACGTCTCCCCTTCCTCGTCCTCTGTGGGGGAGTCTTCTGCCCAGTAGGTGGCACGCTCGTTCTTCCTTCCCCCCTGGGAGGTCACGAGGGAAACACTTGACAGCTGTTGCACAAGCTTTGGCATGGGCCGGGCCCCTCTGCCGTCCTTGCGTGAGGCCTTCCTTCTGCACACAGATGTAAAATGAGTTGGTGCACGTCTTCCCGTGGGCGGGGCATGCCTGGGGTGGGTGTTCTTCACGCCCTCGTGTGGTCACTCCCTTTTTATTATTCCACACTCCACCCACCGGCGTGAACGCGTGGGTGCGACACATCCGGTGTCCGCCAGGGTAATAGGCTGGTCTGCCAACTCATTACAGGGGGTACATGCGGATGGACGGCGTCTGCCCACTATTTTCACAGGGTGGACACCGTCCAACTTGCCAAGAAGCTGGGCCCCACTAAAAATATACTGAATTTGTCCCGGTGTTATTTGCAAACACCGGGACACATTCAGCAGCGCCTGCAAGTAGTTGTCTGCTTTCGATCGCAACAACTTGCAGGCAGGGATGGGGCCTTCTTAGTTCAGACTCCTGCTGGGCTTCTTGTATAGGTTACTGTGAGCTGACGTGGAGAATGTGCACACTGGTGTTTTACAGCAATACAGATACATTGCATTTTGAAACAGAGTGTTTTTTTAAATTGTAAGTATAGTGCTAGGAGTTGGAAGACAGGCTCCAATGGTTATTATTTTCATATGATGTAGGAGGAGGGAAGGCTTCTTGTATTTTCTTGTGGTAATCTTTTTGTTTTACAGCTTGTGTGGTGGCACTGTGAGCTGTCAGTTAGGGATGTATAGGCACTCTGATGCAATTTTGAGATATTATTTTTCTCATAGGCTGGTGTGGCCACATGGGCAGTTGTTGTGTCTTAACGGTTGTTGCAGGCTTGGGAGGCGCTACTCGCGGTTTCTTTGTGTTGGTGGTGCAACTAGAGAATCTCCACAGATGCTGCAGGGCTGATGGAAGATGCAGTTACTGTTGCTGATAATGTGTGGCTGGTGATACTGTAGGTTGAGTAAGGGGAACAGATGACTGTGGTATTGAGGTTGGCATACAGTGAGTGATTCTGCAGGGTGTATGGAAAGATGTGTGCACCATGATTAGTGCTTCTGGTAGAATTACAGGTGGAGATAAGATCGGTAAAGGTTTTGAAGACATACCCGTTCCTTATCCGCTCCCTTAGTTGTGGATAACTCGGGCCAGAAAGCAACCCCTGAACTATGCGACTACACTGAATCCTGTAACCAAAGAAGTTCTGCAGTACAATTATGCTCCGCTCACTCTGACACTCGTTGACTGCTAATACCTTTCATATGTCATGTCTCTGTTGATTTTATGTCATTCCCTTACTGTAAAGCGCTCTGTTACCTCCGGGTCTTGATAGCGCTATAGAAAACTTCCTAAATAAAAAATATTCCCATGAACAAACATCACTGGACGTGACACAGGGAGGATGCAGCAGTTTGTCCCCTTTTAAGACTAAAAGTAGGAAATAGTCAACAAATGAGATGTGTAATTTGCCAAAAAAATTGTGTTAACAGTAGACTTTAAAGTAACAGTAGATGAGCAATTTTAAACTTTATCATGTGTTTTGCAACAGTTGCGGTAGAAAAATAGCAACTTTGTGTTCTAATTACACTAGATTATGTGCAAACCTAAGAACACTATTGTACTTCTTTATTCAGCATTGCGTGGCTGTTATTTCTCATGCGTGTTACCAGCCGCCAGTCTGCGTTCTTGATGGAGAGCTTGGCACCAGCTCAGATTCCTGGAGCATTATCCTCCATGGGGGACTATATCCCAAAAACCAAGCATGTGGTTGTCTCTCTGAAGCACCCGACTTCTTCACCGGTGTGCACTTGTGTGACTCACCGACTTTGACCTTGTTAAGTTATTTTCAGCTCTGATAAAATTGCGTGCATGCCTTGTCTCACATTAGGTGAATCATGGTAGCACCATTTATTTTTACAAACAATATACATTTCACTCAAAAAGTATACAGAAGGCTACAGAGTGCTTAAAGATCCAGGTAGGGCCCACTATCTCAGTCTCATATTCCAGTAATGATGGTACAAAGTCGAAAAGTAGATGCCAAATTTGCTACATGAAAAACCTATTCCTATATTCAGCACCAAGGACACCTAGGTTTTTGTTACTCATTTGATTGTCTTCCTCCATTACATTGCTGCTCTCAGCTGTTAGCTACATCTATGGCTGGCACAGTCATGCCAGGGACCAAACTACACCCCTCATTTCCCATAATAGCAATACCTACAGATACAGAACTCCGTGACTTAACTTCAAGGGGGTACAGGCAGCATTCTTAACACAAAAACTCCGTACATTTTCAGCATAGCTTTTGGTCTTCAACTGTGACGTGGAATAATAGATTTCATTGCCGTCAGGATACAAGACTTCTACAGAAGATAAGGAGGCCGAGTGAAATAGTATAGGGGTCTTCATTCATCCTGAATTTGTCTACATGTACATGCATAGATAGTTGCCTGTATATGCTTCACCATTCGCATGTCTTTCTTTATAAACTGAAGCTGGTTCCTCTTTCATCCTTTCCACAGCTGCTTTCTTTTTTATCAATGTGCTACAGTTACAAAATAAAGTTTATCACATGGAGATGTTCCACAAAAATCATGTTAATTTACATTTTTGAAACATATACACTTCCCAGTCAGTAGGGTGGTTCAGTTTTCCTCTAGTCTCAGTTCGAAACCGGGGGAGCGGGGGGGGCGCAACCTTCTCAGTGCATAGCCAAGAATCACTCTTGTCAGTAAGTAATTTCCTTGCAGAGATTTAAGGGGTGATTGGTAAGAGTCTGTTGTGCTACGACAGCAGCCTCGAATATTCAATCCTTTGTATTCTTTAGGGTCAGTAACTCATTCGCCATCTTTGTATTCATGGGTGAGTGCGTCTCAGTCAGTGGGCGTTTGTGGGGTTGTTTCCGTCTGCACTCATGTTTTTTGAGGGGTACAGTAGTCCTCCTCCCATTCTCTGGCCCCCTGCTAGGCTGAACTGGGAGCAGTAGAGGCAGGTGACACAACAACAGGATTGTATTGTATTGTAATTGGCTTTATATGGCGCCTATTACCCGGGCTGAGGCGTGATTTAGGGTGAGTGTCTCGCTATTCTGAAACCCAAGTATCGTGGTTAATCCATTGGTGATTAATTGTCGCTAATTGGGTTTTGGATTATGCTCTCTAGGATGGGGGACCCGAGTCACAACAAGGGTGTGGTATCGTGCTGCTTTGAGGGGCTGTCTGACTTTTAGGTCGAGGGACCGTCGCATTGCGTAGCAGTGGGCGGAGTCCCGAAGATTTTATGTTTTTTAGTTAGGGGGCTTCAACCCGCCCCTCTTCTCCATTGGCTGGCTTCCTAAACGGAGGCCAGCCATTTGAGGAGAGGGGCGTCACTCGGTTGAATCCCCGTCTTTTTCGGATTCGGGGGCGTGTGTTTTGCGTTCTTTTGCCCTGTGACATCATCCGCAAAAAACACGACCCAGATTCCGAAAATTTCGGGCGTTTGTGGCCGCCATTGTTGCCCGGAACAGCCTCGCTGCCACTCCAGGTAAGTTTTCTTCTGCCCCTGATTGTGCCGTTTTTTCTTAATTCTGTTGTCTCCTTGTTCTTATTTTTGGTGGTGGAGAGTGACTAATGTGAAAAGCTTTTATTTCGCAAAACATTAGGAATAAGCTTGGCTACAGTGGCCCCGTCCTAGCGTACCTGCTTTCCCACTCGGCAATTTCCCCACCTCCTCATCCTCTCGCCTCCCCGGTACTTCTACTCTTTCCGTCCGACATTCAACAGCGCCTTCTTTGCTCCTCCCACCTTTCCTCAGCACCTACATTCAATCGTTCCTGTCAGTCAGTTCACCTTTACACTGGTCTCTCCCGAGGCTACTTTCAGTCTGTTACCGCGTTCTCCAGAGCTGGCAATGGCTTTGCGGCTCCTGCCCCGGACTTTACTTCGCGCTGCTTGGAGGAATTCAGGGACAAATACCTCCTAAGTGTGGTTTTGAGATGCAGCTCTCCACCCTCCACTTTCGGCACCTCCACCCGCGGCTCGCTGTGCCCGATTCCTCCTGGCCGCGTGATGTCACGATTGGTTCATTGCCCACAGTAGACCCCTGTTCCTCCCCTCTCTCCCCGTCATAGTTTCATTGAACATGTTGTCCATGGGCCCGGGTGGTTTGAGTCATTGGGGCCCTGGATCGGGTCCACATTTCTGTGCCTATTGGACTTAGCCACATGTGTTTGTAATGTTATACGTGCAGGGTTTAGTTAGCCTTTTCACTGCTGAGATGGGGGTTGTTGCCATCAGCAGCAGTGGATCCTCTTGACTGCCGTCTGCCCTGTGTCAGCGGGTCGATGCTTGGAGGTGACCCGGTTCTACATCGCGGTCGGAGACGGGTCATTGTTTGCACCGGTCATGGGCTGCCGCCGGGACCTCTCTGCACAGTCTCATACACTCATGCCTCAGTTGTGTGCTCCGTCACTGGAGGTTGGGAGGTCTGCACAATTGGTATTGGCGACATATATAAGCCCTTATCTGAACTCCGGGCAGATGAACATACTGGGGGCAGTGGTGCTGGGCATTGAGAAGAGACTTTAAGGGTGCTGGGGAAGAGAAAGGGGGCGAGCGAGTTACGTTTCTGTGTGGCATGTTGTGTCAGTAAGAGAAGATCGGTCAAAAGCGCAATGGTGCTGCTTGCTGACCGTGACAACTCCGGTAAAATGCAGCTGAAGCGGAGTTATCGACAGTGCAGCTGGTGTAGTAGCACAGGGCCCTGTTGGGCTTTCTACGGATCCATTGAACTCCGTTTTTGACTGTATTTTACTATCAGTTCAGCCAAAATAAAGGCGATGGGGCATTTCCTGTACCAGGGCCCATAGCACCTTTGAGAAAGGGTACAGTGAACTCTCGGCTATTAAGAAGAAGGCAGACAATATAATAGTTAGCGGGCTCTGGGAGTGCTGAGAATGAGATCTGACAAGGTGGTGATCACTGGGGTCAAGGAGAAGGGACTGGGGGTGAGCAAAGAAAACCGATGCACGTGACGAGGGACCCGAATCACAAGGCGAATAGGTGAGTAAGAATGGGCCAGGAGGCTAGGAGGGAAGGTGTGAGTGATCAGGGGCTGAGGTACAGCGAGAAGGGATTGGCCAATTTGGACTGGGTTAACATACCAGCCAGCTCACACGGTGCCACCGTGTGATATGTGCTCCCATCACAAGGTCTCCAGACGAAGAGGCAAAATCACATGGTGGCGGGAAAAACTAGATGATAGCCACTGCAAATAGTGGTCAAGTCAAGTCTTGTGTGTGTGTGTATGTGGCTCTGTGTGTGTGTGTGTGTGTGGCTCTGTGTGTGTAGCTCTGTCTATGTGTGTGGCTCTGTCTGTGTGTGTGACTTTGTGTGTGAATGTGTGCCTCTGTGTAGGTATGTAACTGTGTAAATAGCTTTTTTTGTAGGTGACTCTGTGTGTAAGTGCCAATGTCTGTGTGAGGGGGGCTCTGTGTAAATGCCTCTGTGTGTGTAGGTGACTGTGAATAACTCTATCTAGGTGGCTCTGTATGTGTATGTGTGTGTGGCTATGTATGTGTAAATTCAATAGGTCATGCATATGCAAAAGATTAAGGTATTAGCATTGTAAATGACAATGCAATTTATTTAACGATTAATCTATTGCAAATTAAAAAGACAATGCTATTTATTTATGATTTAGAAAAAAACTTAAAAAACAATACCAATAGCTCTACCTTTAATAATGCCGAGACCATTGCATTGTAAATGCTTGTTTAGTTGTGTGTCTCGCACACAATCTGTGTGGGATCGGAATATTCAGAAGCGGACTCCCCTTTCTCCTGTGCATCCCGAAAGCAGAGACACTTCTGAACAAATCCACCCATGTGCGAGAGAATTTAGCCATACCCTTTTCTGACCTATAAAAAAAAGACTTCTCCCTTAAAGAGAGAGAGAGAGAGAGAGAGAGAGAGTGTGTGTGTGTGTGTGTGTGTGTGTGTGTCATGTGTGTACACAGGCAGACACGGTATGCAGCCAGACCTATTTGCTTTAGTAATAGCGTTTATGTAGCACATGACACCCAATTTCTAACCACCCCTACATTTTAGCTGGGGGGCCTAATCCGAGGGGTCTCTCGCTATCACACAGCTTGGTTAAGTGGGGAAAGAGGAGATCCTCTCTTGAGGGTGTAGATAATTTGGCTGGTACGGACACAGCTGCTGCTGGGCACGCTGTCCAAGCCCATGCTTGAGTGAGTCCACATTGGCATCTCGGAGCCTGACCCTTATATGCCTCGCTATGGAAACGTTACAGAAAGAGGAGGAAGCATAAGGCCGCTTTCGATGTTTTCTGTACACAAACCGACAGAGGAAATATTGCAATTTCACACAGTCATGCTGTGTGCACATAGGATTGTATTGTACAATGCTATGTTGCAAAAGGAAGTTATTCTGTTTTTAAGAGCTGCCCTACACTGATTGACACTGTGGAATTGCCTTGAATAAACTCATTCTCATAGCAGTAACTCTGTCCCTCCTACAGTGGTATGTAAATAGACATGCTTAGCACGAGAACCTACTGCTGTGTCCCATGCTGATACTAGCACAGAAGAGAATACCACTCCGGATGCTGAGGTAGCGGGGGATAAGTTGATCTGGGAGCTATAAGCTAGCCGCCGCACCGACAGAACCTTGTATGATGTCAGGAAAGTTCTTTCATCTTGCATTGGGTGCTCTTTGCTGAATACAAATTCATTTTAACTCTATTTTTCTCCAACCTGTACACATTCAGTATTTTTTAAACAAGATGCAAGTAGAAATGCACCTTAAGGTGCTGCTATGGAAGTATCAAAAAATGAGGGTGACCCTAAATATCGGGGGTGTGAGGCAGACTCATACATGCCAACATTTCAGAAGAGCAAATAGGGAGATTTAAAAAAAAAATCGGGAGAATGAGGCCTTGAATCGGGTTACTGTCATGTATGGGCTTTGGAAGTGTGCTGCTGCAGGATTGGACATTTGAAACACAAATGCACGTTTTTTTTACCTTTCCGAAGCACATGGAGCATAATAGCAGGCAGAGAGAGGGTGATGCAAGTGTTGTGCACTGGCCTGGAAGGTTGCTGGCAGGGCATGCTCCCCCTCCCTCCCCCACTCCCCCCCCTGTGTGACAGCCCGGGCTGAAATAGCTCGCTTTGTTGATTTTTCACCCCTTCTAGAGCCCCTGCATTGTCACTCTATTGCTGAAAGAATTGGTACTTTATACAATACCAAGCGCTGTCAGCTGAAACTCCGAGGAATCGGGTTTTTTCTTGCAGGAATCGGGAGGCGGGAGACTAGCCCTGAAATCGGTAGTCTCACGCCTGAATCGGGAGTGTTGGCATGTCTGGGCAGTGTTTACGTATGGAAAAGGCGTGGTGCTGGGAGATTACTGCTGGCGGCTGCATAGGCGCTCTAGGCCTCTTTCCAAGATGGCGGACTATCTTGCGGCTGATCAAAGACGACTGCTTCCGTGGGTTGGTGACCGGCAAGTCATGAGCTGTCGATGGCCTGTAAAAGCTGCTGGCTGCAGCAGTGCTAGACAACGGCTAGTGGAATGCAGTAAGTTATGCGAGGGAGCATTCTATTATTAATAATAATGTGTTTTCTATAGCGCTCACCACTTCAGTTTTGATGCTAAGTGTTGTAAATGGCAGTTGTTATTACCCCATTTAGTGGTACTTCTAGTTCATCTCTAATAATAAGAAGGGCAGTTATAGAACTCACGTAAGTGCAAATAATGAGGTTATCATGAATGAGCTGTTGTTAAATGTGTGTAATATCCCTCTCGCACCTCTAAGGGGGTTAATCTGTAGAATTTTCCCAGTAAAGAAGAGGGCACGTTTCCATAAATTGTCTGTTCACACTGTCTAGTTAAACCTGCACAGTATGGTCACTTTGACCAGGAATGCTGATGTACCTATTTCCCCTGTTAATGGAGCTTCTGTTCAGGGAGAATTGCTTTAAAGAAATGAATATCAGCAGGGGCACAGGGACACCATGTCTGGAAAAAGGCGCCCTTTCCAAAGAGGGTCCGTGGCTAGTCAAGGGGCTAGTCATTCGTTATCGCGACAGACACTGGGCGAACTCCCGGGCACCAGCAAGTGTGGGCCCTGAGGGTCACAGCTCCAACCAAAGTGGGGGGAGAGGATTGGAATCCACATAATCTGTCGCATGGTGAGGAAGCAAGGGGGGGGGGGCACACCAGTTGAGAGGTGGGATCCTGTCTCAGTCTTCTCAGTTTAGTCTGTAAGGGGGGTGGGTGCGTGCCAGTGGAGTGGTGAAGACCTGCAGGGTTGGCGATGTTTCCCACCTCTGCGGGCCTCAGTAGCATGCTCGAACTGGGTTACTAAGTGGATGCTACAGGCTGCCACACATGGATCACAGCAAGATGCATTAACTGTGGGAGAAGAGGCTGCTGCAGGTCCACCCGTGGACCACAGTAAGATGCCCCACCCGCTGGAGTAGAGAGGATGCTGCAGACTTGTCTCTTATAGACCACAGTAAGATGCCTTTGCTGGGGAATGAGAGAGGATGCCTCATGCTTCTTCTCCTGGACCACAGGAAGATGTCATAGCTGGGTTAGTAGAGGTGATGCTGCTGACCTTCCTCATGGGCCACAGCAGATGTCCTAACTTGCGGAGTGAAGGGGATGCTGCAAGCTCGTACTTCGTGGACCACATTAAGCTATCAATAACTGGTGGAAGCAAAAGGATGCTGCAGGCTGACCCCCCTTGCACCACAATAAGGTTTCAGAACTGGGTCAGTAGACTTGATGCTGCAACTCTACTGACCTCATGGACTACAGTAGATGCCATATCTGCGGAATCCAGTTTTTTTTTTTTTGGCTGCAGGATTTGCCTAGCATGGAGAATGCACATTAGGGGTGCTGAGCAAGCTGCTGGGGCTCCGCCAGGATTTCTGCATTAGGGGTGGGTCAGTGGAGTGGGCTGCAGGGAGGAGGTGGTTGAGTCTATCCATCCCAACAACCCACAATAGAAGATTCCACATAGCACAGAGTTCCAACAAAGAACTAGTGTGCTAGCAACCTGCGTGACAGACAAAACAATTCGGGCTGCCCTGGTTGCCTTGCCGCTGGAATAAGAATTGTGAAATAACTGCTGATAATCTGGAAAAGGCTTTAGAAATAATGAAACGATTTGTTTTATAGTACTATTGTACTTTCAGGCATGTGCGCCATTCCTTTCCGCCTCCTGCCTGCGCCCTCCCCGCTTCATGCGCCTCTGGGGCGCTGTCCCTGCTCACTGTGGGGTACCTGTTCTCTGCATGAAGAACTGCTGCTGGATGTGCTGTGCGTGTCCTGTTTGTGATGAATAGTTGAATGCATTGCTGCTTCCTAGATTGCCTGCATATTTTGGGAAGGAATCTTGCACGATGCTATACAGCCTCTGCCTCTTCTGTGGGTCAGTACACGATTTATCTGGGCGGGGAATCATGTATACTTGGGAAGCTTGCTAGTCTGTAACTGAGCTGTGTGAAGGCACCTTGCATGGCAGCTGTACAAATACCACTTGCTATGTGTGTGTATGGAGGGAGCTTACATCGCCACTGCACAAACACCACTTGTTCTGTGTCTGAAGGAAGCTTGCACAACCACTGCCCAAACACCGCTTGTTCCATGTGTGAAGGTAGCTTGCACTGCTTCTGCCCAAACACCACTTGTTCTGTGTCTGAAGGAAGATTGCACTGCTTCTGCCCAAACACCGCTTGTTCCGTGTGTGAAGGTAGCTTGCACTGCTTCTGCCCAAACACCACTTGTTCTGTGTCTGAAGGAAGCTTGCACTGCTTCTGCCCAAACACCGCTTGTTCCGTGTGTGAAGGAAGCTTGCGCTGCCACTGCCAAAACACTGCTTCCTCCTTGTGTGAAGGACGTTTGCACTGCCACTGTCCAAACTCCGCTTGTTCTGTGTGTGAAGGAAGTTTGCACTACCACTGCCCAAACACCACTTATTCTGTGTGTGAAGGAGGCTTGCACTGCCACTGCCAAAACACTGCTTTCTCCTTGTGTGAAGGACGTTTGCACTGCCACTGTCCAAACTCCGCTTGTTCTGTGTGTGGAGGAAGTTTGCACTACCACTGCCCAAACACCGCTTGTTCCGTGTGTGAAGGTAGCTTGCATTGCCGCTGCCCAAACACCAATCATTCTGTGTGTGAAGGAAGCTTGCACTGCCGCTGCCCAAACACCACGTATTCTGTGTGTGAAGGAAGCTTGCACTGCCGCTGCCCAAATACCACGTATTCTGTGTATGAAGGAAGCTTGCACTGCCACTGCCCAAACACCACGTATTCTGTGTGTGAAGGAAGCTTGCACTGCCGCTGCCCAAACTCCGCTTGTTCTGTGTGTAAAGGAAGCTTGAACTGCCCAAACACCACTTATTCTGTGTGTGAAGGAAGTTTCCTCTGCCACTGTCCAAACACCAATCATTCTGTGTGTGAAGGAAGCTTGCACTGCCGCTGCCCAAACTCCGCTTGTTCTGTGTGTAAAGGAAGCTTGAACTGCCCAAACACCACTTATTCTGTGTGTGAAGGAAGTTTCCTCTGCCACTGTCCAAACACCAATCATTCTGTGTGTGAAGGAAGCTTGCACTGCCGCTGCCCAAACACCACGTATTCTGTGTGTGAAGGAAGCTTGCACTGCCGCTGCCCAAACACCACGTATTCTGTGTGTGAAGGAAGCTTGCACTGCCACTGCCCAAACACCACGTATTCTGTGTGTGAAGGAAGCTTGCACTGCCGCTGCCCAAACTCCGCTTGTTCTGTGTGTAAAGGAAGCTTGAACTGCCCAAACACCACTTATTCTGTGTGTGAAGGAAGTTTCCTCTGCCACTGTCCAAACACCACTTATTCTATATCCTTAAGCAGGCCCGGTTCGAGGCGTGAGCATCTGCCCTATGACAGTGGCCGAGATATCCGGCCAAGGGCCCGATTCCACTTGGCTCTGACCAATCTGGTCCCCGGGCAAATGCCACTTCGCGCAGGGGTCAAAATTGTGAAATGAACGGACTTCATTGCACCTTCTGGGTAGCCGGAGCGGTAAAATCTGATCTCTGTTACATTTCGACAGGTCCAACAATGATGGAATTCAAAGGGTGGCGGAGGGGGAGGGGGGGGTTATTAGCGAGAAAAACTCGGAATAGGTGCTGTTTATTGCACCCTATACATTTTGAACCCCAGGGTGTCAGATTTTATGCCATGATAAATTCTGACTACTCCTAATCAGAACCTGAGTGGTCTGGTCACTCGCATGTGTCTGACAACACCCAGCTTTGAACCTTGACCGCGCCGTCACCGGTGGACTGTAGGGAGAGGACGGCGATCTGAGTGCTTTTCAGTGACGTCACCGACAAAAGTTAGGCCTTGGTGAAACTTTGTTGGCCCAGTCGGAAGTTCTGCACTGTTGAAAAACTCCCCTTTGTGTGAATCCTATACATGGTTATTATTAACAGCTCTTTTTGTTGATGGTAAAAAAGATGATAGAGCACTGTTTGAAAAGGAAACAAGATGTGTTTGTTTTAACTACTAGCCTTTCAATTGTTAATTAGTCGTTATTTTGGGATCACATTTTTTTAAAAACATTTTTGCTTGCAGTTTAAAACCAGGCCCTTTCATTTGAAGCGTCTTAGTAGGTCAGATTTTAAGTGCAAAAAATGTTAAGTGCTTTTGTTCAAGGTGAAGTGGGCTCTTTGCTCTAGGAAGCAGGCACTGTTTAGTGGGTGTCTCTTTAGTACCCGTATGACGTCACATCAGTGCACAATACATACCTTGGGTTTGCGCTCCTCTGTCGCGCATTCTAAAAAGTATGTTCTTGATAATGGCCAGAGGTGTACTGTGGTGTGAAGCACGACCAAGGCCACGTCCTATGGATTTTAATGTGTCATAAAGCACTACAGGGTGATTTGCTTTATACATACGCTGCACTTCACAGGGACAATGTGTCTTCTCATCTTTAAACTTCCATTCGGAACCTTCCAGAGAGGCAGATGTTGCAGAGCAAGGAATGGGGCTTTCTTTGGGTAGGCGTGGCTCGCTTGGGACATTGCAGAATTTTCACGTCTGTCACACGACAATGTTTAGAAGGGTTATCCTTTGTGTGCACGTTAGTGTGCACCGTGTTTTTTTCCACTTAGGTTCGGAATGTCTTGCTTAGTGCACTCTAGGAAGGTGTGGGGGGGACGTCTGGTGACGGAAGTAGACTGGGCTGCAGTGGTATCTGAAACAGACCCTCACCAGGCGCCTTGTGTGAGGGGGAAGGTTGTCCAGTGGGGCATTCCTCCCGCTTCAGCAGTCGGTGGCACCTTTGATTTTGCACATGCACAATTCTAGTCTGATACGAATCTAACCTTGGTTATTGGTGGTGACCAGTGCAGAAGCAGGATACTTCGTAAAGTGAGCTCTTGTACGTAGGTGACCTGATGGGTCTTTCATTGCTGCTCTGTGCAGTTACGGGACTCCATTTCATACCAGTATGTGGAACTGTATGTGTTAGTTTGACTGTAACCAACTTTTCAATAACATGACCTGATCTGTAAGGGACTAAATCAGGCAGGGGTTATGTGCCAGGCCCAGCTGCCTCGTGCCCACCCTACGCTCAGATTGCAGGGAAAATGACCTACTCCGGTCTCCGTCCCTCACTGCTACCCTTACATCTGCTGACCTAGTACTTTTTTGTGTGTATGTGGGTATGCAGACACAGATGACGATTTCTGAATCCGCTTCACTGAAAATGCAACCCACCGTGGCCAAAGGAGGCAGAGGTTAAAAGGGGACGGGGTTGAATAACTACATAAAGTCGCTATGTGGCATAGTGCCCATCACAGACTGGACGGTGGGAAAGCCATGTGTTCAGTTCTGCTCATGTGTGCACTGCAGCTAATCCCATCTCATCTCTCCAAACCCAAGTTGGCCCTGCGCCATCTCACCTGGCAGCTAGCCAGCTGCACCACTGTCCTGGCCAAGCTTTTTTTGTGTTGGTGGAGTGACTGGCTGTTCTCTTGCACAGTCAGCCTTTTGTTAATACCGAGTCGCAGGTGGAGTATATATATATGTTGAGGTGCGCGAGTGAACCGCTCACTGCATCAGTGAGTCAATGAGTGAGTGCATGAGAGCATTTATATCACCTCAAATGCAGACTTCAAAGTACCTAGTCATCCGTATTCTTGGAGCTGACTGGATTCTAAATATCTGGGATCACGCTGTTTAAAAAACAAAGATCTTAGCTTTTGACATGGCCTTAAAAGTTCTGCTTGCACCACAAGACTTTATTTCTTGCTAGTTTAAATCGGGATCTTAACCCAGCATAGTGTCTTCTAAGTATATTGCCGTAATTAGGACTTGGTGCCACATGTGACTGTCAAAACCTGATGTACAACTGTGTCTCGGGGTGCTGTTTCAAGAGAGGCCTGACTGTAGAGGCAGACGATGATGGGTTGAGTCCAAGTGACCATACAGTCATAGCACGCCACCATTTTCTCCAAAATCTTGCACATGCTGAAACATTTCTGTGATTGCCAGGCTCAAGAAAGGGTTTCTCCAGGCCTTGTATTAAAAGCCTGGGAATACGGCCCCTCATGCAGTGGAGTCATTTGGGGCCACATATTTAGGGCCACCGCCTGTGGAGACTTAGGGTGGGGGTGAGTACATTTGGACCTCGGTTGGTTTCATGTCCGTGGTTGGGGGACTCGGCGTATCTAGCAAATAATACTATTTCCCAGCATTTGCAATGTATTTGCTACATGTGGTATGGCATCGTCGAAATATTTCCTCTTATTTTTTTTCACGCAATCATTAACAACGCTCCACGGAATATTCTTCTGGAGTCAAATAAGGAATTTTATGACCTCAAACCGTGTTGTATGGAGTGCTTCCGCAAGAGAGAGTCTAATTGGAAAAGTCGATAGTTCAATCCACCACGCCGTCGGGTGGTAACCTCAAGAGCCAGCAGCCTTGGGGTCAAACCACCCCCATACTCGAGGGAAGAGGTGTGGCGCCGCGGCCAGGGCGACTGACTCCGGAATCTGGGGATCACGGTTCGATCCCCGGCACCGGCGGCAGATTAGCCCAGCACCATTGTTATGTATACAACCATACACGCGCTCACACTCATGTCTACATTCTAGTGTCTCGCGCACACATAACATCATTCTAATGTCCATTCACTGTGCGCGACTCGCGCGTGTGTTTCCCTTTGAATTCATCACGTGAAATGTTATTACTTAAACACGTATGTCTCGCTACCCATTACAGTTTGTATTTAATAGATTGTATGTATTAACTGTTAAGGAGGAGTCAGTTACTGCCAATGACTGGAGCCTTCAGTTGTATGCGAAGAGTGCTTCTTCATTTACTAATAAACTCAAGTTTAATATCATGATTCCTGTGGATTGATACATGACAATTTGGCGACGAGGGACGGAGCATTTTGGACCTTTTAGAAGAAGCATTTCCAAGCATTTTCCGATCGATTTTGGAATTTATATTTACTTTTACTTCTCAAGATCGTCGGAACACCTCTTCAATCACAAAGAAAACGATTCCCAGTACCTGCAACAGAAGCGACTACAACCAAGGTCTGGAATCCCTTTTCTTTTCTTTTCGCGTGTGGCAGAGCGTCTATGCGGCAGCTTCCCTTGCACCGATGAAAATCTTCATCCACCCTGCGCTTGAATGAATTTAAGCGGAAGCGAAAGCTGCACTTCCTCCAAGACGCTACTCCCCGTCTGAATAATAAAAACAAAAGAGGTGACTTCATTTTTACCGTCGGCACCCGTTTACAGTTTCAACGGTGATTCTCCATTTACAGAGGCAGAAATTGATTATAAACGTAAAACGAGTGGAAAAACTACATCAATTGAAACAGGAAAACGTTCATTTCCTTCTGAGATCATTGGACTGATTCGTCTAATAACAAGTAACTTTTCATATTTAATTTTGTTTTTGTTAAAAACAAACATTAATTCATTTAATTACAAAAGGGACATATTATAAATACTTTACATAACTTAACTTTTATCTTCCAACATTATGTGTGCTCAGGGTTACACCCTTTCCCCACCACAAAGTTATTGGACAGCTGGTAGCTCTCCTTGTATGCCCTGGATTGAATGGAAAGCTTATTTCTTAAATTATATTGAGACACTAGATGCCAATGGGAAAATGAAAGCTCCAGAAAAGAAAGGCATCTTCTTACACTGCTTGGGACCAGAAGGATTAAAAGCCTTCAATCAACTACCTACCTCACAAGCAAGTGGTGATATGAATGTCTTTGATAAGGCTATATATGACTTTGATAAATACTGCTCCCCTAAAGTATGCATAGGAATTTCTAGATATAAATTCTTTCAGAGGAAACAGTTAAAAGAGGAATCTGTTGATAATTTTGTTTCTTCTCTTAAAACATTAGCATTAGATTGCAAATTTGGTAATTTACAAGAAGATCTCATCAGAGATCAAGTTGTTATGCATTCCAGTAATGACACTATACAAGAAAGACTGTGGATAAATGGTGATGAAAATTTAGATTTTATAATATCCATTGTTAGGAAAGCTGAACTTTCCTGTAGGAGTGCACAACAAGTTAAAAACAAAGACATTTCGATTAGTAGAGAAATTGTTTCCAAGGTTAATCATAAATATGATAATAAAAATAAGGATTTCTCTAAAAAGAAACAAACATTTCCCTCCAAAGGGAACTCTGAAGATTTTAAAAGCAACTTAAAATGTTTTAGATGCAACAGCAAATCACATTTAGCTAATAACAAAAATTGTCCAGGCTTAAAACAAAAATGCACAAATTGTGGTTTAATAGGGCACTTTACCTCTGCATGCAGAAGGAACAAAGTCAACCAAAAAGTGAAATGTATTGAATTGAGTGACAATAGTGATGATGAAGATTTTACAAATGACTCCAACAACTGTTCTTATGTACTAAACATAAAGGAATCCACAATCTTAAATGTAAGTGACACAACTATTAAGAAAAAACCGTTATGTGATATGATTATTGGAGGTGTAAAGATCAACATGTATGCCGATTCTGGTTCGCCTTATTCTATAGTTTGTGAATCTGTATGGAAAAAACTATTTGTACCAAGATTAAGTAATCACTTAGAGAAAAGTGACATCAATCCTGAAGGATATTCTGGAGGAAGGATAGACATTTTAGGTTTCAGAACCTTAGTGTTCAGATTTAAAAATAGGAAATGTATCGCAAAGTTATATGTTTCAAAGAAGGGTCCTTTATTACTTAGCTGGTTTGATTGTGGTAAACTTGACATTGTACTTGATCCTAATAGCCCCAACCCTGTCATGTTGATAGATGAACAGAATGGAATATCTTCCTTGATGTTAAATAAGTTTCCAAAAGTTTTTTCAAAAGGCATTGGGAAGTTAACCAACTTTAAACATGAAATCCGTTTAAAAGGAAATGCTTGTCCAAAAATACACAAGGCTAGAAATATTCCTTTTGCCGTTAGGGATGAAGTAAAAAGCGAATTGGACATTCTAGTCAAAGCAGGCATAATAGAGAGAATAGAATCATCTGAATGGGTTTCGCCCATAGTTGTTGCCAGGCGGGCCAATAGCAAGGTAAGACTTTGCATTGACCTTCGCCATCTCAACAATAATATTATTATTGATCAATTTCCACTTCCCCGCATTTCAGAGATGCTATCTGTTGTAGGAGGATCAAAGTTTTTTTCCACAATTGATTTATCTGCAGCGTACCATCAGATTGAGTTAAATGATAAAAGTAAAGACCTGACTGCATTTATTACACCTTTTGGATGCTTCAGATTCAACAGAATGCCATTTGGTTTAGCATCTGCAGCAGCAATATTTCAGAGAGTTATGCAAGACATTTTGAAGGAATGCAAGAATGCCATCTGCTTTCAAGATGACATTTTAGTATTCAATGATGACAAAGATAAACACATTGCTGCTTTAGAAGAAGTTTTAGGTGCACTCAATACACATGGCCTTACCATCAAGCATGAGAAATGTAAATTTGGTGTTCATTCTGTAAATTACTTAGGCCATGAACTATGTGAAGATGGAATCAAACCAAAACCTTCACTTTTAGAAGCCATTGAGTCCGCTCCTCATCCTCAGTCTAAGGATGATGCAAGATCTTTTTTAGGTCTAGTCGAATTCTACGCCAGGTATGTGCCTGAATTTTCATGTAGAACATATAATATTAGACAATTAATCAAAAACAGAGTTGTTTTTGAGTGGACGAATGAATGTGAGAAAGAGTTTTGTGATGTAAAAAATGCCATTTGTTCCGCGAATGCACTCTCTTGTTTTGATCCTTCTCTACAAAATATTATTACTACTGATGCCAGCTCGAAAGGTTTAGGAGCTGTATTTACTCAAAAAACAGAAAAAGGAAAAGAAGTTGTTATTGCACATGCTTCCAGAGCACTTACACCGGCTGAGGAAAAATATTCCACAATAGAAAGAGAAACATTAGCATGCATCTGGGCCTTGGAACATTTCAGAGTTTTTGTTTGGGGTAAAGAATGTATTCTAAGGAGTGATCACAAACCTTTAGTGAGACTTCTCACTACAGAAGGCATGTTGAGAGCCTCAGCTCGCATTGCACGCATGTCCATGCGTTTACAAGACTTCATTTATAATATACAATATGTACCTGGTAAAGAAAATGTTTCTGCGGATTTCTTATCTAGGATGCCACTACCCATACAAGAAGATTTACATAATGAATGGGATGATTTCCAAATTGCTATGATTCATGATGAAGGTCCTATTTCAATTGATCAAACTTTATGGAAAAAGAAATTTGAAGACGATAAAGTTTTAAAGAATGTAGCTACTTACATCAATACTGATTGGCCTGATAAGAAATGTTTAGATTCAGATTTAAAGAGCTTCTGGGAAGTAAGAACAGAGCTTTCATGTTGTAAAGACATCATCAAAAGAGGAGAACGCATTGTTCCACCCATAGGTATAAGAAAAGATATAGTTTTACAAAGCCATGAAGGTCATAGTGGTATGGTCAGAACCAAACAACAAGTTAAAAATTTATTTTGGTGGCCAGGTATGGATATGTTCATCGAACGGTTAATCAGAAATTGTGTTGTATGCGCAAATTCTGATAAATCACTAGTGACTCTTAAACCAAATATGAGTACACACAACATACCTGATAATCCATGGGAAACCATTGCAATAGATATTATGGGTCCCATTGGTCATGAATCCAAATATGTCATTGTAGCAATTGACGTTTTTTCCAAATGGCCCATTATCAAGATTGTCCAGAAAATAGACACTGACTCTGTATTAAGTTTCCTAGATAAAGTTTTTATTGAAGAAGGACTACCAATTAGAATTATTTCTGATAATGGTGTACAATTTAGTTCAAAGAAAGCAAATGACTATTTTACTAGACTTGGCATTACTCATTCCACCACTTCCCTATATAATCCTAGTGGGAACGGAGTAATAGAGAGATTCAATAGAGTCCTCAAGAGTGCCATACAATTTACCAGTGGTGATGAAAAAAAATGGGAAATTGAAATATTTAAAAAAGTATGGATGTACAGAACAAATGTGAATACCATGACTGGATATTCTCCTTTTGAAATTATGAGAGGAAGAATTCCCAGAACCATTGTGAATCCATCATGGTTAATCAGTTCTACATCTTCAAAAGTGGATTTGAGCGTAGTTAAAGAAAATCTTATTCGCACTCATTGCACAAATAAGAAATACTTTGATGAGAAATTTGGTTCAAAAACAGATCCAACAGTAGAAGTCGGTATGTTGGTAAAAGTAAAAAAAACATGGAAAGTCAAAAAAGGAGAGAGTTCATTCATGGGTCCTTTTGAGGTAATAGAAGTACTAAAGAATTCAGTGAGATTATCAAACAATAAAGTTTGGAATCTCAGTAGAATTACCATTCTCAAAGCTGATAAAGATATTTATCATAAAGAACCAAATTCAGAGCATTCTGATATGTCATTTTTAGATGAAGAATTAAGTGAAAGTGAAGCTCATAATAATACAGCTAACACACCTTGTTGTTCAAATAATAATTACACTGAACAAAATATAACTACAGAACCTTATTGTCAAAGCAATAACATCAACAATCAAAAAGTTGATATCCAAAATGATGTTTCTCTATCCAAAAGAACAACTAAGAAACCCAAATGGTTATCAGATTTTGTTGCTTACATATCTGGCAGAAGTTAATTTTTTTTGTTTTTTTAATTATTTTATAAGGGAGGAAGCTGTGTTATGTATACAACCATACACGCGCTCACACTCATGTCTACATTCTAGTGTCTCGCGCACACATAACATCATTCTAATGTCCATTCACTGTGCGCGACTCGCGCGTGTGTTTCCCTTTGAATTCATCACGTGAAATGTTATTACTTAAACATGTATGTCTCGCTACCCATTACAGTTTGTATTTAATAGATTGTATGTATTAACTGTTAAGGAGGAGTCAGTTACTGCCAATGACTGGAGCCTTCAGTTGTATGCGAAGAGTGCTTCTTCATTTACTAATAAACTCAAGTTTAATATCATGATTCCTGTGGATTGATACATGACAACCATGTGACTCTGGGCAATAGCTTGCTTAATCTTCCCGACGGCCCCCAGCGCCTAGAGACCCTAACGGGTGATTGTGCGCTTTACAATTGTCTACCTCGGTCTGTGCCCGCTGCCCTCTCTGCTGCTTCGCCCTGCACCCTCGGGCCGTGGCTAGGCTCTGGATCGAGCTAGGACTCGCAGCGGCACGCCCTCTCACCCTCCCCGGCGTGAAGCCTCTTCCCCAGTACCCTTACACCGTACCCCGACCCAGAGCCAGGTGAATGCCTGACTGTGAAAACAGGCCGGGCTTCCATCTCCTTCCTCTCCCCGTAACGAGAAAAATGACTTCAGACCGGAGAGCGCGCGCGCCCCGGGGAGACCACTGGATAATCCAATGTGCTAAAAATGGCGCTAAGCCTCTGCCTCGGGGGGACCACCAGATGATGCCCTCAATAACCTGACAATTAGGCAGCAAAACTGCTGGGGCCCACAGCCCGTAAACAGTGGCCCCCAGGGAGGTCGCTGTTGAACGGCAGGGACCCCAGTGGAACGGGCTCTGGAGCCGCTGCAGCTTTCATCGAGATCTCGCTGGTGCCTGCGCACCAGACCTGCCTCCAACCTCGGCATTTGTTCAGATTCTTCTGAAATTGCTACTGCGTAAACCCTTATTGACATATATTTGGAAAATGACGTGCCTGCATGCATTGTCGCAACCCACCTTAGTCAAGCATGTCTGGTGTATCATTTTCAAGGTAACAACAACAAAAAAGATTTGCAACAATCACCGTCAGTGTAAAGGCTTGAACCTGCGCCCTAAAAAATAAAATGCTAGGCAGGCAAACGAAAAAGCATGTAGCTAAGATCTTTTTTTTCTTTTCGTGAATCCAAGAGTCATGCCCTCTGGTGTTTGCTTACCAGTCAGAATGTTCAGAAATCTGAACAGACCATTGAGAATACCAGGCTGTTCACCCAGTGGGGCGTGGTTGGTGCAGAAGAAATTATGTGTCTGAACACTTTGTTATGTGGAAAGACCACAAAGATGTTATACCTGCCTGGCTAAGTTCTAACCATTTTTGCCAATTAAATTTGGCAACCCGCCGCCACCCTACTGCTCTATTCACGCTTGTTCCTCATGTCTCACGCAAAAAGAACTTAATTCTCCCAGGAGCTGTCAATCAATTACAGAAACACTGACAACGCTGGTTTTGTACAGAGGGCCCTGCAGACTCAATTTTATGTGTTGTGTTAGGTTATCGTTTTTTTAAAGCAAAAACAAGAAGGTGATGGAAGGAAAGTTGGTTGAAATAGGTCTGGGGTTGCTTCTGTTCCCATTTCCAGGGGACCTACCCTGGCAGTTCGGGCTGGACTCTTCAAATAGGAGCAGGGCCAATGCTCATTTACATAAGGTGGGTCTCTGTCTAGATTGGCACAGTGGGTTAAAAACGATGGTCTGTAATGCAGCCCGTGCGATTAATTCAAGCATTCCTTCCAACTCCTTGTTGTTTTTACGACTATTGTAGGGTGTTTTGTATATTGATGGGTGTGCCATAGGAGTTTGCTGCTTTTATTTGAGCTAGGTAGTCAGTTGTCTGTTTTTTCGGCCAGTGCAGCTACTTTTATTGAATGCACCATTAGCCAGGTAGATTGCAATGTGATGTTGTATGCACGAAGGCGTGCTATGTTTAAGCTGAATTTACATGAATGAATCTAAGCTGTATGCTGGTGTGATGCAGGGGCGCTGTTGAGATGGCAGTGCTGTACACGCTGTATGGCTTTAGTTCTGTGTTGTACACCTGAAAGTGCCTGTGGGTCAGTGTATCCCTATGTGTGTGAGAAAAGTAAAGTGTAGAGAGTGGTGTTAGGTGGAAGGTGCTGCTGGATGGGGGTTCTTGCTGATCATGCCATATTGTCAGTGTGTTAAGTGGCATTTATGACTTCATGCATATAGCCTAAATTGAGAGACAGCAGTAGAGCGTGGTTTGTGGAGTATTGGCATTATCTCTAGGTGGGTTTTAAATAGAATATTCAGACCCATTTGATTAAAACATCATTAGTATATACCTCTGGCGACAAGCCAAAGCACCCCTTCAGGTGCTGGAGGAGAAAACTTTGGAAATGGTCCATATTCCTCTGTGGCTGCCTCGATGTTTTAAGTTGGAATTCATGTTTAATTGAACTTTAGCAGAATGGTTCTTGTTGGGTCGTGAGAAACAGTGACGTTGCAAATAAAGTCTTAAAAGATTACTAAGTTATCTGAAGTTTTTTTCAGCATTTCAGTGGTTTTTAAAGACCACCCCCCAGAGATGTCACAAAGTTTAGTGCATTTAATTTCAGCTAACACCCTACCTCCATGGTGGCACTATCAACTCCTGCGTCAGGTGCGTTTCCTTCTCACTGACCCCACCTTGCCTGCCTAGATCTGCGTCTGATGGTTAATCTCTGAACACATACATATGCACTTTGATATGTGGATACTTCTATTACTTCTTGCCTGAGGCACTGTGCCCAACTGTGGTACACTCGCACAGTGCTACTTTTATTTGATATAACCAGGCCAGAAATTAAGTTTGCATTGATGGGTGTGATGTTTTATCAACTTCTGGCAGGAGAAGGCCAGTAGTAGTTCACCTCATCCTGCAAGTAAAAAAAGCGAACTGGTGCGTAAACAGTATAAAGTCTGCCCCTGGCCATGTACACCCTCCTCCTCTTTTATGATATAATTAGGTAAAATATCTTCTGAAGTTTTTTAAAGTGCAGACTGAGGTCTGGATACCTTTAGCCTTTCATGGTTGTTTAAATCGCATAGGTGTAGCCGCCCTTACTGTTGCATCCTCTGTATGTTTTGTTGTTGTTCAATTGAAGACAATTCAAATCCCAGTCAGAAAGCTCTGTCTCTCTGCTTCAGTTTTAGTCCGAAAAACACTTAAATCTGATGCTGGAAGAGAGCAGGGTGGCAGAAGGTTAGCCCTTTCTCATTTCATTACTGTGCATTAGAGGGAGAGCTTGTCATCAACACAAGGTTCACGCCTTTGCTGCATGGTAGGGCCCAAGGGGTGCACAGATTGTTTAATGTTGACTTTACCCTACTTTGAGTGTGATACTTACTTTTGTTCCATTTTGCACTTCTTGGGCGATACTATTGTAGTTGTCTTACAGGGGTGAGACCCAGGGTATGTTAAGTACCCTCACTCTACATTTTGCCTCTACACTTACTCACTGCTTTGCCTACACATGTAAACCAGGCACAACATCCTCCTGTATGCAGATGAACGCTGCCTCGGTTGGCAGATTTACTACAGGTATGACAATTAATTGGCCAGCTTTATATATTGTTGTTTTTCCTTAAAGACTTAATCAGCGGCCATTCATATACAATGAAGGCGAAACACACAAACAAGCAAACTGTGAGAAAATCTATTTTCCTTGTTTGTGTAAACTAATACTACCGAGCAGTAATTGTAGTAACGGTGCTAATATTGTTTGCCGAGCACATGTTTCTTGATCACTTTCTTTTAGACTGACTTGTAAACCTGTTTGAGGATGTTGAGTTACACGTGGAGATGAAAGTAACTGTATTATCAACGCTCTAATAAACGGGTTATCTTGATCCATCCAAACACAGCCGTTAGCAATATGTTGGCCTTGCTGGAAAAGGAAATAAGCCATTGCACTCCCTCTTCCAACCCATTTTTCCAACCTCCTGTCTAGAATTTTCTTGGATGGTGCGGTGTTTGAAACTGAACACCATTGTTGGTTAGAACTCCTTTCTCTTTTGCCCTATAAATACAACAAACAGGGTTAGAACATGTGGCCCCTACGGACTCACAACCATATTACACAAAGCTCCGCGGGAGCGCAATGGGTGTTTGCGCCATTTTGCGTGCCCCCGGGCACTTTGGTATTATAAAAGGGGCGTCTGTAAATCAAATTGCGCTGGTGCACTATAGCGCCAGCGCTATTATCAGAGGGCGTTCCCTCATTTGCATGGTGGTGTGGCCCCATGCAAATGAGGGACTCTTTTTGCCTCTGGCCCTGGACCATATTATATAGACGTGGACGCAAAGGCAGAAAAGCCACGAAGAGGCTCGCTGATAGTGAGCCACACAAAGGCGCCATACTGTCAGTGCGCCTCCTGATGGCAGACCTATGGAGGGTGGTAAAAGGGGTCCTATAGACCCCCTAGATATCCCTTTGCAGGTGGGTGCTGTCACTCACTGCACCCTCCTGCAAGGGTATCTCTCAATCCTCTTACAAGTGCAGGCAAATTGCTGCCTGCACAGTGAAGCACGGAGCGACTGCTTCAAAGCCGATCCGTATTTCACCCGAATGCCCTGCCCCCGGGCAGCGCATTCATTTTAATATGGCGCACTCTACCTGTTTGTGCCTAGCGCAAAAAAGGAAAATGCGCTGCATGTGTAATACGGCCCGATGGGTAGAAATACATTCTGTTCGTTTTCAACAAGGGCGAAGATCTTCGATTGGGTGATGGATTCATCCTGAGATTGGCTGGCAAAATTCTTGCCAGATGTTATTGGTTGTGGAGAACAGTAACTGAGATGGGGTCTTTATACACGGGGAACTGCCTCATTGCCTTTTCCAAGAGCCATTGCTCGGGGCTGAGGCAGCTGGAAGACTCTGGTGGCCTCTGTGTATAAGATGAGGGGAGCAGATATCTGGCACAATACATGACTAAAGGCCACAGGTCTATGCCCTCCTTCGCCTCCTTCCCTTAATGCCGCTGCTCCCTGGCATTGTGGTTCTCGTTTCATGCCTGCACCACTCCTAGGAGTGATGTTGCAGTGCCCATTGCAAAGGTTTTCAAACTATTGGGCGCACCCCCCTGGGGGTCCATCGCAGTGTTCCCAGGGAGGCACAAATGCCTGGCCTGGAAGCCCGACTTTGATTATTTGTCGCATTTCCAGGCTCTCTTCATTTAGCGTTTCAAGTACTTAATAAGGCATGTCAGTTGTAATTGTGAAGTCTGTGGTAGCCGGATCAAAGAGGTGGCAAAAGTGAATAAAATATTGTAAAGTATTTTTTTTTTTTTTTCATCCTTAGACAACTGCATATAAAATTAATTACACACGTTAAGAAACAAATAAATCCAAAATAAGCTGGTGGGTAAGGCACTCTTTTACATAATGAAATTTCATTTGGTTAATGCGACCATTTCAAATGTCTCTGTGAGACCAGAGAGTCACAGAATTAAATCCTGGTTGGCACCGTTCGGAAGAGTGACTTATTTTTATGTGGTGCAAAGAAGCTCCAGCTGGTAACAGCAAGCACTTGAGTATGTCATTATTTTAAAATAGTATTAAACACAGTATAAGCAAGGCCACTGAAATTATGTAGCAGCGGAAGACCAAATTATGCGACAGCGTTGACTAAATTAAGCAGCAAGAAAAGGCAAATTTTGCGGCATAATGCGGCACATTTTGTAATTGTATTTTTTATTTTTACACATGGTTGTATTGTCTGGGCTCAGATTGTACCTGATTAGTACCAGTCAAACACCCACATACAGCAATAAGTAATTGAAAGATAACTAGTCAACCTTTGCGAAGGACTTTCCACTACAAAGGGCTTTCCATTGATAAGAACTTTCCACTGCTCAGGGACACGTTTTGAGAGCTTGATCCGTTTGAGCTACAGACAATGTTTTTGTTAAACTCTGCAAAAGATGACGGATTTTGTGGCTAATGTGGAAAACACAGTGGCTGCAGAGTCACAAAATCACAAATCCAGTTGCCCTGAGTAAAAGATAGGCTGCCACAAAATTATTTAGTGTTTAAGATAAAACAAGTGCTTTCAAAGAATGCATTTTAGTAATAGGTAATCAGATTACGCTGGTGGAAACATTTTTATAAAGCCAGTAAACATACACTTTCTCGTTAGTGAAGCAGGAGCAGAGGGACCCTGATGTGTGAGCCATACACTATATTATAATTATCACTGTTTCCCTGTACAAAAGAGGCCTGGGGAGGTAATATTCCTTGCTAGTTTCATGCCTGAGGGTACCCTTGTTTGCACAGAGACGGGCAACACGTGGAAGATGCTTTTTTTTCTGCAAGGCATAGAGAGTCTGTTTCGGGGTTGGAGTCAGTGGCACAGTGAATCCTGCTTTAGCAGCTACAGCGGGGTGGAGTTCTTAAGGGGCCTCTTCAGACTGCAATTCAGCAGACATTTGCTCATAATTGAAGCGAAAGGGTGGGGGTGTTGGTGAGTGAAGGGAGGGATGAGTGAAAGAGTAAATGGATGAGTGGAAGGGTGAAAGATGAGTGACAGGACGGATGGCTGAGTGAATGGGTGGATGGATAGAGTAAAAGGTGGATGTATGAGCGAAAGAATGGATGGATAACTCAAAGGAGGATGGATGAGTGAAAGAGTGGATGTAGGGATGGATGAATGAAAGGATGATGGATGGATAGGTTTGGTGGAAATGTTTGGATATGGATGGATAGGTTTGGATATTGATAGACGTAATGGTGAAAGTCTGCCTGATGGATGAATGAATAAAAGAATATAAAGCTGAAAGGTGGATATCAGTGGGTGAATTTAAGGATGTCTGGATAGATGCTTAGATGGAAAAGACAAGAGAGGAGGGCAGCAATGACTTTCTTTGCTTGCTTGGTCCCATAAGAGCTTTGGTTCAAAGTGGGGGGGTATTTACATTTTATAGCTACACCCTTGATTAGCATGATGGTCAGGCATTGAATAAGGGGTGAAAGAGGCCGAGGAGACAGCCTGGGACTCAGGGCCTTAGCTATTATTAGTGCAGCAGGTGCCGTTGCATTGAGGTCTAGGAGTGTGAGAGGCTCACAATAACCCAAATATGGTGAGTAGTTTTTTTGGTCAATTTCTGTTTGGTGTATTTGTTCTTTTAGAAGTCTCACATTTAGTGTGGATCATGACGTAAAGAAAAAGTACCCCAGAAAATGACCTTTCATACCCGCCCCCTTCCAGCCCAGTCCCACCGCTCCCTCAAATATTGCAGTAAAGTTTTGACGGGGGGCCCGATGTCAAAATATTTTCCTTAGGGGGTTCAGAGCAAAAAGGTTTGTAGACCTCGGGTCCGTTTAATGTGTGGGGTTCAGGCTTACCTTTGTGATTCTGGCCTGGATGATCTCTTTCCTGATTTTACAGCCCCCACCATGGCCTGCACCACCACCTATGCAGCTATGAGTGTGTTGACTGGGACACGCATCACCTTCCGAAAGGTTCTCCCCATCACACTACAGATTGCCCACTGCTCCTGCCTGGCCTGTACCTGCTCTCTGCGTGTAGGTGGGTATTTGCACAGCTGCCTGTGCAGTTCCTGCTCTGTGTCGTAGGGTAGCTTGCACAGCTGTTGCCATATCATACCTGTCCTGGGCCCCTTTCTGATGCATAAGAAAACTTTTTCAGTATGCCAAAGCCAACATGATTGACAGTGCCGATGCTGATTTTAGAACAACCCTTGAAGGGTGTGGAATCATGTGAATGCCTGCGAAATAAGAAATTAGCTATAGTTTGCCATTGTGTGTATGCTTTGTTGTTTAGGCTTTGTCTTCGAGGTAGCAGTATTCATGAGTAGGCCGTGCTTAAGAGTTTGCTCGTGCTTTCTCAGCTCTAGCCTAAAATATCCTTGCTCCATCTTAGTTTTGGCACCTTCACACGTTACTTACTGTTTGCACTTTTGATGGTGCAATCTTGACCCTTC
Source organism: Lissotriton helveticus (assembly GCF_964261635.1). NCBI lineage: Eukaryota > Metazoa > Chordata > Amphibia > Caudata > Salamandridae > Lissotriton > Lissotriton helveticus. The sequence continues at coordinate 2,107,419,524 of NC_136061.1, forward strand.
CTTGAACTTCAAGCTTCGCGTAAGTTGTTTCATGTTCACATTTTTCATTGTGCTAGGTTTTACCTAACCTCTGTGAAGTGTCTTGAACTCACTGACATGATTTGAACTTCATGGTGCTAGTTGTTTGGTCACTGATGAACAGCTTGGGCCTGAGATTCAGTTTGACAATCCTTTTTCGAGAGGTTATTCAAGCCCAGGATCTCGACACTCATTTCAGGTCTCTTTAGTGAGAGTGGATTTTCCATGAACCTCTCCTCTCTGTAGTCCTCACTGCCTTCCTTTTGCCCCTCACTGCTTTCTCTGACACATTACTTTCCCCTTTTCTCACAGTATATCAAAATCCCTGCATCGGATACAGGCCCCAATGATGCAGTCCGTGTCTTCACCTTCTACCTCTCGCGTGAGAATAAGGATAAGCCTCAGTCCAGCTTCGAGTGTATTCGACAGGGCGTGTACAGGTGAGTGCTCACCGAGATTGTAAAGTAGCACATTTGTGTGTCATGTGTGCATGTGTGTCATCATGACAGTGCTTGATTTTGCAGTCTTTGCCTTCCGGGGTATAATTTCTGGCATACTGCAAAAGGGTGAGATTCAGAAGCAGAGCTGCCAAATCAGGCCACCTTATTTTACATGGATGTGGCATTCTTCACACACCTGCCATAGATACAGCCTTTTATGGGAATATGAAGCAAGTAAGAAACTCCTACACACAGAATGTGAGCAATGACTCAGTCCATGCCACATTCTGTAACCTTCTCATAGTCTGGGAGGCTCACCTAAATGTCGTTGTTTGTGCTGTTGAGAACGTTAGGCATAAATTAACCATTGCACAATATTGCTCATTGGCTTAACCTAGGTTTGGGATGGGACTACGCCTAGTAGCCCTATCCCAATTTCAGTTTCAGCTATGGATTCAGAAGTGTAACGTTTCACAGCATCCTTGTTAGACCTGTTGTCCTTGGCGAGATTACCCCCTAACGTTTTGCCTTTGTTTTACTTGTACGTCCCTAGTAAAGTGGTACTACCTGTGCCCAGGACCTGTTAATTAAATGCTACTAGTCTGTTGACTGGGTAGGAGTGTTCTGATTAACTCAGATACTCTGTCCATCACCACCCCCTTTTTGAAATTATTTTGGCCACCATGAGTGTGGAAGGGTATGCTCAGACATGAGTCCCTTGCTCATTGCACCATCAGGATTCAAGCAAGCCGGGCCGAAGACGGCTGTAATGCCAGAAACCGGTCCCCGGAAGCTTGTTTCCTTTCCAGTGAAGAATTGGCTTGGTAGTTTGGTCTGCCCTGTTCCCATGATGCACTGGGCCAGGGACAGACTAATTTGCATATAGCCAGGTTCTGAACTGGGATGGTGCAGTGAGCTAAAAAACGGTGATGGATCAAGCCCTGATCTGTTGACTGGGTAGGAGTGTTCTGATTAACTCAGATACTCTGTCCATCACCACCCCCTTTTTGAAACTAGTGGGCCTGCAGCACCGATTGTGCCGCCCAATTAAGTAGCACTTTAAACATGTCTCAGGTCTGCCATTGCCGCCTGTGTGTGCAGTTTTAAACTGCTATCTCAACCTGACAAAATAAACCTTGTTCCGTACCCAATCCTTCCTTTTTAATACATATAATTCACCCCTATGGTAGGCCCTGGGCCACCCAGAGGGCAACGTGCAGTTATTTAAAAATTTGGAAATGTATTTTTAAGTTTGACATGTCCTGGTAGTGAAAAACTACTACTGCAAGGCTGATCTCTTCCATGGGGTAAAATTGGAATTACCTTATTACATTTAATAAGATAGAACTTCCAAATGAGAACACGTAGTCAATTAATGTTTGCTGTCTTTGGAATTGTAATGAAAAATCCTCTCAAAATGTAAAGTCGGATTTTAAATTACATTTTGAAAATGCCGCTTTTAGAAAGTTAAACCAAAGGGGATGATGGACGGAGTGTTGAACATTGCAAGCACTCACCCCCAGTCAACTGATCTGGGTTTAATCCATCATCATTCTTTAGCTCAATCCGTCACCCCAGTTCAGACCTGGCCATATGCAAATCAGTCCGACCCTGTGCCTCATGGGAACAGTCCAGTCCGAACTGCCAAGCCATGTCTTCCCTGGACCGGAAACAAGCATCCTGGGACCGGTTTCTGGCTAATCAGCTGTCATCAGGCAGGCTAGCTTGAATCCAGTGGAAAAGTGAGCAAGGGACCCACTTCTCGGCATACCCTGCCAACTTAGGGTGAACATAGTGACTGGGGGTTAATGTTTGACAATGTTCAACATTCCGTCCATCATGTTTTTGTGTTGCATTTTCACCTTCAGTGGGAAGGGTATGCCCATACAAGGGTCCCGTGCTCACTACGCCACTGGAGTCCAGCTACCCTGGCTAATGAGGGCTGAAAGCCCGAAACCCATTCTAGGATGCTTGATTCCGGTCCAGGGAAGACATGGCCTGGCAGTTCGGTCTGGACTATTCCCATGAGGCACAAGGTCAAGACTGATTTGCATATGGCTGTGTCTGAACTGGGGTGGCGTGGTGAGCAAAATAACGATGGATTAAACCCAGATCTGTGACGGGGGTGAATGTTTGACAATGTTCAACATTCCGTCCATCATCTTTTTGTGTTGCATTTTCACACTAAGTGGGAAGGGTATGCCCAGACGTGGGTCCCGTGCTCACTACGCCACTGGAGTCGAGCCATCCTGGCTGATGAGGGCTGAAAGCCCAAAACCGGTCCTAGGATGCTTGATTCTGGTCCAGGGAAGACATGGCCTGGCAGTTCTGTCTGGACGGTTCCCATGAGGCACTGGGTCAAGACTGATTTGCATATGGCTATGTCCGAACTGGGGTGGCGTGGTGAGCAAAATAACGATGGATTAAACCCAGATTTGTGACTGGGGGTGAATGTTTGAAAATGTTCAACATTCCGACCATCATCTTTTTGTGTTGCACTTTTAGAAAGTTGGCATTTTTCTGAATTAGCCATTTAGTGCCTGCAGCCTGTCACTGGGTCAGATGACTGTTGGGCTTTGTGTATTTCTCCTAGACAGTCGCACACAATATAGGGCCTAAGTTTACTTGGATGGGCTGTCACTGGCAGTATGAAAGGGCAGAGCGGGGTACAGCCTACTTACACTTCAATAGGCTGTGTGCTGTCTCCACACAAAGGACTGCATAAACCATGTAATTAGTCTGGAGCCGCGACACAGGAGCCCGGAAACCTGTGCACTTCAAATGTAAACATTTAGAAGCTTCTCCCGCTGCACAGGAGGCACCGAGTATAAATATTGAACCTCAGACACCAAGTCTTTAGTACAGTTCTAGACTTGTGGAGAGTCTGCCAGGAAGAAGGACTGCTGTGCTGCTGAAAGGACGTCCTCTCTGCTGGACGCCCGCTCTGCCGGACAGCCGCTCTGCTGGACGGCTGCCTTTCCGGATGGCTGCCTTACTGGACTGCTGCCCCACTACCCTCCTGCCTGGGTCAGAGGAATTGTACCTGCACCTGAACCCAGGACTCACAGAAAGGCTACAAAGGCTAGGTTGCTGGCCTCCTATTCAGAGCCAAAGTGACATACCAGCCTGCCAGCTACCTAAACCAGCACTCCGATCCAGCTGGAGTAAGCCCCTGACTCCCAAGAGGTGCCCCTCAGGTCCTGGACCCTTGGTGAGGCATCAGTGGAGCTGAATTGAAGTTTTTGGGCTCCTCGCCACCGTGAATCGGCCAGTTGGTGCCAAAACATTGCCACTAGCACTGCCTGCCAACGTGTATTTCCGTCAGCCTGACTCTTCATGCTACCGCATCGACCGCTCGCAGGGAGCCCAACTGCGAAGTTCTGGACGACCGTTTGCGAAGACAACGGGATCTTTCCGCTACAGTGACGATAGTTCGCGGCACCAGGCCTGCTCTTTGCGCTACATTAAATACCATCTGTCTCTGTGCGGCCTCCTCCACCCTGAACGGGACTCTTTGTGTTGGACTGAGAAGATAACTTTTCATCAGGATTAGCCTGGTCCTGTGACTGACAGGTGTTTCATTCCGGTTGGCCTAAATCTGTGGCTTTTTTGCCGGTCTCGGACAACCAGCTAGCCACAAGTGGTGCTTTGGGATTTTTGGCACTGTTTTCACTTAAATCTTTAAAATTGCATATCTCCAATTCTGCTGATTGGATTTTTGTCATTTTTTCTTTTTTGATTTTCAAAAACCTTTATCGACAAAGTTGCAGAGATATAATACATACTTGCATCGAATCAGAGCACAGTATACATAGTACATTTGCTGTTAAAACAGAAAGCCAGTAAGTCAGATCAGCATGAGGCAACAACTTTTACAGACACCACAAGGGCACATTTGGGCAACAAACCACTGTAGTGGTAAATAATATAGTTTACGGGAAAAAGGAGCAGGCCTGACCGGAGGGGAGTAAGGACAGTGAAAGGGGTGGCTACTGACCAACACGGGTGGCCACCGCGGGCTTAAAGCCGGCAGGGAGCGCTTGAGAGGCAGACTGGCTCTGGGTTGCACAAGTATGGAGGTATGTCACTAGGGGGCCCCAAATATCAAGCGGGCAAGATCTAGCAGGAATGTGATCCCAGAATTTAGATAGTAGGGATCTGGCAGCGTGATGCATCCTTGAGCCATTGGGCGAATTTAGGTGCAGGTTTGCGGCCTCAGCACATTGACACCCGACGTCGCGCAAGGACAAACAGCATGGCAATCAGTCAGCGGGAGGGGACTGGGCAATATTCAACAAAGATTAGGAGGCATACCGGGGGATCAGGCTGAACAGGAGAAGAGGTGATTTCGGGTATTGCAGTACAAACCTCCCGCCAGTAGTCGGAGACCTTTGGACACAACCAAGGAAGATGGGGAGAAGTCCGCGGCAGGAGCAGAACTGCGCAGGCATCTGTCACTGGGAATGAGTCCCAATTTGTGAGCGTGTGCAAATATTTAAAATGTGTGAGGCGCAGGCTATAGTTCGTAGATAATCGCTTTGTTTAGTTGCAAGAGTAAAGCGAATCGGCCCGGGAAATATCCATACCGAGGTCCTCGCCCCATGCCAAACGAGCGCGGTCAGTGAGTGGAGATGGAAGTGGCCGCCAGCGTGAGGGCATAGAGTTTGGTAACCAACCTCCGAGGAGTGGGAGACGAATACAAGAAATCGAGAGTGGTCATTGAAGGAGGGGGCTGGGGGAACGTGAGATACAGCTCCCTACAGATGGCCCGAAACTGATAAAAAAGTAGTGTCTCCATGGGACCAGAATCAGCAGCGGGAGAATAGAACGTGTCCCCGTGTAGAGGTCCGCTAAAGTTGTCAGACCTAAGCGGGTGGCATACTTAGCCATACCGTAGGGCTGAAGAGGAGGGAAGGCAGGGTGCCGAACAATTGGCATCGTATCTGCCGATAATAACGGAGCGTCGGACAGACGGCTTAGACCATCCCAGGCCCAGCGCAGGGTCTCAACTGTGTCCAGTTCAGTGCGTGGGTGTTTGGCAGGGGAAAACAGGGTGGTAGCGAGCGGCCACGGGCTGCAAGATCAGCTTCAACCGCTACGTGCGGCTGGAATGGAGTGGGATGGATCCAGAAATGCAAAAAACTGGCCTGAGCACATAATGTGTAGAGCTTAAAGTTTGGGGCACCCAAGCCACCACACGACCTGGGTTGTCTACCAGCCCAAACAAGAGAGATGATCAGCGAGCAGATCCTACGAAAAAAGTGGGCTGTGAGAGGGACAAGGATGTTCAGGAAGTGATACAGGAATTTTGGGAGAACCACCATCTTGGCAATGGCAATACGGTCTGCCAACAATAGATGAAGCCGATTCCAGTGGTGTATCTTGGACTCAAACCAGTCCACCACACGACCAAAGTTAGCCTTCCAGAATTCATCCACATCCCTGCTAAGCCAGATACCCAAATAGCGAGTAGGACCAGACACCCAGACGAACGGGTAGTCCGGGGCAAAGGACGCAGTGGCGTCTGTGAGAGGGAAGAGAACGGACTTACTCCAGTTTACTTGGATACCAGAGTATCCACCAAACCGTATGATCTCGCGCACCAAGGGGGTGAGATTTTCTTGGGGGTGACGAACATGTAATGTAATATCGTCCGCATACATGAAGATCAAAAGGACGCTGGCGACAAAGCCAATGCCCCTCTGAGTATGGTATTGTCGAAGTCTGGAGGCTAGGGGCTCCATTGCAATGGCAAACAACATGAGTGAGAGCGGGCACCCTTGGCAGGTGCCACGCCCTATAGGGATGGGGTCAGAAATCTGTCCATTAATCCGAAGACGGGCAGTAGGGAGAGTATAGAGGAGCTGTATCTTGCGTATGAATACAGGGCTGAAGCCAAGGCGTGGGAGAAGAGAGAATAGGAAGGTCCACTCCAGGGTATCGAACGCCTTGGTGGCATCGAGAAGAGCCGCCACTGCCGGGAGAGCTGGATTTATCTGATGGAGGACGGAGAATATGGTCCAAAGATTGTGTGAAGTGGCCTGTCCAGGAATGAAGCCGGACTGATCAGGGCGGGCAATGAGAGGCATGAGAAGAAGAAGGCACAAGGTGATTAACTTTGCAGAGATTTTGTTGTCTGAACTTTATAAATAAATAAGGGACAGGGGGCTGTAGGAGTCACGGCATTCAGGGGGTTTGTCCGGCTTGAGGAGAAGTGTAAGCATAGCTTCACAGAGCGATGGTGGGAGGAGACCACGCTTGAAGGAATCATTTACATAGCTGCCAGTATTTTTGTCATTTTGATCTTGATTTATGTATTAAAGTTTGCTGTATGTTTTTTTCTTAATTGATGTGGGATTTTTCTTGTGTAGTGCTTTCACTTTATTATACTGTTTGAAGTGCTGCATAAATACTTTACATATTACCTTTAAGTTTAGCCTGACTACTCTGTGCGAAGGTACAAGAGGGTTGAGCACAGGTTAAGTTGGGGGTTTGCTTGTGCCTCACCCCGGCAAAGATTTGTGGTTGGTGCTTGAGTAGGGTTTCACCCCCTCAACCAACAACACAATTTCTCACGATCTTCCTATGGCTGAAGAACTTCCTCTGTGTTGCCTCCTGCTCTTCTGTTAAGTCCTTATTTGTCACCCTTCCATTCTTCTTGAGAAGGAAGCAGAAAATGGTCTGTTTCATTCCAGCTTAACGACTTAACCGCAGCGGTTTTTCTGCCGCGGTGCGGGCGTTCTATTGAGTGGGTGGGCTCCGTCGGCGCGAGGGAGTGCTCCCGTCGGCCGTTGGCCGACGGAAGGGGTTAACATGCCTTATTAGTGATCTTTCGAGCGTCTGTATTATCCTGCCAATTGCTACTCTCTTTCACTCTCCGCCATGTAACTTCCCCTAAGGGTGTGGACCCACACCCTGTTCGGTCCAGTGCTCCACTCCCCTTTCCTAAGCTCTGTTTCCCTCAAACACTGCAAATCTAATAGATTCACAAGGTGTTATATATATATATATATATATAAATATATATATATATATACATATATATATATATAGATTTATATATATATATATATATATATATAGATAGATCACGCTCCAAATTTCTTCCATCCTGAAGAAAATAAACAGCACTCAAGGAGTTCTTCTCACCACGCAAGTTTTTATTTAGCGGGGGGTTGCATAGATATAGATATACCTCCAAAATGTTCCACAATTGGGCTTGGCTTGTCAGGGTGGGTCACCTCCATTGCGCTGTGGCCTCGCAAAATATATCCCAAAAATTGCCTCCGTGAAGAAACAATGAGTGACTCAGCGGGCAGTGCTTCAGGTAAGATTATTGCAACAGTTCTTATGTGGCATGACGCGTTTCGGGAAGTCGTCCCTCTTCAGATGCCTTCACACCCTGTACTGGTGCTGCATGCAGTTCCGCTCTTAAAGTCCAATGCTTCCTTCCCATTGGAGGACATCATCGAACTGCATGTCAAAGAAGAGTGGAGGCAACTCCTGGAATGCTCCCTCCCTCCCCACGACCCCCTTACCCATGCAGCGGACACCAAGTTTTCTGCTTGGATTGAGGATTCTCTCGATATAATCCTTGCCAAGAAACCCGTCCATACCCTTGGTGGGAAACCCAAGTCCCCCTGGTTCAACAACGACCTCCGTCTGCTAAAAAAAACTCTGCAAACAAAATGAAAGAACCTGGAGGAAAGAATGTGCCCCCCCAAAAAAGACAGAATACAGTCTATCAATTCTAACCTATAAAAAGGCCCTAAAAACCACTCAAGCCGCTTTTTTTGAGGAAAAAATCAGAACCTCCTCCAGTTTATCCAAATAAATTTTCCGTATAGTAACCAAGCTTTTAAAAATTCCAGATCCTACACCCCCCCCCCCCCGTAGACCCCCTCGGCGACCGCTGCAGTTAGTTCGCTGAATTTTTCAATGGGAAAATTCAAAATATTTTAATATCCCTCCCTCCTTTCATAGGAGAAATCCCTCCAGAACCCCCCTTCAGTTCACAGCAACAAAACAGTCCCTGCTTAAACTCCTTCTCTCCTACAGAGGAGACTCTTCTCCCCACTTTTTTCTCCATCAAGGGTGGCTCCCCACTCGACCCAGCCCCACCTAACATTTTAAAATGAGTTGCCCCGACCATTCTGCCTCTGATGGTCAAACTTATTAACACCTCCTTACTAGAAGGCATCGTCCCTCCTAGTTGGAAAAGGGCCATAGTAAAACCCCTTTTGAAAAAAACCCATCTTGACCCTGCAGAACTGGGTAATTACCGCCCCATCTCTCTACTGCCCATAGTCAGCAAAACCGCTGAAAAACTTGTCAATCAGCAGCTCTCAGCCTACCTGGAAACTAGCGGACTCCTACACTCGTCCCAGACGGGCTTCCGCCCTGTTCAGGGTACGGAAACCGCTATGATTGCGGTTGTGGAGGAGGCTAGAAAGATCCTTGATTCAGGAGGATCAGTGGCAGTGATCCTCCTGGATCTGAGCGCAGCCTTCGACACAGTGAATCATATTACTCTGATTCACCGGCTCAGGGAACTTGGAATCTCGGGCTCCGCACTATCTTGGCTGAAATCTTTTCTTCACTATCGCTCCTTCCAAGTCCTTGAGGGAACCTCTAAATCTCGAGCCACCCCTGTACATTGTGGAGTCCCCCAGGGCTCTTCTTTGAGCCCTACCCTTTTCAATGTTTATTTGTCCCCCCTGGAGAACATAGTCACCCCCCATGGGTTCACTGCCGAAGCCAGGAAGTCAGCAGGGGCCTGCTACGGCATTCTCAAGACTACCCGTAAAATCCTTCCCTTGCTCCCCCAAGACTCCAGGAAGCTCCTCATCCAGAGCCTTCTACTATCTAGATTGGATTATGGCAATGCGCTGTATCTTGGTGCCCCCAAGAAAGTAATTGCCAAATTACAGGTGGTACAAAACTCTGCAGCCAGGCTCCTAATAGGCACCAACAGTAGGAGCTCTGCAAAATCGGCCCTCAGACTGCTCCACTGGCTGCCCATTCAGGAGCGAGTACATTTCAAATCCCTCTGCACGACCCACAAAATCCTTCATGGCAAGGGGCCCTCCCATCCTAAAATCTGATCAGACGCCATGAATCCCCCAGAAACCTACGCTCAGCACACTTACATTTGGCCCATATACCCAGGATTAAAAAGGCCCGCACAGGAGGCCGCCTCTTTTCCTATAACACCCCTAAGCTGTGGAATTCGCTGCCCCTTACCATGTGCGCCGAATCTAACCTTCTCACCTTTCGAAAGCTCCTGAAAATTTGGCTCTTTCCTTAACCTCCCTCCTCTCCTCTACTACCTCTGTCACCAGCGCTGGGACGCTCACGGGCAGCCATGCGCTTTATAAATCCTGCTTTCATTTCATTTCATGTCCCAGCATCCCTCTGGCTGGATGCCGGTAACCGCTGCCAGTAATTCAGACAAAATGTTTTCTCCGGGCTGTTGTCACCATCAAGCACCACCCTATGCCTTCTGCAGCCGCCAGTGTGTGCGCAATCTGCGGGGCTCGTGGCAATACTCCGGGCCTCACCGTGAAGTCACGGTCCCATTCAGGTCAGAAATACGATCACCTGTGTGTGGCATGCAGCAATCCAAGCCCATACTGATTCCTCGATCTACCTCCAAAATTTTCCACAATTGGGCTTGGGTTGTCAGGGCGGGTCACCTCCATTGCGCTGTTGCCTCGCAAAATATATCCAAAAGATTGCCTCCGAAATATATCCAAAAGATTGCCTCCGTGAAGAAACAATGAGGTACTCAACGGGCAGTGCTTCAGGTAAGATTATTGCAACAGTTCTTATGTGGCATGACGCGTTTCGGGAAGTCGTCCCGCTGCCCAAACTACTCACTGAGCAGCCTTCTTACTTAGATACAAGAATCATAGACACCCACCGAAATGTATAATAAATTGAACCCGATTTCTGCACATAAGAAAGATATCAAACCCACCCCCACCATAAACTGTGTGAGCGCCATACACATAACCCAGATATCCAGACCGTGCATAAGACCACTTCAGTTGGAAGCATGTGCTCACCCAACACAATGGGTACCAAAGGATTGCTCTTAATGTAGCTCACCCACTAAGCCAGGCTTTGCGTGCACCCCCACCCCCACCACGCACGTAGTCATCGTCAAACACATCTGTTCTTTACTCCCTTACCGAGACAGCAGGATCCCAACGTATTGTCGTCTGAATGTTAGGCAGTGAAATAAAACATGGCTTGTTTGCTTTAGATAGCAATGCCTCCATTTACAGCACACTCCAATAAAATATTTACTTCCAGATGGCAGTGGCAGAGGTATCATTTTAGCGTGAACCCTGTTTGTTCTACACAAATATTTATTCAGAGTGATGGTAAAGAAAATAACCCTCCTATGCCAAACACTTGACGCACGGCCTGAAATGTGCTGTAAATGCACAATGCATTCTTCTAGTCCCTCGTGTTTCGAACACACCTCTGCTGAGCATGTTTGTGCAGTCCAAGACCCCCTGCTGTTGGCCAACACTCGGCCTTCCCATTGGTTACCCAATGTACTGCATTGTCCAGCCCTCCGCTCCTTCCACTGTATGACCAGTACTCTCGCGACAACGTGGCTTCAGAGGACGTGTCTGTCTCGCAGCCAATCTAACCCGGGGCAGAAGTAGCTTTCTCCTTAAAGGAAGTCTGTCGCCCCGGAAGTACATCTCCCCTTGCAAGACATCAATCTCTCTGTCACAGGAAATATATTTTATACATGCTCCCACGTGTACTAGAGAACTCTACCTACCTTATCCAAAAATGTTGATGGTCTCCCTCTCCTTGTCAATCAATCCTCCATGAAATATACTTTGATCTACAGTAAATAAGTGAACAATTAACATTGATGTGTTGACATTAAGTGCGGTGGTGGCCGGCATGGCTTGCGGGGGAGTGGGCTGCGCAATATTAAAAAAAAACAAAAAAACACTTTCCTTGCCACCGGGTCCCGTGTCTCTGCTCCTGCTTCCCTCTCATCAGTCTCGAGGAACAGGAAGCACAGCCAGGCTCCCCTGATCAATCACAACGCTGCAATGCACCATGGTGATTGGTCTGAGCGTCCTGGTTCGATGATCAGCCAGGGAATGGGGGCCTGGGCATGTTCTCCTCGCAGGCTGTAATGCAGCGTTGTGATTGGTCTGAGTGCCGTGACACAGTGCTCATTGAGGGGCTGTAGGGGTGGGCATGTTCTCCTCGCAGGCTGTAATACAGCCTGCATGGAGAACAGGGAAAGTGCGCATGACTGTTGTGGTCAGTCAAACAGTCATGGGCACTTAGGAGTGGGCAAACCACTTCTCCCTTGCCCTGCTCCAAGAGCAGAGCGGCCGTGCCAGTCCACAAAACAGCACTAAAACATAACATGATAATAACTCAAAGTTCCTTTAATTTGTACTGCTTAAAAGCAGTGGGGCGACGCTCCTCCGCCATAGCGGAGGAGCCGCCCTCGATTACGTGTCTGTGCATGCATGGACTGAGTAGGCATGCTGTAGAATGTGATGATGCAGGGAATGCTAGTGTCTGCATCCTGGTTGAAGTCTGGGAGCGCTGGAGGATGAGTGGAGCCCTTACAGGACCTATCTGCCATGATGGTAACCCATGGGCTGAACATGGAATAAAGAACTTACCTCCCACTTGAGTGATTGCTGAATCTTGTATGGAGACCTTCTTCTCCCCATACAACATTGTCACCTGTAAGTTCTCTTGGACCAGTCGTTATTGGAGGATTTGACAGGTGCGCAGTACTAGAGGCAGAGTACATTTGTGATCGTCTTGTTTGTGCATGTGATTGAGTGCACTGGAAGGTAACTGATGTTAGATTGTTGGCTTTCAGATGTTTCAGTCTGCGCATACCCAAGGCTTTCATCATTGTGTATGTGAGACCCTCTGAAATTCAGGCAGCTTCCACAGGGCGTAGTGATGGGTGCAGATTTATGTACTTTCTTTGGTCTGGCACTTGATCCTATTAATTTAACCACCTGATATGACTGGGCATTGGGCGTATGTGTGCGAGAGAGTTTCATGAATTGTATTGTCCTTGTGTGCGTTGCTTTTGTGAGATAAAAAAGGTGCAAGTTTGTCTTGTTGTTTCTCGGTCACTTTTGCATTGGTTTTGAATTGGTCCTGTGTGTAAGGAACGGGAATGAGATAGTGATGTCATATCTGGTTTGTCCTGCATGTAAGGAATGGGGGTGATGTAGTGACATGATGTATCTGTGTGTGCTTGGACTGAGCGGGCGTGTGGTAGAATGTTGAACGTGGATGCTGTGAGAATGTGATGAAGTATACAAAAAAAGTAATGGGTGGAATGCTTGAATTAATCTTGGCCACTGGCAGTTTCTCGGGGCTGCACCCTATTCCAGCATTATTTTGTGCACCATGCCGCCTCAGTTTGGACCCAGCCATATATATGGAAATCAGTCTTGCCACTGCCCCAATGGGAACAGACCAACCCGAAATGATGGACCTGAACGCAAGCAACCTGGGACCGGGTTCTCCCTGACACATTATGTCACTGAGACTAGGCTATACCTGGCTGATGAGCCCTAAGCTGAGCAAAGCCAGTCTTGGTTGTTTGTGTTCCGGTTCGGCGAGGACCTGGCTTGGCAGTTCTGGCTGGACTGTACCCATTGGGGTAGGTCAGGACTGACTTGCACATGACTGGGTTCAAACTGAGGTGGCATGGTGTGCAAATTAACTATGGACTGGGATATGGCCAGAGAAATTACCAGTGGCTGAGATTAATGCAAGCATTCCAGTCATCACTTTTTATATTAATTAGTGAGAATGTGATGATGCATGGAATGTCAGTGCCTGTTTCCTAGGTGAATGCCAGGATCTAATTACAACTAAAGGGGACAATGGAGCCCTAACAGCACCTTTCTGCTGTGTCTGTCACTCGAGGGCCAAACGTTGAAAAGAAATTCTCTTATTCCTGAATGGCTCCTTACACTTGTATAAGACTTTGTTTCCCATAAAAACATTTGTCTCTCTCTCACTCTGGTGCATATGCTCCCTTTAAGTATTTACAAAGGTTGGCACATCTATACAAGAAGGATATTTGCCCTTGCCTCAAACGTATCTCCCTTTATTTGAAGTATATATACTTTATGTAAGGTGTCCTTCTTGGAGGAAATGTATCCCCTTGCAGATATTATAACATCCCCTTGCTGTGACAATCACTTCTTTTACATGAAGCACATCCTCCTTGCAGGGAATGTATCGTTCATGTGGGATCTTTAACTCCCCTTGCGGGAAGTATTTCTCACAATGCAGGAAGCATGTCTTTCTCTCAGTAAGTTTATCATCTCTTGCAAGAAGCCCATGTCTCCCTTTAGGTAGCGCATCTGCTTCACAGGAGTTCTATTCTTCTTGCAGGAAGTGTTTCGTTCTTGCAGGTAGAAATCTTCCTGCACAGTATTGCCTGCCGTTGGAAGTGCTGCCTTTTTTAAACATTATTTTTGCAGTTTAAAAAAAAAATAATAATAATAAAGCATCCCCTTGCAGTCTGATATGCTTTGAAAAGCCAGTTTCGGCGTACTTTGCATGAAACACACTTCTCCTGGAGGCTACTGTATATAGTAAACCTGCATTGCAGCTTCCCTTCTTTATAAACTTTGCAGGCTGTAGCTCTGCATGAAGAAAGTAAGTCTTCGTGCAGGAGGGTGGTTCTTGCTTTGCCCTTAGCAACCATGTAGAAGGTAACTGTCCATGAATGGGGTTACTCGCCCTTGTAGGAAGCTGCTTACTGAAGTAAGTTATTTATAATCAGGCTAATATATGCGCGTTGATTTATTCCTGAAATCTTACTATTCTGGAAGTAACTAGCCTGTATGTGTGGAAATATAAGGCATGACCTTATACTAGGGGGTATTGCAGAACTTGCTGTTGCTGCCCCCTTTCGCCCACACACACGCGCCTTCCATCCATGTCACCTACGATCTCATCTGAAGTCACTGAGCTGTGAGCATTTGGTGGTGGGTGTACATAATGCATAAATAATAGGATAATATCTTTTGTTATAGGTCTGGGCAGAGCCATCTGGACTGCGTGGGCACAATCCAGGATAAAATCACTGTTTGCGCCACTGACGATTCCTACCAGCTTACACGCGACCGTGTGTCACAGGTGGAGAAGGAGACGTGGAGCAGGGCGGCCATCGAGATCAAACCTGGCGCCTCCTATCGCAGTAAGCCAACCCCGCAGTGTCATTCCTAGTCTTAGCACTAGTTAGACTGGTCTAGTATTGCTGATCAGCAGTTGCATAGAGGCCCTCTTGTAGCAGATGTGGGGTGTGTGCTGTTGCTACCCCCTGGTTGGAGAGGCAACATCAGTTTCCACATTGAGAAAGAACAGATAAGTATTAAAGGAGACTGGTCACTCCCACTGAAAATTGTTTTTGGAAGATATGTTTTATTTATTTGGGAGGGCGAGCGAGACAGAGAGGCCTACTGTAAAGCATCAGTGCACAGGTGCAGTCTCAAGTCTAGACATATACTTTCCTAAGGGTTCTTGCTTTCTTACTGTTAATTGTGTTTCGAGGAGCAGAGGTGGTGAAGCCAAATTGCGTGATGCTTCTAAAATCACTTTATTTCCTTGCTCCTTGGTACCTAATAATACTTAAACATTTTGATTTTTTTGTAAAGTTTGGAGCTTTATTTCTTTTACTATTAAAACCTCCTACATTACCTTTGGACTTCACTTGGCGCTGAAGTCTTAGGGGCGAGCTATGAGACTTGACAACAGGTTATCCTCCAGAATGTCGTTTGCTGATATTAGTTTCACAGAGAGCGAAATTGCATGCGTATATATGGAGAATGCGAAACATTTTTAGTAATGGAATTAAGACTGGTTGTTTTCTTAAAATAAAACAAAAGCAGAACATCATAGAAAACTGACAAGAATGCAAGAGATGACATTGCTGCATTTTCAGCTTCACTGTAGGTTAGCCTGTCCATGCGGCCCTATTGGGCTGCATTGTGCAATCATGGGAGGTGCAGAAAGTCACTTTGCTCATTACACATCTAGACGCCATCTCTTCCAGGGACCCCGTGGTTCTTCCAAGCCTTGCCTATATCAGAGTTGTAGCTACCACAACGGGTGTGTGAATGTATTTGAGGATGTGAGATGAAATAAGATCAAGGATGAACTGCAGGAGATCTCAGGAAGGAAATAGTTTCCGGTATATTTATAAAAACGATCATGGTTAGCTCCTCTGTGCAGTGTTGAAGATCCATATTCCCTCTAAATGCATGATTACATACAATTGGGCTCCAGCAAATGATCCATTTTCCAGGTGCAGAATTAACCAATTTGCATCCATCATTTTTGGAGCCAGTACTTGCTGTTGATAAGCCTCCTTCATGATCTCCATATGGTTTCAGCCCCAGCAGACAACCCTTCCATGTGCTGCTGTGTCAGATGTTATCAGGCGGTTAGTTTCCGAGGTAGGTTTGGTCTAATTCAGATGAGTTGATGGAGTTCAGGCATGTTTGTTTGGTGCGTCACACTGCGTGTTTGCATAGGAAATATGTGTAGAACTGGGTGTGTAGCATAGGACCAAGTGGACTGCATCCTTGCCAGATTTCCAGGATATCCTCAGAAATTACGTTTGCATACAATGTAATTATATGGAACCTATTTATGGAGTTAAGATATCCCACAAATGTGGCAGGAATTCAGCATTAGTTGTCTTGCTTTGCACATCTGCACCTTAGAACATGCTTTCTACAAATCTAAATTGTTTTTGATTTTTACTAGAAAACCATTCTTTTGTAGGTTTTGTTTGAACTGCACACCAATTGTGTGCTGTGGGAGTGTCACGAGTTGCACATGAACAGAACTTTGGGTTTCTACATACACAGTATCCAAGTGCAAATCTCCCAGGTTGTCTTTGTCAGGTTTAGGGAGACCATCCAGATCTGGTATTATTAGCATGATGTGTATTTTTGCATTTATAATTGGAACCAGGAAGACTACAGGAACCAAAATGCACCATAGAAATCAGGACTGGATTCACTACTAATGCCTGATATAGGACAACATAAGGTCCATGCAAGAGAGTTCTTCATCTCATTCTCGAGGTGGCCTTCCCCTGTAACCTCTTTACCTGATCCATTTCTTTTCGGACTCTTCTGGAACATGGACCACAACAACAGGTGTTGCCTGCGCCACGGGTGGCTAGCACACAGTGTCCCTTTGTTCACACTTTTCTCCTTGTGAAGGGTTCACCAAAAGAGGTCCTTTCACAGGCATATGGGAAGGTGTGGATTGTGGTCCCAAGGTATTCTCTCCGGGATGGTCTTCGAGGATGGAGGGCTCCAGTCCGTTTATAAGCCCGGACAACCCATAGCCAGTCTACTTTAGTCATCAAGTGCTTGTCGTACGCCTGCACTGAACGTCAACTTCTGCATCACCCTTACTGCCCCCCCCCCACCTAAAAAGCCTCTTACTGGCTTCATAATGGTGTAAACGGGATATGCTGAAAACCAAATATGATGAACAGACAAATTGCATCTTATAGGGATTAATGCTGTTCTAAAATTACTTTAATGTTAAGTTGAGACTGGCCTGAGTTGAAGGTGGCCAACTTTATGGCAACCTTTGCCTTCTAGCTGTACCCTGGTGTTGATCACATGTTGGTATCTTCAATTGTTGAGAGTATTGTGACCCGGTTCCATCATGGGCGGTTTTCCCTGTTATTTGTTGTCCATTTTAGCAACTGTCTGGAAAAAGAATTGAAATCCTGTTGCACACAATGTTGAAAATGTGGCTATGCTGTTGTAAGCAAATGATCTCATTTAGTGCATGATGTTTATCATATGTTGAATTTTATTCACCTTGGATTGTAGTTTACAAAAATTAGCAATGGATTTACCTGGTAAGGCCGAGTATTGTTTTCGTATTAAATCTAGCTATGTCCACTTTATTATCATTGCCTGCACTGAGCGGCAGTTTCCCATCCACCCCTTTCTGCATTTTAGCAGACAAGGCAGCATCTGTGTTATGACATAGACCTGTTACTGCTGGGAAGTCACAGTTCTTATGCTCGCTGCATGCACTGTATTTTTATGCTTGATGCCACTTTAGATATAATGTTCACTTATGAAAAATAGTCCTTCATCACTCACACCATCCTTGGCATTGACTTGTGCTGCCACTAACTTCCAGCTTCTGCTTTTAGGTCTCTGCTACAGATCACAGAAACTGTGTATTGAAGATCTGTTGTTTTCAATGCATAACATCACATTTAAAAGTGGGCATTGGTTCAGTCTTTTGGTCACAAATAGATAGCTTTGATCTCTATCAGATGTTTACTCTTGATTTGATGGCTTTGTGCCCCATTGTTGTTTTTCTGCCCAGAATAATTTTGGTCTCACTATCTCTTGATTGTATGAGGTGTATCCTTTCACTGCTCATTTCAAGAAACGTGTTCTTCTTTCTCTTTCATACAAGCAAGCATTGGCAAAGCCAACCGTTTGGCCTTTCATATCTAAGATTTAAGGGTTTTTCCAAGGCTTGTTTGATACCATACTTGTAAGCCCTCGGAAATTCAGAGGTTCTGCAATTAGCTTTAATGCTGTATTACCTCTCTAGTGATCCATTCTTGTGTTGAGTTTTGTGACTTATGATCACAATACCAGCTGAATCATCTCTAAGGCGCACTTGTTCGTCATTTAACACTAAGGCAGCACGAGAAAAAGAAATGCTTATGGGGAAATTACCAGAAGTATTTCCCTTTCTAAAGTCAATGTCAGGATATAAGCGAAAAGCATCCTCCGTAGCCAGAGCCAGATTTTATCATAGCAAACCGAAAGTGAAGGCCGACCACTCTAATTGTGCGGTCTGCTTTAACTTGTGATCGGTGCTTGGTGCACAGCACTGCTCCCTTTTCTTGCTCCACCAGCACCGATCAACAAGGGAGAGGCAGCATTGCTGTTTTTCCCAAGTGGATCCCACCTTGGGGATCGCTTGGTTGGAATTGTGTGGCTCCCTGCAGATTAAGGAAATGTTCCTAACAGAAATGCGAAGAAAGTGTGTGTTTTTAGCCCAAGTTTGAGGTTTGCAGGTAAGTTAATGCAGTAGGATCTGCGCAAGTCTTCCCACCTTGAACTCCCATGGGTGTCTTATTTTCAGAAATGCCTGATGTTGGTAGTTTTCCCTGGAGTTGCGGATTGAGCCCAGGGTAATTTGCGCAGATACCCACATCTCCAAAAAAGGTTGTTTTCATGCAAAAAAAATGTGATGTCTCTGTGTCTAATTTTGTGGCGTTTCTTGTTGCGGTGATAGAACCAGGTGTCATTTTTATTGGAAGAAGTGTGGTAACACAGCATAGTAAAACATTTGTTATTACCAATTGGATTTCTCTCCATTTCTTGCAAAAAGAACACATTTTGCAAAATGCCCTTGGAATCATATAATATGGGTAACCACAAATTCAGAGGTGTACAAATACCCAGTAATTCTAAACTCAGTGTGTACATTTTAAAAATACACAGGGCTTCCTTCATACTCTTACCCATTTTTCATTCATTAGATTTTACCGCATGAATTGCTGCATGTTCGCTACCCAATGAAAAATCATTGCAAAGAGTGCTCAGTTACAGGCTGTGGGTCGCACATATTTTTGGCCAAACGACAAACGCTATATATCCCTGTGCCCATAAGCGTCTGACAGACGTGACATCGTGTTTTTTTAAATCTGGGTTTCATGCCTTTTTAAGACCACAAACTGCAAGTAGATTGAAACCGCAAAAAATAGGACAATTGAATGAGCAGTTATCAAAAACTACGGTAAAAATATTGTTTTTCTTTTCTAACTCTTATTGTTCCTGAACGCTGTGAAGATGTTGATCTTGGCAAATCTTTTGTTGATGCTTTCTGTAGAAGAAGAAAAAAGACACTTTCTTGCACAGCACTTTTCCCATTTTATGTAAAAAAACAAATGTTTTCTATCTTTTGACTATATTCTTGGTTTCTTCCATAGCAATTCACAAACACTGGATACCTTTAAAATTCCTGGGGAAAAAACGTCACACATTTGGGCTGATACATTTTTGGTAAAAAGGTATAATCGCCTAACCGAGCATTGCCTCAAACATCAAAAATAGTCTCAACATTGGGCATCTAAAAGGTTAACTCCTCTACTGAGCTTAAAGCAATGACTGGGTGCACTGTGTGGACTGAGGAAAAGATGCCCAGTAGATCTATAGGAACTGGCATGTGTAGCGTGCACACACAGGCCACCAACATCTTCTCTTTGAAGCCTCTTCAGACAAAATTTCCTATGTTATGCCCTGGCCTGTGGACTGTAGGACTTGGAGCCTGTGGACACAGTTATTTGCGTTCAGTGGGAGTGGGTTTCTTCTGTGATTTGCTTAGGGTGATGGCACTCCCTGCTGCCACATTTGTAATGAGATAGCTTAAATGGTGGACTTTGTGTATTTTTTGAATGCCACCTTATTTGGCATATAAAGTGTGCATATTAATCTCCTGATGCTGAGCACCAAGTGACACTTGTGTGCATCTATTCGGTGCAAACAGTGTGACGATAGCAGTCTTGCCTTTTGAGACCACAGAGAACTTAAGATCTACAAAGGTATTACTCATGGCAAGTGCATTTCCCCGTGTCTCACTAACATTCTTACCAGACTACACGCAAAGCGCGATTGGAAAGCTTGTTCCTTTTTCAATGATTGTTCCTTTTCCACTCTGTAATATGTATACAGAGTTATGTTATATTTAGAGAACAGCATCATGGGGACTTGCTTAGTTTCAAAGCATGATCGGTTGTGAGTTTTTTAAATATATGTAAATGTGAGCTACGTTTAAGATGGAATGCTTTTTGATACGTTTATGACTCAGCACTCTATAGTTGAGGGATACGCAGTGTGAGTCTGAATGTTCACATTCTTAAGTAAACGTGCTCTGCTTGGATTCATGAAAGTGTGTTTTCCTCTATATATGTGAAGGTAGTGGGTTCTGACTGTTGTGCAGTTCTCTGTGCTCTTGCATAGGCTGAGTTTCCTCCATAATGTGTGGGTTTGGGGTTTGTATCGATGCCTGTGTGAAATGAGTTGTTCAGTTTGTTGCTAGTGTGCACTGGTGTTAGGTAGCACCTGAACTATGTTTGTATGCATATTCAAGTCTTGATACTGCTGTTGCACACCAGGTATGTTGCCATGCGAGGATATTATACCCCACAGGCATGTATACATCTGTTGCCTGTCCCTGGGGCTGGTGACAATAGAGAGAGGAGGCACAGTAACCTAGGCACATTCCTTCAGGGAACATGGCAACATTTCATACCTGGCTTTCGAGCTGTTTCTCCAGTTTGTATGTGGTTTATGAAGACGTTTATTAAGTCGTTTGACACATTCGATTCTGTATAGTTTGTTCGTGGCCAAGAGTTATTGCTCTTTACAATGCTCGCTGCACATGTCTCTGTGCCTATATCTGGTTTTAACCCTAATTACTTACACATTGGTCCTGTTTTATGGTCTCTAGCCAGTTGTTTCCTGGCCGGAGACTATTAATAAACAAGCACCACCATTCCAATTGCCGCTAGGTACCCAAGATGCTAAAGTAAATTAAAAAGATGGTCCAGTGTTTTTTTTCTTTTTTTTACATTTACTATTTTCATACCATACAAAACATTCATTTTAAATGCAACTTGACTAAACAATGCCCTGGATGTGGTTTCTACCATTTGCCTTTTTTAATGTCTTCAGTTCTCATGCATTAGTTCAACTGATTCGCTAGAAGAAAATAAAGATAACAAGACCCAGGATGCACTGATTTATAAAATGAAAGACCAGGATTTATTGAAAAGGTCCTTCCAGCATGTAGAAACCCGATAGCCCTAGATACATTGCTCCTTAGTTGGACCAGACAAGGTCATCCCATACAAAACTCCGATTTGTCTCTCTCACTTGCCTTAGACCAGTGATTCTTGAAACTTTTGACTTCTGTGGACCCCTTCGTCATCTTTACCAGAACCCCTCTGTATCATTAGAATGCGGGGACTGCGGCTAAGCATTTCAGTGATTTGAACCGCAAAACAATATGAAAAAGTACAAGAACAAGTATTCATGAAACAAATACATACATTATGAAATATTTAATTTAATACACAAATATATTTTTAAAACAAAAACATTTCAATGAGAAGGTTGGAGCTTTTCTAAATTCAATTTTCGCCAATCAACATCCACACTATATTCTGTTTGATGCATCTGCACTGCTCCCACAATCAATCGGAGGATACTACCTTAATCTTTAACCTCCATGTTCGAATTCCTTCACATTTCAGAACAGAAATTTATTTTACATTTTGTGTTTTTATTATATACACTTAATGCATCTGTTAATGTTATTTACTTTTGCAAGCTGTCACGGATCTCCTGAAAAAGCTTTGCACAATGCCCCCGTGTACCTGGACCACAGGTTAAGAACCATTGCCTTAGACTAAGAATGATTGATATATGCAGGTTTGTTTTATTTTTGAAGTCACATAAGCAAGCTAAGTACCATTGGCTTGTATGGTGATGCATTGGATTAGGGCTGGATAACATGAGGCACGCAATACTGATTAAATGAGTGAAGTCTGCAGAGATGAGGACCTCTCGCACTGCCCAAATCTCATCACCATTAACAAACTGGCATGAAAGCCTTGCCTCTTTACTGATGGCACTAATGTCTGGATCAGGCTTGGTGCTTTTGAGCAAATGGTAATAAGAGTAGGGATATATGGATGCGCAGAGAGCGGTGAGAGAAGTTCAATGAAAAGAAATGTTGCAGAGTGCAAAGTTATGGAGTCAAAGTTTAGAAATGCTGACAACAGTACGAGAAAGGCTAGGGTATTGGAGGCCATCGCACAGGCTTTGTGATACAAGGCTCACCCGTCCAAATATGCCAACAGTTTGTCAGGGTAGAGAGGATCACAGTTTTGTGTAGATCTCAGTAAAGTTGAGGTCTGGACTTTTATTTGACCATCCCAAAATCCCGGTTCTTTTCTTTCTCAGTTATTAAGTGATACGTTTACTGGTGTGTTTTGGATCATTGACCTATAGCACAATCCACTTTCAGCTCTAGCTTTTGAACCAACAGGCCCACATGTCCCACTAGAATGGGCTGTTATAGCGAAGAATTCATGGTGTACTCAATACTTATGAGGCGTTCAGGTCCTGTGGCTGAAGAACAGAATCAAGTCTTCACCCCTCCACCACCATGTTTGATGTTTGCTTTCAAGTTCCTGTGTTGATACATAGTGTGTGGCTTTTGATAAAAAAAAATCATTGTTCAGTACTCTGCTTTGCCCATTTATGTGTAGAGCATATTGTGCAGCAGTCTTGGAGTTGATTTCAGTATTTTTGTAAACGTAAGCATGCAGAGATGTTTTTATATTTTGGAGGAAATTGTTTTCTCCTGGCTGCCCTTCTACAAAAGCTGTACTTAATTAGCCTTTTCCTGAAGATAGGATCATGGACTCTAATATTTATCATATATGCAAAGACCTGTATATCTAGGGACATAAATATGGGTTCTTTGTGAACTCCCGGGTAGACTGGCAGCCAGCCATCTAAACTTTCTTCAATTGTGATTACCCGTTCTCCCTGGGAAATTATGTATTTCATACTTTTAACAAATAGCTTAATCACAACAATAGGCCTGATGTACTATCTCCATTCGAAAACCAAGGATGTGCCATATGCTCACCGAGTGTTTTGAGAATGGGGGCATAATTTGCAGTCCACCCATGTACTAAAAGGTCACATAGCTAATTTCCATTTTGTAGGGGTGTGGAAATGGACCTGCTAATAAATATTAAGCAGTTCGCCTTTTGTTACCATCCTGTCGATGGCTTTGAATAAAAATGGGTGGTGGCCTGAAAGGGACAACTGACCACCATACCCTGCATTGCTTTCCCAAAATATATATTTTTTTAAGTAGTCCGACCCCATTAAACAGACATATTCTGCTTGTAAACATATATTTTCTATTTGGAAGACGCTGGGGCTAATGAAGAGGGGAGAGCAGGCCGGTCACTTCTGGATCACTCCCTGCTCCCCGTGAGGCCGCCTGACATGATTCGCAGAGGGTAGCTATCCCACAGGAACAACTCCACCTTTGTGCATCTGTAAACCACCCCAGCCTGCAGCATTGTAACATTTCAATGGTTTACGACCATGGTTGAGATAGAAAACCATTGATACATTCCTGTGCGAATGGTAGAGAGGAGAGAAACTCCCCTTTTGTGCCCCATCCTATAAGCGAATCTGAAATGGTTCTAAAACTCATTTTATGTGCCAGAAATACTTTTCCAATTTGTATAAGGGAAATGTATACATTATGAAACAGGGGTTTGTGGTTGCAAAGCCTGATGCACTGGTTTAGCAACCTCAAATACTTATGTGAATAAGGCCTTAATGATTCTTTTTCGGAGATATTGTTTGATCTATGATGTGTTACTATAAACATGAATGCTTGGACAAAACCTTACATACGGGTGGTAGCACTTTTTCAGGAAAGGTTTCTGAATGCTAGCTGATTGTTTAAATAATTGACGACAAAGTAAAATTTGTGTGTGTTATTTTCCAAATGAGATTATCTACTGTTAAAACTTGGTGAGGAGTAGATGAAAGTCAGATGTATACTAGCATATAAAACTATAGAATATGGGGTAGTCTCTTTTTCATTTCCCTGTACCTGTATATAATATGATGGTCTGCTATCGATTGCCTAGAAAAGAAGTAAATGAGACATGACTTACAACATTGGAAGATTGATATTGGATGTAGGACTGAGGTTTCTAGTGCAAAAACTCTGAGTACAAAATCATCGTAAAGCGTGAAAAAAACACCATCCATTTATCATATGGTTTTGTTACCAGTTTACAAATGACCCCAAAGACCTTATATGGGCTTCGGTATCCAGTTCAGGAGACTGCGTCCCATGGAGGATAAAGACAAAAAGGAGACCGTCTTGAGCTGAGATGCTCAAATGATGTGTGACTGAAATCACAGGCTCATCAAAACCATATTAAATAATCTACAAATGTTTTATTTAGGGCTACAGTAAGGAAATATTGTAACAAAAATATTGTCTGACAATGTGTTCTAAATATTGTTTACCCTCTTCGCCGTGGCGGACATTCTGCCGCGATGCTGAAAAAAATCACGTGTGCGCAGTTCAGATGGCCCCCGGCCGTCCTCCGCACAAGCCCACTGTAACGTCGGATGGACAGGGGCCGTCCGACGCCTCAAAGAGGTTACATAAATAGTGCTCCACAAGAGTTAATAATAAAAAATCTACACCCAGTGGGACAATATTTGTTTTAAACCATATTTGAAGAGATTTTCGCTAACAATATTCTGTCATACAGCCTATGTGGTACATATAGTCAACTGTTTTCAGTGTTAATTGATTTGGTACATACAATTATAATAATTGCACTGTAAGTTTCCACAGGGTAGAAATTAATGTTTCCTAAAGCACAACAAAAAAAACTTGGGTATTTTAATCTTAGTCAGTAATAATAAGGCTTAATTAAAATACTTTTCTTAACAACAATTCAATAAATTACTTATACGGCAAAAAATATTTCGGAAGCTAAATTGATTATAATGCAAAGAAGTGTCACCACAATTAGCACAGTTCCCTTCTACCAGACACAATTAGATATAGAATAAATGATGAGAGACACATCTTCTAAGTCCAGTATCTATTCCAGTTAACATATTCTTCATAATTTGCATATTTAGCCAATCCAGCAACTCCCGTTCAGCTATTGTGGCTTAAAATAGCTGATACTCCGCCTGTAGGTTTTTCACCTTGCAATATAAAAATGTTCTTTTGTTTGTTTGTTTTTTAAACAGTTTGGTAAGCTTAAGCTAAAAAATCCTTCGACTGACCGGATATCATGCTGTTCTTATGTGCAGAAGTCCTTAGCCTAAAAGATGGACGTTTCAAATTTTTCCCTTAAATTCTAAGTTCAAGGGCTTCATGTTGCTTCATGTGGATGAGACATTTAAATGCCTAAAGCCAATAAATACTTTTAAAAAGACAGGTAGTTTTCAACACAATTCATAGGAGGCAGAGAATTCTCTCAGACTGGGGGGAGGATTGTACCAAATGTAGTCTAGGCAATGCATTTTTGGTGGTGGAAAGAGTATCAAAGGCTGGTGTGAAATGTGCAGAGCACGTGAAGGAGACAACATTATAAATGATTTTCAACAGCTCAGAGCTGGATGAAAAAGGAAGCAAAGATAAGACTGGTAATGAAGTAACTTCAATGCAACCTGTCTACTGGGTAGAACCAGATGACTGGGCCTCCAATCTCCTGAAAAGTTCCAAGTTTCTGTAGGGAGAGCTAAGGGGAATATAGAGTATTCTTTGTGGGAGTCTTCCTTCAGTTTAATCGAAATGCAAAAGATATACTATGAGCCCAGTAAGAGTCCACCTCTGCTCTCAGGAATCCGCTATCCATTCAATCTCTTGTTGACTGTAATTTAGCCTGTGTACAGCGCTCCATTGCCTACTGGAAAAGTTTGTGTTGTACAAAGAGCTTGTAACCTACATAAATACTGGAAGTGGGACATGATGGCAGGATGGTAGGAAACTCCTGTGTGGCCAAGCTAACACAAATGAAATGCCCTTGGAATTGTTATACGCCATTGTGAAGATAATGAATTAAAGGGGGGTTTGCAGGTGGGATGAGGTACACCCGATGTTTGTGTGCCAGTTTGGACCCGGGTGTTCCTCCAAAATGAAGATGTGAAGTTTAGGAACAGCATTTAAAGTGGTGGGCATAAAGAGAAAAATAACTGGATTGATCATCGACTAGGGACACCACTTTGCAGTGACATACCGGTGCTGATAATTGTAAACTGGATTCTAACATTGCATTTGTTACATTCTGCGTTGGAATTATTGCCCAGCCAGAGGATCGGGTGTGGTATAGTAATGAAGCTTGAACTGTAAATTGACTTGGGCTAGTGTGTGCAATGATAGGACTGTCTGTGCCTGAGTGATTTGTAAGGGCTTGCAGGGCCTGAAAGTGTACTATATGTACTGCAACCAGCTTGATAATCTTCGTGTGTGTTGTGCTTGGTTGCAATTAGGTAGGAGCTTGGTGGGTGTGTTTGTTTACATGTGTAGCTGAGATTTGCAGCCACCTGTTTCTGGTTAGCCCTACGATGACAATGAACATTTGGTATTTGAAGTGTTTATATCTGTTGTCTTTGCTCACAGAGGATACATTCTACATTTTTGCATACAACACTATTGAGACTTTTTAAGTCAAGCCTGGGCAGCGCATGCTCTGCTCTGCTGCATGCTGTATTGGAGTATGGAATAGAAGCTCCGCCCACTCTCCGTCCATATTTGTCATTGGCTTGTGTCATTGCCCTTCGTTAATGCTGGTTTCTGATTCATTAATAGGCTTGTTAGTCCCTCCTTGATACTGCCTTGTCTTCATTTGTAACCTCCCATGAGGACTGGCCCTTTTACTTCGGTTGTAACACTGTATGTCTTATTTAGTCTGTAAGCACTATTTCCTTTAATGAATATCTCCTACTGCAGGCACGACGTGCTGTCCTGTAACATTCGGCACGCCATGCGTGCTTTCACTTTCTGAGCAGCCCAGGACAATGGCGGACACTTCTTTGAATAGGTCTCGCATTTAAAAGAGTTTGAGGTATTGGCATAGTCAGGCCTTGAAAAATCCACTCGCAATGTCCAGTGAGATTTTATCTGGTTGATCTATTTTTAGCATTTACTCCACCTTGCTGGACAGTGAATTTAAACTGGAAGGAACACTTGTTGTGTTGCTTCAGAAAGGGAATGAGCAATAAAGAGGCCTTTAAATCTTGTTTTCCTCTTGACACATTTGCTGTCTGTTCAGAGACAGAGGTCAAATGCCAGTTTGTCTTTTTACTAATTGATGCTTATCTGTTCCTGGAATTTTTTTAAACTTTTTTCTCTTATTATAGTTAGTGCCTTTTGTCAAGTGAGTTATCTGACAATACTTGTAAAACAAAAGGCTGAACATTTGTCAGTTTTTTTTCTAACATGACATTTAAACAGCTTGTAAATGAAGAGTACAATTATTTTAAAATATATCAGGAATTGTGAAAGAACTTAATTTTGTAATTCAGAAGTGTGATATAACAAAGTTTACATAGGAGCAAAACACCTCACAACACTTTGCTTGGTGATGTGCAAATGAAACATATTTGCAGAAATTCGATTTCAGACGTATGCTGTAAAATTTTAAAACCACGTCTGTGGGCATTTTGATGTAAAATCTGCTGATTTCAAAATACAGTGCACTACTTCTTTATACTTTAGTTACGTATTTATTAAAAGTGACAGTTCTTAAACACGAGTTTAGAAATATTCCTGCCCTTGGACTGATGACAATGCAGTTAATAAATTGAGGCAAGTCAGCAGTCATGTGTATCCTATATGTGGGTAAATGTGTATTATATATGAGGCAAAAGTTTAGTCTTTTAAACTAAACATGAGTTTTCTGTACAGCAGACATGCCGACTTCGCGTATTTGAAGGTGATCTCATGTGATAAAGAAGAAAATGGTGTCTCAGTGAGTTCAAATACATGCCCAGGATCACACAATTTGAAACCACTTTATGGGTCAAGAGCATTATAATTAGGTCAAGTAGATTATTCAAGTCACTAGACCTGCAGGTCTAGTAACATTTTTAGGATTTTTCGAGGCCTGATTGTAAATGACAATGCCTTTTACTTATGTGTTAATTAGCAACACAGATAAATAAAAGGCATTGTAATTTATAATCCCAGTAGCTTAAACTCTCGCAAATGAAAGACCTATTGCATTGCAAATGCTTGTTTCCATTTGCCAGAGTAACCCTGTCCATATTTTGAATAATTCTTGTTGTGCACTGCTTATAGACTTTGTTAAATGGATTTATTAATGTATTCAAAATAATTTGCATCTGTATATGTTGCATTTGCTGCTCTGCAATCTGTGCTTGCAGAGGCAGGTATGTTCCTTTGTAACCTTGACCTGTTTGTAGGCAGAGATGTGTGGTTTTTGCTTTGATGGTTGCAGCTTCAATAAAATTCAGCAGTGTGCGATTTTGATGATGGTTACGCCTTTGCTTTAAGTGTAGTAAGTCTTTTAACTTCACTTGTAAATTAAACTTCGGCTGACTTTGTCTCAGCACGCAGCAGTTTCTGTGCTATGATTGTTACTCCCGCCCTGAGGCGTATTCGTACAGGACTTTCTTGGCATAAACTTGTGAAGGTTTGGGCGTGTACGCAGAGTGTGAAAAGGGATATTTGTGTTGAGTTTCCTTTGGTATGTGTATATGAAATTCTGTGAACCGTGACTTTTTGTATTTTTTCAGATATAGTTGTTTATCCACTATTGTTTCATGGGATATGCACAGCAAACTCCCTGCACCCTGGGGTCTCTGGGAAACTATGAGAAACTACTGCTTCAAGTCCTTGAAGTAGCAGAGCTGTTCAGAGAGGAGCTGTGCTACAACTCTGCGGAGTGGGACTCACACTTCATATCCAGCTGGGTTGTTCCATGACAAAGCTGTATGTTCACAAGCTCAGGTGTAGAGTTGAAGTTGGTCTGCACGTATGGATGGCTGCGTCAAGCAATCGTTGCCTTTTTGTGAAATGCACTTTGTAAACTGACTGTGTAGCCTTTGTGCGTACGCACTCATGCTGTACTGTAGCAATGTTTGCATTCTCAGATGTGTAAGTAATTGGATTAAAAATAGCATCCTGCTGCTGGAGTCTGTAAGCAAATATGCCAGAGACACATTTAGAAAGTGCAAATTTAATTAAAGTGGGTATCTCTCTGTAAAGACTTGCTGGTCTGAGTGGTATTATATCACACTTACCAGTATAATCATTACAGTGGGAAACGTGCAGAAGTACCAAGTCTCTGGTACAAAAAAACAGGAATCAGCCCCCAGTCGAGGTCAAAATCGAGGTGTAGTCAAAACAAAATGCTTTGGAGCTTTTAAAGATGGTGTTTGCAGGGAGATCTGTCGGCAGAGTCCAGACTGGTTGGCATTGATAATTTAGAAGTTGTGTGGGAGTGTCTAGATACTGAATCCTGGAACGTTTGCTGTGTG
Organism: Lissotriton helveticus; assembly: GCF_964261635.1. Classification (NCBI taxonomy): domain Eukaryota; kingdom Metazoa; phylum Chordata; class Amphibia; order Caudata; family Salamandridae; genus Lissotriton; species Lissotriton helveticus. The sequence goes on from NC_136061.1 coordinate 2,107,449,162, forward strand.
TTTGGTCTCCTAAACCTATTGTTAGAGCATGCAGAAGTGTAGACTTGTGTGAGGGCCCAGATGTGTATATTTAGAATTGGTTAGTCTGTGTGGGCCTGCCGCCATGCACGGCTTTGTTTGAGTATGTGACTTGCAGCATGTCAATTGAGATCGGAATAAGTCAGTGCAGAAGTGTAGGTACGTTTTCTGTTTCGTATGTGTGTTGGTAATGACATTGTACTTGCGTATACTTGCTTGCTTAATTGTGAGGGTGTGTTACCCACGTCACGTTCTACAATCTAATGCAAATGTTTGCAAGCAGGGGTGCTTTAAGGCTTGGGTCTGTATTAGCACTTGGATTGTCTGTGTGGGTGTGGCCTTTTATATAGGTGTTTTATTAAGGAGTGTGTGTGAGACTTTACCTCCTGTTCAGGATTGTGACCAGAGCGTGTTTACTTGCACAGATGTAGTTATGTTTGCCGACTCGGGTGTATATGAATAATTGTATTGTGTGCCTGTGTGTGTCGTATGTATTCATTTGTGTGGCTTTGTGGCTTTGACTGCGGGTTTGATAGTTGGACCCTGGTTTGTTTGCAGGCAGAGGTGTAGATATGTTTGCAGTTCTATGAGCGTCCAGGTTGTTGCTGGCCGGTGACTCATGCATGCGCTGTCCAGCCACATGCATTGTTTACAGAGAGGCCTCTTTATACACCAGCCTGCTCCACATTGCATATAAAGTGCATTCACTAAATTTCATGGGGAAAAATAAAGACTGGAATACTTGAACTAAAACGCAGTGACGTCAGCAATGTAAAGACTCATTTTGAGAAAGAGGATCTCATTAGAACTCGAATACATTAAAGACTATCAATATCGCCCTTGCTGAGCTCGAAACTCCTTTGCAGATTTTTAAAAATTATTTTTATTGCAAGTAAAAAGAATAACAGCACAATACAACATCATAGAGTGCAGCATCAAGACACAATCAATCAAAATTACTCCCCCCAATAAGCTCCTGGTACCCTCTCCCCCACCCCACTGAACCCGCAATCAAATTACACAATAGTTGCAGCAAGTGCTTGTATCTAACTGTGAACATCAGCTCCCAGTGATGTAGGTGCAGCACACAGCCCCCAAAGTAGTCATTTTATTTCTCCCAAATTTTAGTCTATTTAGCCGGGCAGCCCCTGCTTTCATACACCTCCCTCTCCACTTGCATGCAGCAGTCTAAGGCCAGCTTCCAATCTCCCAGTGCCGGTGGTTGTTCAGCCTTCCAAGCATGAGCAAGATTGTGTTAGCCCACCAGTAACCCCCAAGGTCATCCAGGTCTGGTCTGTGCAGGTGAGATCGGTTTCCTCCCATATGTTTAACCAATACCATTTTGGGGAGCGCTTCACATTGCTCCCACAAATATTATACAAACAAGCCACCACTGAAACCCAGTTTCTCTGTATAGCCGGGCAGTTCCAAATCATGTGATAAAAGATTTACCTGTTTGCCCACATTGATGTAGACACTGTGATGTAGCTGCTCTGCCCATCTTCACTAGGGTAGTACAGGCATAGTAGCACATTTGGAGAACCTTCAATTGTACTAGACGGAATCTAGAGCATATGGCTACTTCCCATGGGGACGCCCGAGCCTCTGGCCACATGTCATCTTCCAATCCACCAAGGTTATGCTCCAATTGTTCCAGAAGGCTCACTAGGATGTCAATTGAATTATTAATGAGTTTGCGATGTGTGAGGGAAACTGCTTTATTGGGTATATAAACAGTCTGTAATCTATCCTCAAGTGGGGAGGACTCAGGGAGTTCCTCTCCTTGTGGCAATGCTGACGCAGGGCATGGTGGATTTGGAGGTACCGATCAGCCCCAGTAGGTGCCAGCTGATATCCAACCTGCAAATCTCTAATGGAAATAACCCGCCCTGCAGCTACAGGTCACCCACCTTTCCAGTTCTAATAAGATCCCACTTATGGAAACCCGGTTGAGTACCCAGAGTGCCCAGTCGTGCAGTATCCCATAGGGGATTGACCCGAGTGATTCTGCCCCACCAACCCAGGGAACGCAACGTGTCATGCCAAAGTGCAAGAGTAACCGCTGTGGGGTCAGGGAAGGATGTGGGATCGCTCCCCCACCATATGGTGCCCTGAGGTAGTCTTTGGGCTACATGGCATATCAATCTATATGGTAGGCTGGCTCCGAGTCCAGAAGATAAACCCAGTGTTTGATGGCTGCTAGCTGTGCCCCCGGTAATAATTTTGTTTATCCAGCAAATCAAATCCACCATCGTTATAGCTGTTCACTGGTTTCTTAGTAGCTATACGTGCGGGACCCCTGTCCCAAAGTAAGGTGCGAATTTCCTGATCTATTTATTCAACGCCTACATGGCCCCCCTCGAGGATGTCGTCGCCCCCTTCGGGATTAAGATAGTGAGCTATGCGGACGACACGCAATTGGTCGTCTCACTCTCACATCTGGACAATCACCCAGACAATCTGCCGAACTGCCTCCAACAAATTCACCACTGGATGTGCGAGTCATCGCTCAAGCTAAACGGATCAAAGACAGAAGTCATGCTTTTGGGCAAGCAATGGACCACCATCCCCTCTTCGGTCCGGCCAGACGTCTTCGGGGAAGTACCCACCCCGAAACAAGTAATTAAGACCCTAGGAGTCTGGCTGGAACCCGAGCTGTCTCTGAAAACCCAAGCAACCAAAACAGCAGGCACCTGTTTTGGTCTCATGCGCTCCATCCGCAGGATCCTCCCACTACTTCCGCCCCTATCTAGGAAACTCTTGGTCCAAGGCCTGATCCTTGCGCGGCTAGACTACAGTAACACGGTCTATCTAGGAGCTCCTGAAGCCACTATGGCTAGACTTCAGCGTACGCAAAACGCAGCTGCCCGGCTCCTTATGAATCTCCCTTCCAGAGTCTCAGCCAGACCAGCGATCAAGGCCCTCCACTGGCTTCCAATACGACAAAGGGTAGAATTCAAGGCCCTGTGCACCGCACACAAACTTATCAACGGTCTCGGCCCTGCTATCCTGAGAGACCTGGTTACCCCCTACAAGGCCCCCAGATCCCTACGCTCGAACAATGAGCGTCTGGCCAACGTCCCCAGATACAGGAAGGCACGCACCGGCGGTAGACGCTTTTCTGTAAAAGCATCCTCTGGATGGAACTCACTTCCTCGCCCCCTGAGGCAGGAACCCAGCCATCTCCTTTTCCGGAAAAAATTGAAAACGCTGCTGTTCCCAAAATAAAGTCCCCTCTCCCCTCTGGCCTCCACAAATGCTACAGCGCGGGGATGCCTCCGGGTCACCAGGCGCTCTATAAATCGCTAAATAAATCGCTAAATAAATATTGCCTGAAAATAGGAGGCTGGAATCAGGTAAGGCGTATTAAGGAGCCCATTTTGGAAACCAGGCAATGTTATCATTTTGAATAAGTAGCCCTACCCACAAGTGACAAGGGGAGGGACCTCCAATGCTAGACTTGCCTCCTAAGAAGCGCCAATATGGGCTTCTGGTTATGAGAGTCGAAAACACTCAGTTCCGCTGCGATATATATTCCCAAATAGCGGAAACCCTCCACAGCTTTGCAGGTGGCACAGCTGTCTGGCAATCGCAGGCCGCACCCCAAGAAGGAGGTAAATCAGGGATGTATCCCAATTGATAGCATACTGCGAATATCGACTGTAAAGCGTGAACGCGTGTATGATCCTGTCAAGGGTGTGAGTAGAGTCAACAATGTAAAGAACGATTTCCTCATATAGAGAAATTCTATCCTCCCACTACTCTGTCCATCGAAGTCCGCTAATCAGAGAGTCGTTACACACCGACTCTGCCAGAGGCTCCAGGACCAGAGCAGAGATCAGTGGCAGCCCTGGCATGTGGCCCGCAGGTGTTGAAACGCAGAGGACACACCACTGTTAACAGTCACCTGAGCTAGAGAACCATTATAAAGGAGACACACTCATGATAGAAAACGTGGTTCAAAACTGAACCGCCGGAGGACCTCAGACATTAATGACCTCTCAACAGTATCAAAGGCTATTCACGCACCAAGTGAGAGCACAACGGGATCTTTGCAAATCTTTGCTGAGCGACCCTGAACCCATGACGACACCTCAGGTTGACTGTCATACTAAACCCCGTCATGAAGCCGGACTAGTCTGGAGGAATCAATGATTTAATCATGTGCACCAACTGGGAAACCAATAGCTTCGCAAGGATCTTTACCTCTACATTGAGAAGGGAAATAGGCTTGAGGGAGGCACAGGCTTCTGGAGGTTTTCCCTCCTTAGGTAAGATAACAATACTGGGCAGGGATCCCTTTTTCCAGCTCTCAAGAAATATCTTAAGGAGTGGGGGGGCAAGCAATGATGCTGTTAGCTTATACATCTTGATAGAGAGGCCATTAGGACCCACCGGCTTACCGGAATACAAGTCTCGAATTGCCTGCACTCTCATCTTCTGTGAATTCTTGTTCTAGTGAAGTATCCGAATGGGAAAGGGTGAAGAGATTAATATCGGTCAGCAGTTCCTGAAATTCACCTGCAGTAGTCGCAAGCGCGGGCTAGTACAGCCTTGTGTAGTAAGCCGCAAAGGCATTCACTATCTCTTGTCTACCCTGCACACATTTCCCCGTATCCGTTAGTATTTCCGGCACCCATTGAGATGCCCTTTCTTTTCCATCAAGCCAGGCCAGCAATTTTTCATCCTTGTCGCCCACCTTATACAGGCGGCGCTGTGTGGCCAGATAATGCGTTTTTGCTGCCTCCAACGCAACATCCTTGAACTCCTTCTGTTTCAAGGTCGGGCGGTGATGCCCATCCACCAAATCAGAGTGCAAAGGCAATGACTCCAGCTCCTGGATTTAACGCTCTAAAGACTCCGTTGCCCCCGCTTTTCTTTCTTTTGCCCCACTATGAAGGAGACCCCTTGACCCTTTATGACAGCCTTGTAGGCCTCCCAAAGGGTCTGCACTGACTTCACAGAACCCACATTGTTCATGAAATATTGTTCTGTTGCTATGCTAAGGTTAGTATGGATCTGAGGTATCTTGAGATATCAGGGGCTGGTTATCAGCAGCCTCTGGTCAACCCGGAGTGGGTTGCCATATGTCGCCCAGATCAGGGAGTGATCAGATACCCCCTAGCAAGATGACAGACTTCTCTAAATTGGGGAAGCAGATGGGGCAAAGTAAGAATATAATCAATGCATGAAAGGCTGCGGTGTGCTCCTGAGTGGAATGTGTGTTGCAGCTCTGTAGGGAAACTGGCACGCCAGAAGTCTACAAGTCCTAGGGCTGTCAAAAGTCAGCCAAAGGACAGCGGGTCGAGTGAGTGTTGAGCAGGTCACCAGCCTTAAGTGTCACATTGGGCCACATTGAAGTCACTGCCCATTATAAGGTTGCTGTCCAGGAGCTACAATAGAAGACCACAAAGTTCAATAAAAGGTTGTTTTGTGTAGCCTAGGGGGTATGTCTACTGAGACGATGTTGATTGTGGTATCCTCACACGTACCAGAAAGTGCTGTATATCTTCCGTATCTATCTATCCATCCAGGCGTACTGGATCATGACAGGGAGGGATTTGCATGCCAACACCCCACCCTGCTAGATCCTGAAGTGTAATCCGCATGAACCATCATCTTAAACCCCCAGCGAAGCAGAGCTTGATAAGTGTTGCCTCGCAGGTGCTTCTCCTGGAGGAGAACGATGTTGGGCATGTCGCTTAAGATATGAAGTGCTACCCTCTCTTAAATTTGTCTCCCAGACCATTGACAATCCAGGACTATATGTTGATGGCTGGAGGTGTTAGAGTCATAAGAGTAGGTGTGATGTCTAATGATGTATTGCTGGTATAACTTGGCAAGAGCAGAGCCTCATGGCATGTGAGAGCCAAGGGAAGGAGATCAAGCTGTGTCAATACAAGTGTGCTGCACATCAAACCTAAAAACATCATCATAATAAGCAAACGGAAACAAGACCCAAACGAACCCCCCCCTCCCTCCCTGCATGGTGGATCTAGAACGGCCCAACTCTGCAGAGCGCCTGTCTCCCGCATAGAACACATTTAACTACAGGTGGCTAAGCCAACACCAAAGTGTCCCCAGTTTCCCTCCTCAAAAAAGTAACATTTTTGCCATGCCGGCCCAATGGCCTTCTCTGTATTGTCTGACCAGGCAGTCACTGTATACAGGAGGAGGCAGCATCTCCACAAAGATGCACATGCATGACAACCCTTATGGAGCTCTGGATCACTGGGGGTTTAAGATGATGGTTCATGCACAACCCTAACCTATTTATGTGAATAATCTTCCCAACTTTGCCGATTTGAGCTGCACAGTAGGTGCCGGTACAATCTCTGTAAAACTGTTGTCTGATGAAAAACAACAAGTTTCTCATTCCCAGGCTAAGCGAATGGAAACTTGCAGGAGAGGCAGGTGGTGGAAGTAAAGCAATGTTTGCTGACGTACAAAGCACACTATGTCTCACATTATATTGTGTCTTCAGTGCAGAGAGGTTTGCGGCTGCATTCCTTGCTTTGCGAGGACACGGTGTAGCATTTCAGTTTTTCTGTTGTCTTTTCTTGCAAAGCTATACCATGGTAAACTTCGATTGGACTCTGTGTGCCTTGCCTGTGTTGGGCTGACATGAGCACTCAAAATGATGCCCCCCCCCACTGAAAGGGATGAGAAGCCCATCATATGCCACAGATATTGACTTTGGGCTGAACACCCCCTGCTCCCCCCCCCCAGCCTCCCCCTCACAAGGCTCCAAAGGGGCTGCAGGGGACCACTTTTCGCCCCTGGGCACGAGCTGAACATTCATGTCACATTTTGTTATTTTGATCTGTACAGTGCACTAATCACCCGGAGAAGGTACCCAGGCATTTGGGCAGGTGTGTCGCTTCCAAGGTACTTATACGAACTGCCATGTCTTCAGTTTCTTGCAGAACTCAATAAGTGAGGGGGTGGCTCTGATGTGCTGCAGAAGTTCGTTCCATGTCTTAGGTGTGATGTAGGAGAATGAGCGACCTCCAGTTTTGCTTTTGCCGATGCTGCAAATGTGTGTGAGTGAGAAGGAGGCAGAGCATAGGTGTCTGGTGGGTTGGTGCAAGTGTATGCGGCTGTTCAAGGATTCTGGTAATTTTTTTGCGTAGGGCTTTGTATGTGTGCTTGAGAAGTTTGAATTGGCTTCACTTGTGAATTGGGAAACCGTGAAGCCTCCTAAGATACAGTATGATGTAAAATATACGTTGGTTGCCTTGGCGGGCTTCAGCCACTCCCACAGTGCCTGTTGGCTGTCTCTATGTGTGAGGCCTGATCTCTGGGCGCGAGTCAGAATACATTGTGGGTACTGGGGTCCAGAGACCTCAGGTGCTGTTTCACTCCAATTGTCCTACAAACCTTTGTACGCTTGGCTCACCGAGGAGAGCTGGTCGAGCAGTCTAAGCGTGCTCCAGGTTTGGAACAGAGACAGAAATAACACTCATCCGACATAATGGCGAGTTAGAGTTAATGCCTAAATACTGTGAGGAAACACAAAGCATTTAAATATAAGTAATGAAGTAAAGCAGAAGTTTTTAGCATCTCCTGAGGTCGAAATAAGACCGAGGCAGCTTTGTAATACAAAGGTGCTGAATATAGAATTATCTATGAGTAACAGTAAATTGTTGGATGTTTTCCACCAGGGTGTTCTGTCTGTTCTCACATAGACAACAAGATAAAAGTCACTCAGATCCCTGAGTTGAAAAACATCACCGTAATTCACTATTGGCTCCTGCACAAACAGTGGTTGCCAAGTGCCAAAGTAGCCTGTCTGCCAACCTAGTTGTCCCATATTCCCAACATGATCTTAACCCTCGATGGAACAGATATTTTAGTTTGATCAAGCTGGTTTCCTAGAAAATCAGGACATCTGATCCTTGCTCTTGCGCTTTGGTTAAGCAGCTTGTCTGCTCTCTAATGCAGTGCAGTTTCACTCTTCCCAGCAGGGTATGGCACAGGGTTCTTCCATTTGCCTAGGTTTGGTTACAGCTTTACTTGAAATGAGTAACATGAGATATCCTGGTCAGATTTGTCACCTAACTGGCATTGTAGAGAATATTAAAAAATTCTTACCACTGCGACACATAATGTAGGAATATCCGAAGGAGGCCGTGCACCCTTCCCGTGTGGGATATGTCCAGTCTCTGCCCAGCCCAGGTCGTACTAATTAAAGACGAGAGGAAAGCGCCTTAAGGACTGTATCATAGGTGAGATGGGCCAGACTTCTCAAGCAGGGTTAAGCCTTCTCTTGACAGATCTTCAGGTAAATGTGCACAAAAAATCAATTTTGGCTAGTACTTAACTTCTCCATCAGAGTTTTGGAATGGCAGAAAGTCCGTGTGGAGTTCCGAAATCAGCCCAAGTGGGTTACACAGCTCTGCAAAAAGAAGCTCCATGGGGAATGTCAAGTCTAAAAGGCAACATGAAGATGTGCTGCAGCCATATTCCATGGGGGAGACCTAATCCACATAGCACATGTACACTATCCTTGTAACAGTCAAACAAACTGCTTCATCCACATGCCAAGTTACACCTCACTACACACAGGCAATGAGATATGAAGCCCCCTTTTATGGAACAACGAAGGGAAAGCGTATGATCCTGTGCTGTGCTTGAGTAGAAACCTTGTTTCCCATTGTAGAGGTTCCAAGAGGATGTCTTATTCGCTCCAACAAAAGCTATCTTCAGGTTTGCCCCCACACACCTGACCCATTTTCAGCTCGGCTATTGGCTGATCTATGCCACTTCACTAGGATCATATTAGTGGAGCACTTCACCGGGCCAGAGACGCTCACTATCTGTGTTTGTAGGTCTCGTCTGAAACAGATCATGTGTTGTTGCCCACGAGACATTTTATTGGCTATAACAGTCTTGGAGCTTGTGCCCATTGTTTACCATTGGTTGGCTTCATCACTCCCATTTCCTTGCTTTTTTTTGGTTAACACGTGCTGGCTTTATTTCGTCTTTCTATGTTTGTCCTTCCATGGCACAAGGGCAAAGTGCTGCTTTATTCCCATGAGTGTCCATCCGCTGCTTTTTCCTATTTCTTTTGGAGGAAGCACTCCATAATATTGCATCTGTGATCGAGCACTCCATAATATTGCATCTGTGATCGAGCACTTCATAATATTGCATCTGTGATCGAGCACTCCATAATATTGCATTTGTGATCGAGCACTCCATAATACTGCATCAGTGATCGAGCACTCCATAATATTGCACCTGTGATCGAGCACTCCATAATATTGCATATGTGATCGAGCACTCCATAATACTGCATCGGTGATCGAGCACTCCATAATATTGCATCTGTGATCGAACACTCCATAATATTGCATCTGTGATCGATCACTCCATAATACTGCATCTGTGATCGAGCACTCCATAATATTGCATCTGTGATCGATCACTCCATAATATTGCATCTGTGATCGAACACTCCATAATACTGCATCTGTGATCGAGCACTCCATAATAATGCATTTGTGATCGAGCACTCCATAATACTGCATCTGTGATCGAGCACTCCATAATAATGCATTTGTGATCGAGCACTCCATAATAATGCATTTGTGATCGAGCACTCCCTAATATTGCATCTGTGATCGAGCACTCCACAATATTGCATCTGTGATCGATCACTCCGTAATATTGCATCTGTGATCGAACACTCCACAATATTGCATCTGTGATCGATCACTCCGTAATATTGCATCTGTGATCGAACACTCCATAATACTGCATCTGTGATTGAACACTCCATAATAATGCATTTGTGATCGAACACTCCATAATACTGCATCTGTGATCGAGCACTCCAGAATACAGCATCTGTGATCGAGCACTCCATAATACAGCATCTGTGATCGAGCACTCCATAATACTGCATCTGTTTGCAGGCTGTCTTTTTTCCGTGCTGCTCCCCTTCTTGCTAAAAAGAAGCTTTGCTGTGACAGAGGAAGTTTCTTTTCAGGCTTTGCGTGTTCGTTATATTTTTCTAAAATGTGTTGTATGACAAAAATGTCCTTCCATGTTCTCTTTGCACCCTCCCTCCCTCTCGTCTTCCCTCCGCCTGTGTTGCCTTTGCCCCTTCTCCCTCCCTTCATCCCTGTGGCCGTTGACTCCTTTCTCTGTATCTCCATCTTTGTTACTGCTTCAAACACTCTACATTATAGTTAGGAAAATTACTTTTCGCAGTCACTTCTGACTTTTGCTGTTTTAGTTGTATTACAGAGATGATTTTCCTTCATGTTGCTCTCTCTTCGACCCTCCTTTATTCCGTCTGTGTTGACTTTATCTTCCATCGCTCCCACCATCCATCACTGTGCCTTTTGACCCCTCTCTTCATATCTCCATCTTTGTTACGGCTTCAAATGCTGTGCACCATAGTTGAGAACGTTTATTTTTGGAGTGTACATTAATTACATTTTTATGACTATTGTTCAGTTGTATTGCAGACATGGTATTCTGTTGCCCTCCTGCCATCTGTGTTTGTCTTTACCCACTGCCTTCTGTCTCACCCTTCGTCCATGTGCCTATGTCCCTCTTCCTCCAACCCTCCTTCCCACCGTCCATGTTGACTTTTTGCCACCCACCCCCTCCTCGCTCTGAAAGTTTATGTTCAGAGTGCGTGTTTCACTTACATTTTTCTGACTTTGGTTGTTCTAATTGTATGGGAGGCACGATATTCCTTCGTATTGCTCTCTCTCTGTCCATCTGTTGATGTTGCCTTTACCTGCTGCCTCCCTCTACCCTGTGTCTGTGTGCCTCCCCCCCCCTACTACCCTTCTACCCTGTGACTTTTGACTCCTCTTTCTGTTAATAATCCATATTATACAATGACCGGCCATACTATACTATATAATGACAGGCCACACCATACTATACTAAGACAGGACGTTATATACCATACCATGACACACCATTCATATCCTACCATGCTACATAGTTAGAGGAAATGCCTTAAATATACTATACAATGACAGTCTATACCATATCATACATTGACAGGCCTTACCATATCGTACCATACCTATAATGACAGGCCATACCATATAAAATTACATCACATACCATACTATATGACAGGCCACACCATCCATACAGAACAATGACAGGCCATAACTTACTATACAATATCAGGCTGTTCCATACCATAACATGACATGCCATACATACTATACAATTCTACGCAAAACCATACCACATTATACAATGACAGGCCATACCATACGATGACATGCTGTACCATACCATACTACACAATGATAGGTCATACTATAACATACCTTACTATACAATGACCAGCCTTACCATATCATAGCATACCATACTGTACGACATGCCATACCATACTATACAATTACATGCCATATCATACTGTACAAAGGCAGGCCATTCTATATCATACCATGACACACCATTCATACCATACTATACATTTACAGGTAATACCTTACCGTATTTTACAATACAATGACAGTCCATACCACACTGTACAATGACAGGCCTTACCATATCATATCATACCATACCTTATAAAAAAAAACGCCATGCCATACAATGACATTCCATACGATACCATATTCCACAATGAAAGGCCATACCATACGATACCGTAACAGGCTGTTCTAAACCATACCTTACCATAACATGACAGGCCATACATAACATAGCATGATATAAAAATACAGGCAATACCTTACCATATTATACAATGACAGGCCCTCCAATACCATGCAATGACAGGGTATACCATATCATACAATTTCAGAACCTACCATACCATGCCATGCCATACCATTCTATTCTATCACATGACAAACCATACCCCACAATGAGATACCGTACCATACTTTACAATGACAAGCCATACTATACCATAACATACTATACATACATTGACTTTGCATACCATACTACACAATGCACAGTAGCTTCTCTTTTGTACAGCATGGCTAAAAAAACATTGACATAGCCAACAGATCCCACATAGGTGAGACCTATTAGCCAATGCTTTTCTTTTCCATTTGTGATCAGGGCGTTGGGCTTGAGCAGAACTCCCAACTGCCATTGGAGCAATGCCAAAACATAGAAATAGTTTTCTTGCCAGACAAGAGCAAGTCTCATGTGCCTTGACTTCCTGATTATAAACTGCTATTGGCTGGCACTTCCATTGCCTTGTAAGCCTACTCACTACATCAACACTGGGCCTCTGGTTCCTCCATCCCCATGAAGATGAGGCTCTGTTAGTTGGTCTTCTAGTTGTGACTAGCATTATTCCTTCCTTAACTCTGGACTCCCAGGGTATCATCGTAGAACAATATAGGCAATAGTCCAAAACGGACAAGGGTGGTCCCCTGTGGTGACTCCCATATATGACCCTGTTGAGTCCTTTACAGAACCTCTGCCTCAACATCCTGCCTGCTTCCTGGGTACAAGCAGGCAATGCCTGCACCCACACCTTGCCTCCCAGCCACCCACACTCTTCTGCTGTGTCTTTACTGCACCACTGAACTTCCTTCTAAACCTATCGCTCTTATGTGTCCTCACACCAGATACAACTGTGCCTCTGTGACTGGTTTATTTGACAATGTTTAATTGAGTCAACTCTCCCTCCAGCTCCTAACACTAAAAGGAGAAAACAACTCCTTCTACTACTTCACCTCCTTCCTCTGTACCAAACTCCCACACTACTAAGATTGGCTTATTCGCTCCAGAAAGGAACCCCATCTGTTTCCTTTATGAACACCACAATCTTGTACATACCGTTGTATACAGTCAGTCAGTCAAGTAATCTTTATTTCGGTCATAGACCATAAAAGATACATAGTAACCATTCATAACATTGGTAAAAAACACAAGCCAATACAATAAATATATATAAAAATATAAAAATTAAAACTGTACAACATTGGGGATACATAGATTAACAATTCATATGTAGTTTCTACAAGCTAAAAAAATATTCTACAAAAAGCTTCTCCTCCTGCGCCACATAGCATCAATAAAGCGTGAGACTGAAAAAACGACAGGGGTGGAAGTATTACTCTTGAGTATTCTTAGGGCCTCTTTATGATGTCTAAATCCCAAGTTTTTACAGAGTTGGATAAGCCAACGTTGCCGTAAATCTTTATCTGAAGGTCAAAAGAAAAAGACATGGGACTCAGACTCTTATTTGGCCCCACACGCCGGACATTCAACTAACTTATTCGGGGACCATTTGTGGGAGAAGACCCTAAGCGGAAGTGTACCATATCTAAATTGTAGATAGTATTTCCTCGCTGTAGTAGGTAAAATCTCATCTAGGAATGGCTCTGCTATGTATTCGTCTCTCATATTGAAAAACTTGACAGTAAGTGGGCCCAGAGAAGAGTTACCAAGGGTAGCCAAAATTCTAGACCTACGGTCCAGATTAACTAAATCAGCGCGCGACAATTGTGCGCAGACCACTGCAGGATTGGACCAGAGACCGGGTAAGTCGAACCTCATACTCTCCTTTTTTATAAAGGCGAACCACGGCAATTTCTCAGACCCAGGGAGGCCCAGTACCTCTTCCATTGCAAGTCTAAAGTGTATTAATTCGGGGGTTAGCCAAAGTCTACGCCAATAGGTAACAGGGTGTAGGGCGACTTCTTCTTGTATTGGTCTGATACCTAGGTCCATTTGCATAGGGGTAAGAGGGGTGCTGGATGGCAAGGCCAACAATGATCTAAAGAATTGATTTTCAGTCTTACTGATGCCATCAACCGAGCGATGGCCTCACAGTTCTGCCCCATATAAAATAGCTCCCATAGCTTGTGCTTTATAAATTTCTATGATGGGAGCAACTGGCTTAAAAGTGGATTCTCTGTGCAATTTTAGAATACCACCCGTGATCTGGGCTAGTCTAAGTTTGGCCTTTGCAAGTTGAGGGGCCCAATCCATTTTATCAGTAAGAATAATACCTAGATATTCAAAAACTGTAACCCTGTCCAATGCTATGCCATTTAAAGAGAGATTGGGACATCTGGTCTTAGGTGGATTACAGACCATAAACTTGTATTTTTGAGTATTTATCTCTAACCGCCTTAAGTGGCAAAAATTAGCAAAGCTATCCAGGGCACGTTGGATACCCATAGGTGATTTTGACAATAGAAGAGTGTCGTCTGCGAACATCAATGCCACCACCATTGTATACTCTGTAACCCCACTGTTTCTACACACTGCCATCATTATGCACTCTGTCCATACTACAAAAATACCAGTGTAACTTGCTTTTCCACTGCATGTCTCCATACTTCATTGTACATTGCTGTCACTCATCACTTAGGTAAATGTCCACTTGTACCTTCGTGAACATCTCTCATGCTTTTGTAACCAGCGTGCAGTGGCACTAAGCAACATAAACATTTGGGACACATCTCTATCTTTTCAAAGTATTTGGCTTTTTAAAGGGCCTCAGTTTTGGGCACTGCAGTTAATCCATTTCTCCTTAAAACCTGTCTGAAGTCTCAAATGTATTCCAACTCTTCTCTGCGCATGCAAAGTAATTGTTTGTTTAAAGAGCTTCAGTTTCGTGCAGTGCAGCAACTGCTCCATTTCTAATACCTGTGCCAAAGTCCCCATTCTCATGTGTATTTCATTGAAAGTGATTTCATGTGGCCTATACTCATAAACCCTAACGGCCACAGCTACTGCCTACTCAACTACACACTACCCCAATCCATTCGACTTTACCAAAATCTACGCTCTACTCCACTCCAGACAACCCCACCCCACTGAGGTACTGGGTTTTTAAGAACCGGCACAGAACCGGTAACCCAGCGGTGTCAGGGTACACCCAGAGACCTCGGGTTCTTCCTGATCCAGACCACAGAAACTCAGAGTCTTCTAGGTGAAGTCAAAGATTGGTTTATTGGCTGCAACCAAGGTAACAAGTGTCCTAGAAGTACAACACGGGGAAGTATATTCTCAGGAGACTGCTCGAATTTACAAAGTCAGGCTTCTCTCTTTATACAGAATATTCAGCTTCAGGCAAACATTCTTCGAATTTGTAGTATGTCATTTACAGTTATTGGTTTACAAAAGAAAAGCAGAGTCATGATGACATGTACATATTTCACGTCGTGCTGCCCATAACCAATCATCCGGCAAGGCCCAACATTTCATCAGATATCGGTGGACCCCCAATAAAAACAGGCACCTCCCCATCATAAAGTAAGTGAAGCAAAAGAGTAGAGACAGATGTGAGCAAGATACGGCAGGTGTGCGCGCTGAAATGGTTTTATGGCTTGTTGAGCCTTGATGCTATCTTGCTCGGCCACTGGGAGGGGAACTGACCTAACGAGTTCGGCCAGGGGTAATGGTTCCAACTTGCACAGGTAATAGAAAAGTCGAATAAGGAGTATGTGTCCTTGTGGAATTGAATTCAACTGAATTAAGGCCTATGTAAAGGGCAACACATAAATGGAGGCCAAGGGTTTCAGAACGCAAATGACAATTTCGAGGTGAAATCGTCACTCGAATATGCTGAAAATATATGTACATGATGTGCTCGTCATTCTCGGTCTTTTGATACCAAATTCGTCATGTTTCGACGAAGTTTTAATTCTCGAGTCCAGAACGATTACACAAATACAGAATTTTCAGAACCACAAACCCTCCTTTTGCCCTTACATAGGCAATTAATCTATCCTCATGTTAGTCTGAGTCCAGATCTATATTCCTAGTCATTGAGATGTTGCTGTAACATCATTCTAGTACTTAGTTCATCTCTTGACACAGGCTTCCTTACACATGATGTAACACAGAGGCCACATATTGCAGGAGCACACTGTATGCATAGACAGAACAGGAAAAGAATGGCTAAGACCACCCCAATGACCATTAGAATTTTCCATCCCCAGGCGGATATCAGTTCCCAGAACCATCCCATTAGCGACCAATCTCCTTTATCCACATGAATAGATTCGGAAATCTTATGTAGTTTGGAGATGGCCTGGTACACTGTTGGAGCGTTATCAGGGATGAAGATACAGCAACTAGATTGGATCAATCTGCATACCCCACCTCGGTCTGCAAGGATGACATCTAAAGCGGCCCTGTTCTGAAGGGTCATCAGTCGATCCGACTGGAGCTCAGCAGTCAGGTTACTAAGGGCACCAGCAGTTTCAATCACGGTGGACTCAACTACCCTTGTCAATTGCCTTATGTTCCTGCTGTTAGCCATGGAACCCCAGAACGGCAGAAAACCCTTTGCAAAGTCTCCGAATTCTTGACCTGCAGTGTCCTCTTCACTCAAGACACCTCTAACTATCCTTGTCCTGTGGTAGTCTGCCGCTGCTGTGTAGGTGGGAGGCAACAGGAAGGAAACAAAACAGGAGCCCGAAAAGTCAGGGGGCAACCATGTATAGGCTCTATCATGGCAGATGAAATAGGTACCCTTAGCTGCTAAAAACGCTAGGGAAGTCTGAGATCCAAACATATACGTTTCAGTACAGACACTCTTCCCTAATTGAGCCCTGGGATTCGTGCCATTACCTTGCAGACACAGATGACCCTGATGGGGTACAATCCAAATCGGGGACGATCTCTTAGCTTGCTGTTTCTCATTCAGGGTAGCTCCATATCCAGTCATGTTCCATCCTATGTATAATAGTGTCTCATCTCTGGGGATAGTCTCATATGAAATACCTTCCTTAATCATGTCGACTATCCCCTTGACTAGAGCACTTTTCCTAGGATTGTCTGTTACAGAACGTAGGGGGTAGATTTCGTGTGCATATATGAACATTGTCCTATATGCCCATACAGAACCATTGTGACTAAATGGCAGGACCAGATAAGGGATACCCTTATCCGTCGTGTGAGGCATAAGACCGCACACCCAACAGTTAGTCGTGTTCATTACGAGTTGGTGCTGGTGTAATAACTGAACAAAGGAGTTATTAACGAACTCCAATCTCCTATTTGATTCGTGGTCAGGCAGAGGGTGGAAAGAATGAGAGGAAACAGTAGGAGGAGGTATGGGTGATGCAGTGGGGGCAAATGTTACATGGAAAGAGAATAAAACATAACTTATCAAAAAGATCATTACGCTGAATAGCATAAAAATACACAATATTATAAAACTTTTCTTTGTCATCGTGGTACACAGTCTGTGCTTAAAGTTCGTTTGTTTGGCAGGTCTCTCCACATCGGGAAACTCCATCCTCTCTAAAGTGCTGCCCGCGGTGGGAGGTTGCCTCTGCTAAGGGATGCTTCCGTCAGTCTAGGGCAACTCCCTTGGACCAACCAGAACTACCGACCTAACGTCGTTAGCTGCACCCCAAAGACTTTTAATCAACCGCGGCCCTAGCAGCGGAACCCGGATGGCGGTTCGAAAAGCAAAAATAAGCAAGTTTCTTAGATGGGAGAGCTGCACTTTCAAAAATAGTACTTGGGGGGGGGAAAAAGAAATATCTTTTTATTTGTCCATGGATCTTAGTCTCAAATTGCAAAAGAAATTATTTCATTAGTTCGTTTTTCTCGGTCTCAAATTATACCGTTGTTTCCCAGGTATTATCTGATCCGGGGACAAAAGGTCAGGCTCTGTAATGTTCACTCGCTTGGATGGTGGCACAGCCTTGTGCAAAATGTTTTTGTTTTCTTGTTCAGAGTCAGTTCCTTTTACATGCAAATCATTAAAAGGGACGGTATTTGGCACGGCATCAGGTTCTGGGTTAGCGACACCCTCCTGGACCCACTGGTCATAGGGCAGAGGTAAGGGTACCCTTTTACAGTGGACCCCGTGGATCCAGGCCTTCTTCCCTTCCACTCGAACTTCCGATCTGGTAGAGAGAAGGACGAGGTATGGTCCCGTCCACCTGGGCTGGTCGTTTTTAGTCCTTTGGAAATTCTTTATCAACACCCAGGATCCAGGGTTCATGGGGTGTCCTGGAGTATCAGAGGCCGGAGGCAGGGAGTCATGTACCTGTTGATGCAAAACACGCAATTTAGCCGTCAATTCATACAGGTAATCAAGCAAAATAGGGTGTTCTAGCTCGCTGAACTTAGTGGGCCTAGGCACTCCCCGTATGTTGGCTGGCCGGCCAAAGACAATCTCATAAGGGCTGAGTTTCACTCGCGAATGCACAGTCATTCTGGTGGATAAGAGTGCTAAGGGTAGAGCGTCAGTCCATTTAAGACCTGTGCTCGCTTGGATTTTGGCCAATTTAAGTTTAAGCGTGCCATTGTAACATTCTACTAATCCAGCTGATTGGGGGTGATTTGCAGCGCGGAACTTCTGCCGTATACCTAGCCCTTCACACACTCTCTTCATCACACGACCCACAAATTCACTTCCGTTATCAGACCAGACCATTCTAGGCATTCCAAACCTGGGGAAGTACTCTTTCACAAGGGCTTTTGCTGTGGACAAGGCAGTATTGTCTTTCAGGGGATATGCTTCTACCCATCTTGAGAAAGCACAAACAACAACGAGCACGTATTTTAAGCTGTTGCACCCCTCCATGTGTATGAAATCTAGCTGCAAAACCTCGAACGGATACGTAGGAGGTGCAAAATGACCAGCTGGAGTTGGGGTTCCCCTACCAGGATTGTGCTTCAGACATACCATGCAATTCTTGACAACATTCTCTGCACACTTGGGAATCCCTGAATTCTTCCACACTGGGGCCAACAACTCGCAAATCCCTTTCACGCTGATATGAGCCATTCCATGAGCCATTGTAACCACTGCAAGCACATATGCATCGGGTAACAACCATCTCTGATGCTCTGTCAATTCAATCCAACAACCATTTGCATCCATTCTACCTGTACTCTCTCTCCACGTGCTCAACTCTTTCACTGTGGCCTCAGCTTGGATGGACTTCACACTCTCTATCGTGTCCTCACATATTCCAACATCACCAGTCCATCTTTCAGGGCCTGCAACATACATTCGGCTCATCACATTCTTTGCCGTTTCTTTAGCGATCTCATCAGCAAATGCATTCCCACGACCAACATCATCAGTCACCTTCTTGTGAGCACTACATTTCACAATCGCCATTTGCAGGGGCAAAGTCAGTGATTCAAGAAGCTCATTCACCAACTGACCATGCTGAATCTTAGCTCCATGCGAAGTCAGGAACCCACGTTCTCTCCACAATCGTCCAAAACTGTGAGCCACTCCAAACGCATACTGACTATCAGTGTAGACAGTCACTTTCATTCCTTTAGACAATACACATGCTCTCGTGAGTGCAACTAATTCTGCAGCTTGAGCTGAAACATGTGGCACTCGTGCAGTTTCAACAACTGTGTGCAAAGTCGTTACAGCATATGCTGCAGTCACGTTACCATTTGGGAGCTTGAAGCATGAACCACCCACCCATAATGTACCATCACATTCAGCAAGAGGAGTGTCAAATAAATCTACTCTCCCTTTTGTCTCTTCCTCTGTTGTGAGAAAATAATCGTGCTGTTCTAAAGCATCTGATTCCTCTGCAATTGGCAACAACGTAGCTAGATTTAAGGTACTGCACCTTTTTATGTGCACATGACTTGCTAACAGCGTTAATTCGTAGCTTGACAATGCACAGCCCTCCTTCTCGTGGACATACAATGTGAAAGGCTTACTGTAGTTGGGGGTACCTAACACAGGAGCCAAACATAATGCTGTGCGCAATTCGAGAAAACTTTTCTGACACTCGTCAGACCAAGGAATGGGATTGGGTGTGTTTTTACACGTTAATGCCACCAAGGGTTTGGCCAATAACGAAAAATTTGGAATCCACTGTCTACAGTACGATGTAATGCCCAAGAAAGCACGTACTTCTCTCTGAGTTGAAACCCTCAATTTCGCTATTGCCTGAATTCTTTCTGGGGTCAGTTTCCTTCCCTCCTTCGATAAGAGGTGACCTAAGTAGGTCACTTCTTGTCGGCAATATTGCAGTTTGGAAAGTCACACCTTGTGATGCAGATCGCACAGATGACGCAATAATATCAACGTAGCCCTTTTACAAATTTTCTTAGTATCTGCAGCAATGAGCAAATCATCCACATATTGTACAAGAGTAGCACCTTTAGGTAAAACAGTCGTGTCAAGCTGTGTTTTCAGAGCTTGACTGTATATTGATGGACTTTCACAGTAGCCCTGAGGAGCGCGTTTAAAGCGGAAGCTTCGACCTCCTAAACTGAAGGAAAAAATATCCCTGCTCTCCTCAGCAATCGGGATACTGAAGAAAGCATTCTTCAGGTCAATCACCGAAAACCAAGAGGCAGAGGCTGGAATCATAGTCAATAATGTGGTAATGTCGGGGACAACTGGAAATTGTGGCACAACTATTTTATTCACCTCTCTAAGGTCAATCACGAATCTGTACACAGGTGGCTTAGAGGGGTCAGTTCGTTTTAAAACAGGCAGAACAGGACTATTGCAAACATTTCCTCGTGTTTCTTCAATGACATCCTTTTCAATTAATTCGTAAACGATCGCTAGCAAAGCTTTTTCACCCTCACTAGATATTCTATATTGTGGAATTCGTGGCATTTGAACATTGGCTTTCAATGTTACAACATATGGTGGAATTTCTAAAAGACCCACATCATTTGGACCAGTGGCCCAAAGAATATCTGGGAGAAACGACAATTCTGCTGGAAGTGCATCTCTCGACAAATACATGGGAGAAACTACTTTCTTACCTAAAGTAAGTTGTACTCCTGACGGAGAACAGTACAAAGTTGCATACAATCTCTTTAACAAATCCAATCCTAGCAAGTTTTCACCACAACCTGTTGTCAGAATGAGGGGTGCTTCGAATTCACAAGGACCAACAGAAAGAGACAAAGGGTCAGAAATCGGATTTCTAACTGGGGCGCCAGAAAAACCTACAGAAACTTTCATTTCGCCAGACAAAGGTGCGCCAGGGAGTTTGGAGTGCATAATAGAACTCTTTGTAGCACCAGTATCCAACAGGAAAGGTTCTGACACACCTGATGTAATCACCTCAACGTATGGTCCACTCTGACCTACTGGAACTGAAACAACTCCCTCTCTATGTCTATGGCTGTCCTAGCAATGATTCCCCTCCAAATACTCATCTTCTGTATAGTAATCATCCACATAGTATTGAGCTGTCCTATCAGATGCATTGTTCTGTTGATCGAACCTATTCATAGAATTTTGTGGTGGAAGGGGACGTGCATTTTGGGGGACGTTTCCACGTCCTCTACCTCTAGGTGCTTGCTGACTACCACGACCTCTTACACCAGAAGCACCATTTGCACGTTGTAACAAAATAGGACAACTATACTTGAAATGACCCTCTTCTTTGCAATATGAACACTGGTTGGGGCCTACAGGGACACGTGGCTGAGTGTACTCGACTCTTTGCGAGTTCCTCTGACACTGTTGAGGCTGCTGGAAATTACTCTGATAGTTATTCTGACCATTATTATTTTGATTACCACCACCACGTGGCGGATATGCTTGCTGTAGCAAAACCTTCGTTTTCAGTTCTTTAGTTTTCTTTTCTACTCTATCTTTCTCGTCCTTGTCTCTATTTTCGTAATATTGTGCAGTAGCCAATATCTGGGCTGAAGATGAGACTGCCCAAGAACTTTCTGAATCCTTTAACTTTTTACACAATTCTGGAAGCAGATTGTGCACGAATTTATCGACAAACAATCTCTGACCACCTTCTGTGGTCATATCTTGACCGCTGTGGTCGACAAATGTTTCTTCACACCTGGTGAAGAAATCTGAAACGGTTTCTTCTTTCTTCTGCTTGCATGCAGACAACTTATCCCAATTTACACGTATTGCAGGCATTATCGTTTTCATGTAATCCACTATTTTACCAGGGAGTTCTGCTATCAAAGGCTCAGGCTTAGCACCACCAACTTGTCGGGCATCTGCAGCGGCAATATTAGCCCATGAGTCACCTAATTCCTGATCATGATCTATGTGACGAATTTTACCCCATAAAGGCTGTGGAACAACATTCCCAAATAGAATATCGATATCGGCTAAATTCATTATACATGACCCAGCAGTTTGCGACAACTCTTTGTAATACCCTGCAGGATTTTTACGCGGATCAGGTAATGTTTGTTTAAGTGCTAAAACTTCAGCTCGCTTCCATGGGACATGTACCCATACACGCTGAAAATGTGGCAGAATAGGTGGGACAGCAGTCGTGTCACCTTCTCTCCATTGTGGGGGAACTTCTCTCATATGGTATTGTCGCGCCTTTTTCCTACTAGATGTACTAGGCTCAGATTGTGACCCAGAACTGTTTCCCTTACTCCGATATGATAACAACATTTCAACTGCTTTCTCCACATCTGGACCTACAATCATACCCTCTCCGAACTTAAACCGTACACGACACATCTCTTGCGGGATGCATTCCAGATCATTGTCTTCTAAATCCTCGCAAAGAAAAACACACATCTGTTCGAAAACATATCTCTGTGTCGCTGCTTCCCATTGATGGAAGACTTCCATGACAGACTCTACATCATATTTTACAGTGTCCATGACCCATTTCCGTGCTAAACTATTCAGTGAGTCTCTCTCTTGATAGTCAGGCAGTCGACTTCGCAACTGTCTTCTTCCCATGTTAGGGGTCGTAGTAGGCGACCCGAAAAGAGGTAAAAGAAGGTTAGTAACAGTGCTGGCCATTTTCTGCCGAATGGAAGGTGAAACTGAAGGAAGAACGGGGGGAAAACGGGGTGAGATAAGGCAGGGGCAGAGATAGCAGAAGAGGTATCAGGGGAAATAGAAGGAGCACTAGGCAAAGTCGTAGAGGGATCATGAGGAGAAGTAAAAGGTACATTAGCAGGGCTCGACAAATCCGAAAAATGGTACTAGTCCTGCAGGTCTAGTACCATGGAAAATCCCCTCGACCTGACTCCAACCCACTTGACCTCCGTCTCTGAAAACGGAGCAAAAGTGACAAGATAACAAGATTTAAAGGCATGTTTATTGCTCATTTCCTTTGTGAGCAATAAAAATGCCTTTAAATCGTGTTATCTTGTCACTTTTGCTCTGTTTTTAAAGACAGAAGACAAAAGTTAGTTTGATTTCCTACTCGCCAGAAAGGGCGAGTAGGACCTAAAAATAGCTCGTCCTCATCCATTCTCCCTCGCAAATGCGAGCGGGCGAGTGGATTTGTCGAGCCCTGATTAGGCGAAATCGTAGAAAACACAGGTGAAACAGAGGTGGTCGGTGGGCCTGGAGGAGGCTGCACCAAAGGAGTAGGAGCCAGCTGAAGAACAGCTGGTGGGTGCTGTGGAGGAACAGGAGGCGTAGTTTGCGCAACTAAAGGTTGCGGGGGTGCCGTGGCATTTTGCGCATAGGGGGGTGGCGAATTTAGTAAATGCGACATTAATGGGTCTCTTTCACGCTCTTTTGCTGCCTCTTGCTGAAGAGACGGCAAAACTGGATAGCATTTGTCTACTGCCATTTTACGTTGCCTGTGCAACTGCTCACTCATCTGCTTTTCTTCATTGTCTTTAAACTGTATAGCAGCTTGCATTACTGGAAGTCCCTCTTCTCTTTTATTTTTCTTAGCTAATTTGATTTCCTTTTGTTTGGCTTCTTTACGCCATAAGCGGAAAGAGTCAAACATCGCCGGCCGGGCTTTCTTTTTAAAGAGTTTAACTTCAAGGTTGTCTAAGATTTCGGAATCAAAACTACCATATTGGGGCCATTTTAAAACACCATCTTTCCTGGTGTATTTAATCCACACTTCGTTGTAGGTGATGGGGCCTACCCCATGTTTCACATATAGCTCGTAAGTCGGAGTTCCAACTGGAGGAACCGGACATGAGCCCTCCAATCGGGAGTCCCTATTATTATAACCAAGACAAAACAAATTTCCAAGTCTAAGACTAGGCATCTTGGCTCTCTAGTCTAGTTCCAAACTTCAAAGGATTATCGATTACGATATTTCTCGTGAATACACGAGTCCTTCGGTTTTGGTGCTTGCAAGTACCAACAAATTATCCCAAAGAATACCCAAGACTAAGACCAACTAAGGACTGGGAGACGCTCCACTTATACTTAACCGAAATATCGATGACGTCACCAGAAGACTCGTCTTATCGTTTCGCTCTACCAAACTTCAAGGGTCCAAATCAGGGCGATAGCCAGGGCAGCAGTCCTCTGTAGCCGTTGGGAAGCGGGGAACCTCGCAGCAAAGACCTTCGGACCACGTCGACATGCAGGGGTCGATGAGGTGGTTGGCCGTCCTCCGGAATTTTCACACGAAGCTCCTCACGATCCTCTGGCTGACTGGTACCACTGGAATCGCCCCAAATGTTGGGCGCCAGCTGAGGTACTGGGTTTTTAAGAACCGGCACAGAACCGGTAACCCAGCGGTGTCAGGGTACACCCAGAGACCTCGGGTTCTTCCTGATCCAGACCACAGAAACTCAGAGTCTTCTAGGTGAAGTCAAAGATTGGTTTATTGGCCGCAACCAAGGTAACAAGTGTCCTAGAAGTACAACACGGGGAAGTATATTCTCAGGAGACTGCTCGAATTTACAAAGTCAGGCTTCTCTCTTTATACAGAATATTCAGCTTCAGGCAAACATTCTTCGAATTTGTAGTATGTCATTTACAGTTATTGGTTTACAAAAGAAAAGCAGAGTCATGATGACATGTACATATTTCACGTCGTGCTGCCCATAACAAATCATCCGGCAAGGCCCAACATTTCATCAGATATCGGTGGACCCCCAATAAAAACAGGCACCTCCCCATCATAAAGTAAGTGAAGCAAAAGAGTAGAGACAGATGTGAGCAAGATACGGCAGGTGTGCGCGCTGAAATGGTTTTATGGCTTGTTGAGCCTTGATGCTATCTTGCTCGGCCACTGGGATGGGAACTGACCTAACGAGTTCGGCCTGGGGCAATGGTTCCAACTTGCACAGGTCATAGAAAAGTCGATTAAGGAGTATGTGTCCTTGTGGAATTGAATTCAACTGGATTAAGGCCTATGTAAAGGGCAACACATAAATGGAGGCCAAGGGTTTCAGAACGCAAATGACGATTTCGAGGTGAAATCGTCACTCGAATATGCTGAAAATATATGTACATGATGTGCTCGTCATTCTCGGTCTTTTGATACCAAATTCGTCATGTTTCGACAAAGTTTTAATTCTCGAGTCCAGAACGATTACACGAATCCAGAATTTTCAGAACCACACCACTCTACTCTGATCTACCTTGCTACACTCCGATTTACCCCACTCCACCTCAATATAACCCATTCCACTCTACCCAATCCACACCAATCTATTCCAATCCACTCCACTGTACCCCAGTCCACTCCACTGTACACCACTCCAAACTACTGCACTCCATTTGACCCCTTTCCATCCGATCTACCCCACTCCACTCTATCCCACTCCACTCTATCCCACTCCACTCTATCCCACTCCACTCTATCCCACTCCACTCTATCCCACTCCACTCTATCCCACTCCACTCTATCCCACTCCACTCCATTCCAATCTAACTCACTCCACCCCAATCTACCCAAGTTTACCTCGCTCCAATCTACCCCAATTTTCTCTATTACACTCCAGTTTACCCAAATCCACTCCAATCTACCTCATTTGACCGCAATATACCGCAATATACCCCACTCCAATCCAATCTACCCCCCTCCAACCCAGTCTCCACTCAATTCCAACCTACTTCAACCGCATATCCACTATTCCCTATCCCACTACTCCTATCTGCCCCACTTCACTCCAATGTACTCCAATCTACCCAACTCCAATCTATCCAACTCCAATCTATCCAAATCTACCCTACTCAACTCAAATCTAACCAATTCCAATCTACACCACTCCACCCCAGTCTACCCCACCCCACTCTTAATATACCCCACTCCACTCTACTGTACCCAGTCTACCCATCTCCACTCCATTCTACCACACTACACCCAATCTACTGCACACAATCAATCCCACACCAGTCTTCCTCACCCAACTCCACCCCAATCTACCCCCTCCAATCTTCCCCACCCCACTACACTCTACCCATCCCACTACACTCTGCCCCACCCCACTACACTCTGCCCCACTACACTCTACTCCACTACATTCTACCCCACTACATTCTACCCTACTACACTCTAATCCACCCTAAATTCACCTGACTCCAGTCTACCCCACTTCTCTAATCCAACCTACCCCACTCCATGCTACCCCAATTTACCCCACTCCACTATCCACTTCCCCAGTCTACCAAACTCTACTCCTATCTACCTCAATCAATCCCCAACCAAACCACGGCACTGTAGCCCACCCCGCTCCACCTCACTTCACTCCACTCCAATTTACCCGTCGACTCCACTCCAATCTATCCCACTCCACTCCATACTACCCCACTTCTCTCCAGTCTACCCTATTTAACTCAAAATGACCTCAATTATCACTGCTTATCCCAGTCTACCGTACTCCATTCTAGTCTACCCCACTCCACACCCGTCTACAACAGTCCACCTCGATTTACTCCACTCTACGCCAGTCTACCCAATTCGAATCCAAACTACCCCACTCCACCACATCCCACTCCAATCTATTCCACTGCACTCCAGTATACGCCACTCCAATCTCCCCCACTGCCCTCCACTCTAATTTCCCCCCTCCAACCCATTCTACCCGCCTCCACCCCACTCCAGTATTCCCTATTATGCCCCATCCGAATCTACCACACTCCATTCTACTCCATCTACCCAACTCCAAACAACTCAACCAACTTTTAGACATGCTGAACAGCAGTCACATTGTGCATGACATGGCTAAAATACATTGCCAATAGCTCTTGCATATACAAGCCCTATTTGCTCTGCAAATGCTTGTTTGTTTTGCTAATAACTTTGGCACCATTTGATGAATTTGGACAAATCTTACAAGGAAAAAAGCTCACCCACCATAGCTCCTTCATAAATTGCACAATGTGAAACCAGAACATGTGGAATCAAACTGGCTTCCCTGCTTGACCAAATTGTGGGATCCAATGCAATTGTTTTGTTTCACCTTCCCTGTTTTTTTGCTTAGTATCATATATGAGAGCACTTTGAAATAGGATGTGTGCTGTACAAAAACTTTATTTTTAAAATAATACACTATAATGTTGTTCCATATATAACAACAACCCTAGACCACATAGAGTACACATGGCAACTGACGTATCTCTTGGTTCACTAATGGCATTGTCATCAGAGATGGGAGAGGGCATGATTGTTTTAAGTTCATGTTCACTTCTAATAAAAGCCACTTGAGGCAGTGATATAATCTGATGTACTAAGTTGAAACGCTCTCACCTGTTACGATAAATACAGTTTTTTTAACTTTGAATAAACTGTTATATTTTCACATTTGTTGCATGATGCCTTTAAACATGAAGGTGTTTCTAAACATAAGTGGTGCAGGACACCATCTGTGCTTCTTTTTCTTTACTTAATCTAACAAGCAAATAAATGCTTGTCCATTTTGTTTAATATCTATCCAAAAGTTACCGTTCAGCGAAGTAAAGGCAGCCTAGTACTGCTGTTCACCAACGTGGGGGCCAGTTGGGAAAGTCAGGGAGGCTGCAAGCACCGCCACGACCCAGCAATGAGCACAGGCCCGGACTGGCCATAGCGGGCACCGGGCAATCCCCCGGTGCGCCGCACGGGTGGGGGCCGGTTTTGGGCCCCTGGGGGCCGTTTTTGTTACAGGGCCGTTTTTGCAGCATAGCTGCAAAATCGGGCCTGTAACAAAATCGGCAGAAAACCGGCCCCGACAAAGTGCTCTGCTGCCCCCCCCTCCCCCGAGTGGGGAGGGGGGGCCGGCCGAGCACTTTGCCAGGGCCGGTTGTGGTTCCCAGTCCGGCCCTGAATGAGCATCACTGCCTCGCTTAGTCCCATAATGTGACCTGATGGCTCCATGTCACTGGGACACTATATTTCCATTCCTGGAGTTTGCTTTTACACGTTATTGCTATCAGGTGTATTGGTCCAATTGGCTTAATTACATTTTACCAAGACTGCAACTCTCCGAATGCATTGATATGTAGGAGCAAATTGTAGGAAAAGAAAAGTGGTGTCTATGTGACATGGAGCCACTTGGTCCCATAGACATAGTGACAGCAGTGCTTTATATGGGCCGGTACTGTCTGGGACGGAGTAGCAGCACTTCTTTAATTTGAGAGGTAGAGTACTGGTACTTCTCAAGAGAAATGCTATACTTTTAATTGGAGAGTACCGGCACTTCTCAGAAACGAGCAGATACTCTGGTACAGCGTACTTGCACTTCTATTTTTCCATTTCAAGCACTGGTGAACGGGTATCGGGAGGAGGTCCAGGCACTTCCCTTCAGAGGGTGTGGAATTCTTTGCTACTATAAACTGAAGTCACTTGTTGGGTGTACAGAGGTAATTATTTTTGCTACATCTCGTGTTATCCTCGTATGCACCGTGCTCAGTTGTCGTAGCGTTGTCCTTAATAAGCGTCTCTGTTGCCTAATCCGTTGTTACCTGTTCCATCGATTTAGAAAAGAAGAAAGGCTGAGTTTATCCTTCAAAATTTGGACCAGTATTCTTCAGTCTACACACACTGCAGCAGGTGCACCAACCCACCAAACCATCTAAAGGGCTTCTTTCCAGTCCTTGTCGTCCATGGCAGGTTCACACCGCCCTCCGAAGAGGACCCTCTGAAGTTAAGTCGAGGGTTGCCGCCCTGGGCTGCGCAGCGTGGATTAGACAGGGCGGGGCCTCCTCGGTGCCCGCCCCGTCCTCCGCCGGGGGCCTCCGCGCTGCTCCGGGGGTTCAGCTGATGATTACAGCTTCTTTCTGAGCATTCACTAACAAGTCTCTTGCCAGGAGGATCGCTCCCCTTCGTGTAGTCACTAATTATTCTTCCAAACGGACCAATTAGCGTGTTATTCTGTTTATTTTGGGGGCGGTGTCGGCGGTGAGGCTGAGGCGTGCGCTGGAGTGGCAGTGCCAGCCCCGGGGCCGGTTGAGCATGTGTGTGCGGATCAGCGCCGCATCTGTACAGCTGTCAGCTCGCCGAGCCGGCGGCGCTGAGCCCGCCCAGGCTTGTCCTTTCACTTGCCCCTTCTATGGCTCTTCCACTCCTGGCATGCCCAGCGCCTTGGGCTGCAAACCCTGGCCTGCCCGAAGTCCCTCCTCGTCCTCGCAATAAATAAATAAACATGAAAGGGACCAGTCAACAATTATGCAGCCGGTACCTTTTAGGCGGCGCTATAATCCGAAGTTTTGAGTCCTCATTATTGGCGTCTAGCACGAGAAAAAGAAAACATCTCTGCCACAGGTCGCCCCCCACCCGACCGAGGTATAAAGAATGTATTCGACCACCATTACGCCTATGTCAATGTCCAGAAACCCTCCGGGGGTCGTGGGGTACACAAACTCCAACAGGGTGTATTGGAGTTACACGTGCTGTTATTTCTTGTCAAACCAGTGCCAGGCTGGAGCTCTCTGTTAGTCAATACTCTGTGTCCGCCCACTCCCTCTGTCCTGGGCCCTACAGACTACTTAAATGACAGGCTGATGGCAGACACTGCATGCCTACCGAGTGGTATCTACTATTGACCGGCCGCACAGCAGTCTAGCGCGCGGCAATAGAGTCAACCTTACATTTTGCTTGTTCTGGAATCTGAGGTAGGGGAGCGTCGAGTTCAGACCACGGCTGTACAAGGATTAGTAAATGTTGCCTTTTTCTCTCCCATTCATGTTGCTTGTGACAGACTATTGCTCTGAAACGGGCTGGTCTGCCTCGGCGTGCGATGCACTGCGTTCAAAATGCCTTTGAGTTAGAATCCAGGAACAGCACCCCTGGGCCCATGTCTCGGCCCCGAGTGAGGCAGTTCATGTGGTATTTAAACTTCTCACCCTTTTATCTCACCATCACGTCCTGTCCTGCTCTGCCTGCATCCTGCCACTACACTCTCTGCTCTTGTACTTCCCCTCCGTGCTTCAGAGCTGCCACTGTCCTTCTTCGCTTCAAGAAAGCCACAGCTGACCCTGCAACCCAGCACAAAGTCACCTACTCTCACTTCACTCCTACTATTACAACTGCCTTGTCTTCTACCTCCTCTCCTTACTTATTTCCATCCAATATTTAATGAAGCCTTTTCAATCTAGAGGTTTTGCCCCTGATTTATGTGAAACTGCTTTTTGTCCTTTTCCCAACTACATCACATCTGCTTGCCTATAGTTGCTTTGAGTCCAACTTAACTACTCACTGTGCACCTAACCCTTAAAATTATATTGGCCTACTACGCAAATTGTTTATGGCCACCTAAGTAGTGGTTCTATTGGTATGTTCAGCACGTTTTGTCGAAATGCTAATATCCTGCAAAATAGATAAATACATAAGAAGTGGGCCGGAGGAATGTGCAGTTGAGATGTGAAATAATCTGACATCAGCTTGATGTGCTGGCTGTTCGAAGAAACGCCCCTCCCTACTGTGCGTTCTAAAGCTGAGAGAGTGAGGTGGTTTTGACTTGATGTTAAAAGCTCATCCTGCTTGAAGCCCGGCCCACTGATAATGCGAGACTTGATGTTCGTTCTTGTTAGGGATGACCAGGAGGTAACGTTGACTTACAATCATTCCTGGTCGCATTTTGGTGGCCCAGCAAATTTTACACAACTTTGGCTGACCTTAACACTTACATGAACAGTGAAACAATAAAAACTGCCTTTTACTAAATCCTACTGTGGAGTAAAATTAAGGTAATGTGCTCTTAGCAAACAAGAGAAATAATCAAATTTCACACATTTTGTGTGGTATCTGTTGTTCTTCGTAGTCCGCAAAATGTAATCCACCGAGAAGCGCAGGAACTGCCATCTGCCCACGAACCCGGTAGCTCTCAATTATGGGGCAGTTCATTGGCTACCCTGCTGCCTCTTTTATACAGAGGATCAGGAAACTTTCGTGGATTTATTCTGCATTACAATTCCTACAGAATGAAAAAAAATGGCCAAGTCCTATACACAACCTGGATGTGAGATGGATGTATTTTGTCAAGCTGACATAAGATTAATTATACTTCTCAGGAGCTTGGGTCTTCCAGAGGGAATGTATTTGTACAGGAAGGGTTCCAGGCCATGGAATTACTGTTTTAGTAAGTGCTTTATCACAATGTGTTGAATGAGTACATATGGATGGAGTCTTAGAAATGGCAGATGCCATTGACTGGTTTTATTTCTGACATATGTATGGCTGCCATATGGGCGTTCAGGCATGGGTTCTCGTTCTATAAACACTATTTAGAGGTAAGGTCAAGAACAGACATCAATTTTTCACCTAATGTTGAACTTGGTTAAAACTCTTGCCGTTGACTCTGTTCCGTGCTCAGTATTCCTTACCCAGTAGTTGGAAAAAGAAAGGCATAAGTAAAACTCGCTTTTATTTTCAGACCATTGGCTTCCTTCATTTCCATTAAGTACCCACAATCCTCAAATTGGCTACAGTCACAGTAGTGCCTCGTCATAGGCGTTGCATTGCAAGCTGATGGCTAACATGGAATGTGGTGGGTGATGGAGGACATGAAGCAGGGAGGGCAGGGGCATGCACCAGAGTTGTTAAGGGACCCCTCAGGGCTCCCAATCGTTTCACTCTGCTGAAGCGCAGTTTCCCGGGCACCTCACTGTTAAGTAGGAGGAAGTAAGAACCACAGGACACCGGATGGACTGTTCAACGTCTCGGACACTCCAAGACCGTTTTATTTACAAAAGAAGACACACCCCTAATTAACTAATTAAGTCATTACGTATATATCAAGTGGATGAAAGCGCGCGATTCCTTTTACGAGCGCCAGTCGTCCAAGGTGAGTGAAACACACCACATTCCTCCAATTGTTGAAAAGTCAGCCCATATCGCACCCGATGCCCAGGCCGCTGGTGCAGGGCGACTCTTCGTTTGCATCTTGAATAGCTACCAAATAAAGAGACGGGCACTGGAAGTAGGAAAACAAGAACAGGGTTTATTACTCATGAGGAGAGCCTGTCCTTTGGGACACTCGCATAGTGTCTTCGGGAGGTGCTCTAACAAGTTTCTCTGAGGCTTCGTCTTTTATACACATGTTTGTGGCACACAGGCATCTTTTATTACAATCAACACTTTGTATAGTATGGAGGCATTCCAACACGTGGCTACAGTAGGGCCCTTATCCTCCATGCAATAGGAGGGGGTTGTCATGCGGCTGAGTGTTCTGCTGATTCCATTGGAATGTGTGTGCCTGATCGAATCTCAGGGGGTGGGGTGGCCATGATCAATAGTAGCTTCTTCCAAGAGAGACGAGTGCATAAAGTAGTGGGCAATAAACTGTATCCTCAGGCTAAGGGATGACCAGTGGTCAGGGCTGACATTCAGGCTCAGAGGAAGAGGTCATCAAAGGAGGGGTATTCATGGAGGGACAGGAGGTGTTGGTCAGGCGCGGTATACGATTCTGAGGGACAGAGTCATGCGGGAGGGGCGGGCTCATGACTCGCGCATGTGGGAGAGGGGGGCAGCCAGGGTGCATGGGGGAAGCTTGCAGGGTCAAGGAAGGGGCGCTGGCGATCGACCGCAAACTGAGAGACCATGGTGCCTAAAGTGGCTGTCGTGTACGTGTGTGCATGGGTCTATGCTAGTGGGACAACACAGTCAGAGTTTTAACGATATCCATTCTGTTTACACCAAGGGGTACTGTGAACATAAATGAACGCCGCTTATGTACATACACATTGCTATTTTTAACAGTCGCCGCTTTTTACATAAGCACGTTCAATTTCTACACAGTCGATGTGATAGGCAGAATACAACACATGTTAATTTTACATCTGTTGGGCTCTTTATACAAGCCTAGAAATCGGCATAATATTTAGTAGGTGTAGAATCAAGAAAAATGTTCCGACACATAAAAATCAAGTTCACATTTTCTCTCTAGTGACATCATATACAGAAAGAACGCTCGGATACCTTCCGGCTTGTCAGTACTATAGGGGATTTTTGAAAGACTAACCACATGAGTGACCGATGAAACATTTCTTAAAAGGCAATACAACATTTTTGAGGGAGGTATTCAATTCGATACAAGTAATTTAGTCAAGGAGCGAATAGAAAGTTCTGGAAAGGGGGAGGGTCTTTGTCGCAATGTCTTTTAACAGAGTCCGTCTTCTTTTGTTGGCGCTGCTGAGCACCGGCGGTGGAGCTATAGGTCCAGCTCGGATTCGTCCTTACACGTTGCAGGGTGCGATCAGTCCTCTGCTGTTAGATCACAGTCCTGTTTCCTAACTTATTGTCTTAGGGGTGCCTTATGCTGGGCACCTGCGTGTCTTTCTTTTTCCGTGACAAAATCCCAGTCCATAGTCAAATTTTATATGAAAGAGTTTGTTGAATAATCGAGGGAGGAGAGGGCGGAGTGGGGCCAGATCTTCGAACACACCAAGGGACCAAGGGAGCAAAGGACAATGAGCAGGCAGGCCCATCAGTCGGACTCAAAAAGGGACGGGAACTTCAGGCACGAGTGTGTCAGCAAGTCGAGGGCTTCAAGGCAGCCCCTTATTCCTTCATCAGCTGAACTTGCAAGTTGTGCCTCGTCCCCCGTCTCGTTGCTCTGCGGCTCCACCTTTGGTCGTCACACGTGCTCCATGATCTGTGGCCAGGCTGTGCGTCACGTCCAGCTCCTCGCCTTTGGTGATTGTATCTTTAAATGGGTGAAAAACAAGTTTTTAGAAAAACCGATCGGGAGAACAGATATACATCGCAATTCCTTCCCTATTCCTGAGTAGGTGGGGGATAGGT
This sequence comes from Lissotriton helveticus, assembly GCF_964261635.1. Lineage (NCBI taxonomy): Eukaryota > Metazoa > Chordata > Amphibia > Caudata > Salamandridae > Lissotriton > Lissotriton helveticus. The sequence continues at coordinate 2,107,482,986 of NC_136061.1, forward strand.
TCATCGGTCACAGTCCGAGGTCGTTTTTTTATGGAGTCTGTAGAAGGGCATTGCATATTGAATTCATAGACTTGTTTGGCGTTCATTCGCGACATATGATAAGAGAAATTGAACCTTTGTACACAATGTATTACGTTACAAAAAAAATCGAGTCCTTATGGAGAGACTCGTTCTTCCCTTTAACCCAAGTATCGACAATATCACATCTCCCTTCGGGGTTGGCTAATTCTTGCAGGCAGGGGCGTTATCATAGGGTTGATCGGGGGCGCGTGGGTGCTTTTGGACAGGGAGCTGGGGTCGATCGGGAGAAGTGGGGTACTCTGGACATCCGCACTTAGGTGCAAGGGAGTGGGGCAATCGGGGCATTTGGGGATCGCATTTCTAACGAACTGAGAAACAGAAGGCCATTGACGTTATAGTTCCCTTTTAAAAGGCCAGATTAGGGGACATTCGTCGGCTTACCTGTCCTTTCCTTCATTACCAACTCGGGTTCTATCGTTTGCAGAAAGGAGAGGTAGTAATATGGCAAGTCACAATCGCTTTGGTTTTGGTCAATTTTGCTGAACATTTTTGCGTTCGAGAAAACCTAATAATGTTTTGTGCCGGAGGGGCACAACGTCTTTATATTTGAAAAGAGAAAACGGGGTTTTTGGAAAGAGAGAAAAAAAGAGAGAGAGAGAGAGAGAGAGAGAGAGAGAGAGAGACCGCACTCTAAGTGGTCCATTTCAGCACACGTGTGAGATGGAGAGAGGAAGAGGGTGGAAGAGAGAGAGAGTGAAACGTGTACAGTAATGGACCATTCAGTGCGCGCACAACATAGTACAACAGGGGTTAAGTAATACGGAAACACGAACGGAGGGATGACATATATCCATACATCACGTACATACAAACTCAGACGGGGAAGACAGTACATGTATTATACACAAAAAATCCAAGACAAAACATAAAACAGTTATTGGCCAAAATTATCCCTTTCCTGTATGCTGTGCACTTTTATCATCCCAAGCTCTTTTTACCCTTTTCTTATCTTTTATTCGTTGGCTGCCTCTTACTGGTGGTTTTGATTGTACACACTTACGCCTTTGGCAACTGGTCGTGAACTAACCTGGTCGGGCTAATGCTCACGGAGGTTTATTCAAGTCATTCTTAGCAAGTGCGTTTCCAGGCTGAGACAACAGTTGGTGTCAATTGGAGAGCAATGGGGCAGCTTTTAGTTATGTGCCTATGAGGATGCGGAAAAGGAGGTAGGAGGTTTTCAAATATTGGCAATATCCCTAGTCCTCTCGGTGGAGGATACTTGTGTAACCCCTACCTCGAAATATACCCTAAACTTTTCCCTATTTAGTTAAGCGTGGAGTGATTAATCATGTGTGCACGTTATATTTGGTGGTATTATTCGGAGTGCATGGGCGCCATAATCGAGCGCCTTTTTCCCGTCTTCTTCGTCCGCCAGATCACCATTTTCCTTCTTTGTATTCCTAATCGATGTTCCAAGGTGACCTGCAGAAAGAGGGAAAAAGAAGGGGCGGGGGCAGCATTTAAGAATACAACAGCGCGCATAAACCCGAAAAGGTTTTTACTTACTACATACGCGGTCTATCTCCCCGGAACGCAGTTCTTGCCAATTCGGCATTTAAGCCCAGATGAACCTTTTAGTGTGCGAGAGATGTTTATCGGAAGCCGGTGGATAGCATAGGTCACCCAAGTGTGGTATTACAGATCGTATGCAGGGAGGCCAGATGGCACTCCTTTGGAGCGACTTAGGGGCATTTTAGTACAATCTTTCTGATACAGGTAGCATATAAAGTAAAGACTGAATTCCAGGATCTTTTAGCGGTTGCTTTAAGCTGTACAAAAGTGTGCAAAGTACATACAACAAAAACCGTACCATTCATTTTTGCAGTATCTCTGCGTACTATACCTTTTTAATCTTTAAACAGTGGTCATTTATTCGAAACGTACTAATTCACACGTGACAACTACGTTTGCTTTTTTTTTTCCAGAAATCTTTAATAAGAATGTCAGTGCAAAAAATATGGGCCTACAACCCCGTGTGCCGGCCACGGAGCAGGCTAGAACTGTAGATGTGGGAATACTTTATTAGAAAAACTTTTAGTGGAGTCCGTTGTCGTTTATTTCATAAAAAGTGCGCCAAGTGCAATAAAAATCATATTGAATCTTTAGTGTGAGCGAATATCATAAGCATCGAAATTTCGAACTTTCAATAATCATGATGCGCCAAATTCAACAACAATTCATTGTCCGCATGTTCAATTAATACCCATCTGATGTCAATTTACCGTCTGAACACATAACCAGTACCCATCCAATATCAATTCTTTGTTCGAACATATAACCCGTACCCATCTCATATCAATTCATTTCCCGAACTGACAGTACACATCCTATATCAATCCATTGTCCGAACTCATAACCAGTACACATTCTATATCAATCTATATGTTTAAAAAGCTTCATACATATCCTTTGACATCAAGGCTGAGCAATCTGGGTACAATAATGAGTGTGAGAGTTTCATTTGCATCGGCGCCATTTTGGGTGCAGTCAGGCAGACCAGGCATAGTCTAAATGTCTATTAACTCGTGGTTGGCTCAGAGCTTCTCTTGGCAGTCCAAAAGTTCCGTTAAAGGGCAAAAGAAAGGATCGGTGGTTTGAACCATCAGTCAAAAGGGGAGGGAGGCAACAATCTTTTTCTACCGGGTCATACTGTGCTTTCGCCGGAACTGATCCGAACTGTAGTCTGCGGGATTCTAGTCATTCAACCTGAGGCTGGCGACAGCATGGGAGCGCCGGCGTCCTGCGGCTACATTACCGTCGTTCCGAGGGCACTCATGGCAGTCCTTCCCCATCGGGGGTATTTGCGGGAGTCGGAGACTCCCGCGGCTCTTCTAGAATCTTCAAAGTTGTGGAGAACTACGGTGGTGGAGTCAACTGGTGACCGGGCCATTCCTTCGTGCTGGGCCCGCTCTTGCCAGGTCGATCGCCATTTTGAAAGTTCGGCAACTACCGGCGATCGCGGGGTCAAAGGAGCGGACGGGCTCCACCCTGTCGGGCGAGGTGTTGCTGCATCGCCATAGTGGAAGAACCCTTTTCCGGGCGCCTGGAGCGCTGAGGGTGCAGCTGGGAAACCTCCACCTGGGGAGGCGGGAGAGGCCTGTTCGCACCGTCTCTCCCTCCCAGTGCACCCCACGGCGTCTCGCTTAACATTTGTTATGGCCGGACCAGGCGATGAGGACGAGGGGGGGGGTCGGTGGCATGTGCAAGACATCCCCCCCAGAGTTGTCGCAGCCATTATACAAGAAAGAAGTGGCGCCTGGCGTGTTGTTGCTGCCATTACGGAAGAAAAAAGAAAGAAGTGGCGCCTGGCGTGTTGTCGCTGCCATTACGAAGGAGAAAAGGAAAAAATGTCCCGTCCGTCTTTGGGCCGGGCTTCCGGTGGATGTCGGCCGGACGCCCCTTGCTCTGGCCCCATAAACGGGTTCCTTGGCTCATCGGCTGCAGCCGGATCTCGTCGGCCCCGGCCCCCTGTCGTTGGTGGCCGGGCCGGGAGAGAATGTGGCGGGACTACCTGCAACTCTCAAGTGCCACCACGGCCGGACTGGGAGAGAGAGGGGAGGGTCGAGGACATAGACATTCCCCCCCCTGCAACTCTCCGGCGTTGTCAAGGCAAACCCCTGGCCGGGTCCCTTTGGCCTCGGCCTCTCCTCCGGCTATACCCTACGTGATGATCTCCAGCCGACTGTTGGCAGCAGGACCCGCCCTATATGTGTTGTTTCCAGTTAGGCGTAGCCGTAAACTTGTTGCACTTTGGAAGTTTCCAGAATGGGGGCGGATGTTCTGCTGACTTGCATTTTCCCCAGTTTACCGTTCTTATTTCTAACGTTTTCTTGTTTCTTAGGGCATTAATAAGTTTTATCATTACGTATTGTTATCGTTTCTTTGTTTGTTATTTATTAAAAAGTTCATGTTCATCAGTGGCCTACTGATTTTCGCTTTCCTATTCTTTTCTTTCCAGGTGGTTACATGCTAAATTTTTCTGTTAACAGGTTACAGTGATCACTTCGCTATTATTGTATATGTCCTTTTTACTAGGGGTGCTTTCTGGTCGGGCCAGATGACCTTCCTCTAGTAAATGGTCCGGGTGAAACTGGCGTATCAACCAGTGGGGAGTAGATAGGCATGACAGATTACAACGGGGGACAAAGGTCCGCATTACCTACCCTTCACTACTTGCAAAGACTAGAGTATGGCGACTTCTGTGCTCGTTTGCAAAATAGAGAATACCTCCAAAAAGAACCAATTCCGAACAGTCAATGTTCGGTCAATCAATCAATCAATGAGGAACGAAATAGGTACGACGTGTTAAAGGTTTGCGTTACCTACCCTTCACTCTCTGCAAAGGGAGAGAGAATATTCCTATTCTTCCCCGTTTGCAGGCAGAGAAGATTCCTAAGAGAACCAACTTCGAGCAATTCAATGCCCGATTCAATCAATCAATCAATCAATGGGGAGAAAAAAATAGGCACGACGTGTTAAAGTTTTGCGTTGCCTACCCTTCACTATCTGCAAAGACTAAACAGAGTATGGCGATTCTGTGTTTGTTTGCAAATAGAGAATCTCCCAGAATTAATCAATAGGTAATACTAGTATTGTCAAACAATCAATCAATCAATCAATTTCGCAATTTGTCGTGTGTCACGACCTTACCCGGACCGGACCATGTGGACAGTTCTTCGCCTTCCTTTTTCCAGCGCCCGATCATTCTCTTTCTCCATGCTTTTACCGCAGCATTCCTGTGGGATTCCAGTCAGGACAATAGGTCACTTGAGAGAGGTCCGTTCGGAATCGGTGAAGCTCATTCAATCGGCAGCCGGACGAGGGCCCTCTCAAGGCAGGTATACTCCAATCATTTAGATGTTCACCCCATCGTCTGGACCTCTCTTACCGGACCTTATGTCGCTGATGGGCCCCGCGTTTGGGACGCCAATTGTTGAAAAGTCAGCCCATATCGCACCCGATGCCCAGGCCGCTGGTGCAGGGCGACTCTTCGTTTGCATCTTGAATAGCTACCAAATAAAGAGACGGGCACTGGAAGTAGGAAAACAAGAACAGGGTTTATTACTCATGAGGAGAGCCTGTCCTTTGGGACACTCGCATAGTGTCTTCGGGAGGTGCTCTAACAAGTTTCTCTGAGGCTTCGTCTTTTATACACATGTTTGTGGCACACAGGCATCTTTTATTACAATCAACACTTTGTATAGTATGGAGGCATTCCAACTACAGTAGGGCCCTTATCCTCCATGCAATAGGAGGGGGTTGCCATGCGGCTGAGTGTTCTGCTGATTCCATTGGAATGTGTGTGCCTGATCGAATCTCAGGGGGTGGGGTGGCCATGATCAATAGTAGCTTCTTCCAAGAGAGACGAGTGCATAAAGTAGTGGGCAATAAACTGTATCCTCAGGCTAAGGGATGACCAGTGGTCAGGGCTGACATTCAGGCTCAGAGGAAGAGGTCATCAAAGGAGGGGTATTCATGGAGGGACAGGAGGTGTTGGTCAGGCGCGGTATACGATTCTGAGGGACAGAGTCATGCGGGAGGGGTGGGCTCATGACTCGCGCATGTGGGAGAGGGGGGCAGCCAGGGTGCATGGGGGAAGCTTGCAGGGTCAAGGAAGGGGCGCTGGCGATCGACCGCAAACTGAGAGACCATGGTGCCTAAAGTGGCTGTCGTGTACGTGTGTGCATGGGTCTATGCTAGTGGGACAACACAGTCAGAGTTTTAACAATATCCATTCTGTTTACACCAAGGGGTACTGTGAACATAAATGAACGCCGCTTATGTACATACACATTGCTATTTTTAACACAATAACCCCCCAAAAATAAAAAGAATAACTATATACATCATAACCATATAACCTAATTAGAATCAGAGTCCAGAAATGAAAAGAACAACAATATACATCTTAATCATGTAACATAATCCTTTAAACGGGTAGAACGAGTAGGACATGGACGTAACTGATATCTCCCCACACCCCGTCTTTGGATACCAGACTCCGTTAACAAACTTTCCACAGGGGAGGACACGGGAAGGGGCTCAAACAACGTATCAGAGGGTGACACAACAGCATTCTCATCATCCTGGCTAGATGGCATATCACCAGATGGCACATTATCCGAAACCGGAGGCAATGATCTCACATCAGTAAAGTCATCCTCTGAACAGACACAGTCCACATCAGATGGTAATACTCCTCCATCATCCTGAATAGACATGGGAGCTCGATACAATTTAAAGAAAGATACATTCCGTGAAAGAACTACGCCACCCTTCATAGCAGTGATCTTAGTTCCATGAACTGATTGTACAACCCACGGCTCGGGCTCAAATGGCAAACTAAATTTCCCTCTCCGATGCCGTGTTTTCATCAATACGAGATCACCAACAACATAAGTCCTGGGTCTGCCCCCACGTCGGAATGCCTCCTTATCGTTCTTCACCTGCCGATTCTTTAGTTCTGCAGCCGCACTCTCATAGCTCTCTGGGATCGCCTCCGTCCGGGGCACAAAGTCATTAATGGGACTATTCATACAAAGAGACATTGGACTGACCTTTGTGGTGGAATGAGGGGGTCATCCGATATTCCTTCAAGAACAAATATATCGCACAATCCAAATCCTGGCGATCAGTAAGAGCAATCCTAATGGCCTTATTGATTGTACGCATAAAGCGCTCTACTTCACCATTAGCCTGAGGCCATAAAGGAGTGACCCTCCGATGGACAATGCCTCTCGACTGCAAATATGATGAAAAACCATGACCAGAGAAGGGTGGTCCATTATCAGTTCTTAATTCGTAAATCAATCCATGAGTTGCCATGATTTTATCAAACAGCGGGATTGTGCGACAGGCAGTGGTATTATCCATTATTTCAACCTCTGGATATTTAGAGAAATCGTCTATCACCACCAACATATGGCGACCATCAGGCAAGCACCCAAAATCAGTGCTGGCCCTCTGACAGGGAAAAGAAGGTATATCCTCCGTGACAATGGGAGCCGGTACATCGCCTCCCCAGCAGCCTGACAAAGAGCACATCCCAAAATGGCATCCTCCACCAGAGTGTCCATCCCAGGGACCCACACCTTTGATCTTAAACGGGACTTGGTCTTCACAACCCCTTGATGGACCACATGAGCCAGATCCACCACTCGCTGTTGGAGACATGCAGGAATCACCAACCGAGGACCCCGTATGAGACAGCCTTCAGGGGAACAAGCCAATTCATTCCGCACCTGATACAGAGATGCCAAGGTGGTTCTGGCATCCACCGTACGACTTTTACTGGAAGACAACAGTTCATTCCATTTCCCAGTGCCAATCACGGACAGGCAAAGTTGAAAACACCCATCCAAGGCTGTGGAACTCACAATTTCCTCCATAGAAATTGGTAGAGGCCGAGAGCCCTCCACCACCAAACCACATACTCCTCCATCTCATCAGCATCTTGCTTCTCAGTAAAGGTGGCAAGACAAAAATGCCAGGAAAGGTAATCGGCGGGATTCATAACCCCAGGACGGAAAACCACAGTAAAACAATAGTCCTGTAATTGCAAAATCCATTTTTCAATACGGGGAGGAGGCTTCGAAGAGGAACCTGTAAACAAAGGAATAAGGGGTTTATGATCAGTATGAACAACAAAAGGCTGTCCGTACAAATATAAATGAAAATGACGACATCCTCAATGCACCGCAATAGCTTCCTTTTCAATGTGGGAATATCGCTGTTCAGTAGCAGTCAAGGCACGGCTAGCATAAGCCACTGGAGCCAATTCACCATCCATCTGCCGCTGGGAAAGCACAGCCCCCAAACCTACTGGACTCGCATCCACAGAAAGCGCAGAGTCCAGCAAAGGATTGAAAAACACTAATGTGGTATCAGCGGAGAGGGCCTGCTTAGTTGCTTGAAAGGCAGCTTCCTGCTCCGGACCCCAGTCCCAGGCAACGCCATTCTTGGTGAGTTCCCGTAAGGGAGCCGTCAAACCTGACAAACCCCGAATGAAGCGTCCACAGTAATTAACCATCCCCAAAAAACTTCTGACACCGGACACATTCGCAGGAGCGGATTGAATGTCACAAACCTTCAATGGATCAGGAGACACACCATTTTGTGAAAAACGATAACCAAAGAAAGATATCTCACTCCTCAGAAATTCACATTTATCTTTATGCAGGGTGAGTCCATGGTCCAACAACCTCTGAAAGACTTTAGTAAGACAGCTGAGATGCCCATCCAGGGTCGGGGCATGTACCAAGATGTCATCGCTGACGTTTATTACACCATCCAGTCCAGACAAAACCCCACGAATAGTGTCCTGGAACACTTCTGCTGCGCTTGAAATGCCAAAACTAAGGCGTTTATACCGCCGTAAGCCTGCATGTGTCGAAAATGTAGTTATGGCTCTGGAGGCAGGGTCGAGCAGCAACTGGTGGTAACCAGCTCTCAGGTCCACCTTCGATAACCATTGAGACCCACTAACCTCCACCACAATATCATCAATAGTTGGGGTAAGGTGCCTTTCGCGTTTAATTGCCAAGTTAGGCAAATGCATGTCCACACATATTCGGACCTCCCCAGGCTGTTTAGGCTTACGTGCAAACACAATAGGAGATACCCATGGAGTCGGGCCCTCCACTTTCTCGATGATATCAGCCTCTTCCAACTTAGCCAACTCAGCCTCCACTTTTGGCCGAAGATGGAAAGCCACCCTTCGATGACGTAACACCACAGGCTGTATTGACTCATCTATATGCAGTTTAATCATCCGGCCTTTCAAGCAGCCAATACCATCAAACAATGGGGTGAACCGGGTCAGGAAGTCATCAACAGTCCTCTGGTGGATGGCCAGCGCAAAGACAACCAGATGCAAGTTCTCAGCCGCCTGGCAACTCAACAGCATGCCCTGGCCAATCTTGGTAACATACACCAACGTTTTGTCAACATAAGAGTTATGTGAAATCTCGGCGGAAAAAACACCACCCAAAGGAAGTGGTTCACGAGCTCCAAAGGCAAACACTTTGGTCGATGTTTCATTCAGAACAGGGGTAAGCGGCAGTCCCATCATCATAGATTCAGCCATTACATTAATACTAGCACCAGTATCAATTAAGGCAGGCACAGAGTGACCATTCACTAGTACACAACATTTAGGCAAGCCTTTCCTCATGACACCTCCAGGTTGTAATGCATGTAAAACATGGACAAGTTCATTATCGTCATCCATATCGCCTTCCATTATGTTTGAAGCAGCTGAATACACCTGGGCAGAGGATGAAGGAACAGACCCCCGGGCAGGGGCAGAACGACACACTATTGCAAAATGATTCATTTTATTGCACTTGGAACACCGCTTCCCTGCCGCTGGACAAGTCCCTTTATGAGGATGTTAACCCCCACAACCAAAACAAGTCCGGGGTCGCTCTACTTTGCCTCGAGATATCATCCTGGGTCTATTCGACACCCTGGTTGACACCGCATTTACCGGTTCTATCTTCACCGCTTGAAGGGCAGCATCCATATGAGCAGCCCTAACCTTCGATAGTTCTTTAGACCTGCCACGGGTCAACATGTCAGCCATCGGCATATTGGGCACTTGCAGTATTGCTACACGAAGCTTGCTGGAGTAACATCCCTGTATGAATTGGGCCCGGATCTCGTCCGCAGCAGCTGGCAAACGACAAGTACTTGCCAAAGTGCGCAGACGAGCAAAGAATATGTCCACAGACTCATCAGATATATGCCGAACCTCTCGTAATCAGGTTTCGCCAGGGGTTCAAAATGGGAAGTCAGAGCTTGCTTCTGCGTATCATATGTTTGTGGAGTACCTTCCACTACTCACCGCCCCAAACGATAAATTGCCGCCCCTCCAAGATGCAGCAACATTGGACGCCTTCGATCCTCCACCAAGTCAATGGCGTCAAAATAATTCTCCAAGCGGTCCAACCACTCCTTCCAGCGGGCAGCCGGGGCAGATGGTGGACAATCTAATAGGAAATTCTCCACTGGGGGTATAGTCGTCATGATATACCCCAAGGAAACGCATCACTGTAGCTGTGCTTCAGTGTAGTGATAGTTCTGTGCCATTCATTGACCCACAATTAACATGGCCATCAACCTATGTATCGTGTGAGAAGGCAGCCTGGGTCAAGATAAATGCCAAAATACCAAGGCAGTAGTATTTCAGCAATGTTCCAGGATTATCATGTACAACCGCACAAAGTCAGTGCTGGCAGTCAATGCGCCGTAATAACCTCCTCTCCGAAGAACCAAAAAGCGCTCCTGCCACGAAACGCTACTTCTGTGTCCAGAATGGTGCTAGAAGCGGCCCCTCAGCTTCAACAATCGGGGCCAGAACAAATGACAGCCAACGCACTGTCACTGCCGTGAGCCAGCTGGCCTACAGCAGCAGCGCGTCACAGAATGCCAGCCACGCCCTCAAAACGCCCTGAAGGAACAAGCAGCCGGAGGACAGGATCACCGGTCGTTCAGGAGGCAGCGCCGCTTCCCCAGCAATGAAAAGCAGGAGATTCAGGAGATTAGCGTGCTGAGATGAAATAGCTGACAGGAACACCGTAAGCACACCAACACCGGGTGCATCGAGGGAGAACAGCACAGAGATCCCACCTTCGTCGCCAAGCTGTTACATAGGAGGAAGTAAGAACCACAGGACAACGGATGGACTGTTCAACGTCTCAGACAGACCAAGACCGTTTTATTTACAAAAGAAGACACACCCCTAATTAACTAATAAAGTCATTACGTATATATCAAGTGGGTGAAAGCGCGCAATTCCTTTTACGAGCGCAAGTCGTCAAAGGTGAGTGAAACACACCACCCTCTGGGCTCCCAATCGTTTCACTCTGCTGAAGCGCAGTTTCCTGGGCACCTCACTTGGTGGCTTAGGGATCCCGTTAGTTGCTCATTATTTATTTACTAAGCTATGTAGTAACTATGGATGAATCGGTTTTATCGCCGATACTGTCCAAAGAGTTGGGTAGGGGGGCTTCTCCCTCACAGGTAGTGAGCTGTGAGGGAGGTACAGGACGAGGGACACTATGGCTGAGAATTCATAAGAACAGTGGAAACGCAGCAGCTAGCTACTGCCACCACTGGGAGCAATGCAATATACTGACCACCACCGCAGGAAGTGACGTGTATCAAAGCCATTGAGAAGATGAAACTGAAAGATAAGCTATTGGTTCTAGGTAGTCCGCAGATTGGATACGTAGGGGTGCCACTGTTTATGGGTGATTTAGCAGGGGTCAGGGCTTAACACTGAGCTCCGGGATGAATGAGTGGTTACTGTTAGTTTCTCCAACTCTTTCCACCCGGGCTTTTGCCTCTCAGCCCCACCCCTCGCCATTTTTACCAGAAGTAATCACCCTTCAGCCGTGCTCCTCTACCCCACAGCTCCATAGCTGAGATATTACTTTTAACATGAAATTCATATTTCATATGGTAACGTGTGGCAAGGAGGGTCGGACTGGGACAGAATATAGGCCTGGGCACCAAAACAAAAGTGCCCCGAAATTAGTGAATTAGATTTCTAAAAAGTGGGCCAAGTTTGTAAATTGGGGTAGCTTTAAACTGGACACGCTGTGTAAGTGTTTTGCAAATTATGTGAGACAGCGTGGATTTGAACTTGTTGCAAGCAGTCTTTTTTAATATTCCGGAAACTCTCAGAAAAAAAAACTGCCAAGTAGACCACAAAACTGGCCCACAAACAGCCAACAAAATGGCCCACACACTGACCTGTCAGACCAGCCAATCGGGCTCTGCCCGATTGCCCTCTTGGCCAACACTGGAGCCAAGCCTATCTTAGAATCACTCCTAGAAAAATGGAGTTTCGTTTGTACCTTTGTTCGCCCCAATTGTTTTTGCCTGTACACACACACAGTGGTTCATTAAGAATGAAGCAGAGCAAAATTTGTTGTTCTTTGTACCCACATTAATTCATTTAAGTGTAGTTACTTTATACAGTAAACTATGTTCTACCATAACACAAAACTTTGTCGGTTCCAGGAAGATGGACGAGTTATGGTTTGGTCCCAGTGTTTATAGGCTGGAGACGTTTGGTTGATAAAAGAATGCAAGTCTAGCTGAAGTGGTTGGAAATCGAATAAGTCCTTTAGCGAAGGAATGTTGTGTGGAAAGTATTGATTCCAGCACATTCTTCAGCAACATGTTTTTGCTAGGAGAGGTCATTATTCCAAAGGGCATGCCCCAAAGGTAATTTTGGCACCAGTGAAACGCGTGTCAGCTAGTTGCTGTGTGCATAATGTGATATGGCTCTGAGTTCAGTGTGCATGGAGTATGCAGTGAAAGGGAGGCTAGACTAGTACCCTACATCATCTCCCGTAACGATAATGCTACTGGAGCGTTCCCTTTGCTGATGATCAAGAGCACCCAAAAAGAAAGATGAGAAATTTGTTCCGCGGTTACTGTCATAACAGAGCTGCATACAAACCCCTTCCTGTAACTATGGGCCGTATGTAAAAAAAAAAAGAAAACGCTATTTAGGAAATACAGAATGGAATGTACTAAAATTGAGAATTCCTGATATCCTATTAGAGAATCACTATTTAGGAAATGCTAAATCTATGGGCCTAAAGACCCATTTTTACGAATGGTTATGCATTTCCAAATTTGAGATTTCCTTAATAGAAAATCACAAATTTGGAAATGGAAAACGAAGGGTGCCTAAGGCCCCCCTTGCTGCACCTCAAAACAAAATGGTGCACATGGAAAGCGCACAGGTGTTCAAGGGGCATGTGCAGTGTTCAGGGAACTTCAAAAAATTCATTTTTGGATGCATTTTTTTAAATTACACATGGTTACCATCAACATCGATTTAGGAAATTCTTTGTACATGTGCCTAGGAAATTGCAAATTGGAAATCCCTATTTGTGATTTCCTATTTAGGGAATTGCAAAATGCTGTTTCAAACGGGTAGAAATCGCATTTTGCGATTCCCTTTCTGCCTTTGTACATATGGAAAGGCAATTTAGCATTTCTAAACAGACCGAAATTGCAATTTGGTCAGTTAAGTAATTCTAAATCCTTTCGTACATATAGCCCTTAGTGTCTTATTCCTCGTACTTTTTCACACGTGCAGTTATCTACTCTAGGCAAGGTGTCTTGGGGTGCAAATAGAGTGGCTGCTGTGAAATTGCGTGAAATGCCCCAAGCAGTGGTCACTGTAAATTGGAGATAAAGCTAAACTGGGACAATTTGGCATAACAGTAGTTGTATGAATTCAAAGCATTGACATGCATTGTACCGGTGCAAGAGAGGGAGAGGCCGCTACTTATAAATCTTCAGAACAAGTTGGCCTGGTTTAGCAAGCTGTCCTCCAGGAAGACCTAGGAGTTGCTAGGAGCGGGTGCCAGAGATGAGCCGGAGTACAGCTTGTAAGGACAAGTGAGTTTACTTGTGGGCGAGGCTGGAAGAATTTTGAACCCGTCATTATTTTTTCGCCACTCCAGGCAGGTTATCACATTGACCCACTTGGGCCTTAATAAATGGCCCCAACAGACCCTTACATAGAACCAACAAACTATCCTGTCAGACTCCATCGTAGCATTTAAGAGCCCCCACAGCCCATAGGAGACCCTCTTAAAGGCCCCGAACATACCACTATATATCTCCTGCAGACCATCACATAGACCCAACACATACCCCTGTAGCCCTAAGCAGATCCCTCAAAAAGCCTTCACACCCTCAAACAGCCACTAACAGTGTTACTGTCAATACACATTGACCCATCAAATCCTTATACAGTTCTCTCACAGTCTCAAAAGATCCCCTCAAGGCCTCAGCAGCTCTTTCATAGTTTCCATCACACCCTCAAACAGCCCTTGCAGGCAGTTTTGTTAACAGTAACATAGCCAGAGCAGAATCTTCTTAAAATATGCTTTTAGCCCAGTAACATGCCTCTCATAATCTCGACTAGGTTGTGTCATAGCCCACAACAGACTGCTATAATGTCCTTACAGAGGCCTTATCTGGTGCCTAACAGAACATCAACAAGCCCAAACTAGCTATCACATAATCACAAAAAGAGGTAACACATAGCCTCAACAGTCACATAGGAGTGGATTTGCCAGATTCAGGGCTTCCACCAAAGAGCTCAATTCAAAACAAACGTATCCACCTCAAAGAGGTTCAAAGGAAAGTTTTCCCAAACTTGGTAGAGCATACACAGTGTTTGCTTAAATACCCCTAACACACCAAAAGGGCCCTTGGTGTCATGCTTCATCATAGGGGTCTTCTCGCCCGCTGGCGGACTGGACGTGCTACGACTAGGGACTACGCTGGAGCACTGTTATTGTAGTACTATGTGTGATGTATGGGTAGTGAGAGAAAGGGCAGGGGTGGATGAGGTGAGTGGGTTAAAAGGTACCTGGCCTTATAGACTTAAAGAATGTAATAGGTCATAGGCTGGTACTGTTAAAATGGTAATTCTGAGATTTCCCGCGTTTTAATGTGCGGATACTCCTGGTCAAGTCAACATGTTTCGAAGCATCAAGGCTTCTTCATCGGGACTAAAGATGATCCCTTCAGTGCTCACTATGTTGCTATCAATTGGTGCAGAATAAAAAAAGAGTGCTATGTACAAAAAGTGATATTAAATACAATACCCAGTCGGTATTGTTAATATGTACGCTCAGTCAGTATGTGATTTAGCGGTTGGGAAGTCCTCGCCTCGACTCACGCATCCCACGGAGCCGCGGGATGACGCGAGTCGAGGTGAAGACTTCTTAACTACTAAATCACAGTGGCCAAATCCTCCCCACTCGTAAAAGAAGGCTCATGGAGCACTGACTCCTATCACTTCTAGCTTACTTTCAGAAATACTGACTGAGCTTACATATTAACAATACCGACTGGGTACTGTATTTAATATCACTTTTTGCACATAGCACTCTTTTTTTAATTCTGCACTAATTGATGGGTGAGTGAGTATGTTTTCTTGTGTGGCACACAAAGGGAACTGAATAATTATACATAGGTTAAAAGCTGTTCGAGGGCGTGGACGAGACCTCGCATATTTGCTTTCATTTGCTATTTCCATTAATATGTATGTGGATGTCTTTATTTAACGATCATTTCTGTTGCATCTCATTGTGAGTCATATTGCCAAGTTTATGTCTAACCACACCTAGCAATTCTTAGAAGTTGTCTACGTGCTCCCATTCTGTGATCTTGTTTTTACCTGCTTCCAACATGCCTCAGAATAAAAAACCAAAAACCTTGGTGTGCAGATTTTGTAAAAGTAAACGCTGTTTTGTAACTTTAGATCATGGGATTATTTCTATGCTGACATTTTACATTCTGTGGTAATGTTGCTGAACATAGTAAATTTGCTTGGATGTGTATTTTTAGGTAAAGGTATAAAAATGCCGAACAAGTCGGACTCTTCAATGGACTGCACGCCTCCCGAGAAACCACCGCCTGTGTTCTTGACGCCAGCTGCCAAGAAATGCAACTACACTACTAGTGAGCAGAGACCCCTTCGGGAATGGCTGTTGCACCAGCTTGCACTGAAACCTCATCGTAAAGCAGACCTTCTCCTGCGACTGGAGAAGACCAATATCAACCTGAAGGACAGAGCAGACCTATCCCCTGTGCTAGAGCTGGTGAGAAACCGCACTCCTAAGAAGCTTTGTGTACATTATGAAGCTCCATTCCAGAAACAAAAACGGAAACCTCTCCCTAATCATTAATTAGTACGTAGGTCATAAATCCTGGATGAGAAACAGCAAAATTGTCCCACAAAGCAACAATTTATATATTTTTTTATTATTGTATCAAAAAATTCCTTTTTGGTTTTTTTTAATATATGAAATTCATTTATATAGAAAACTTTACTGTACAGAATTCAAAACAGAGAAACGCCAAAGCAAGAACAATATAGAATATATACAAAATACATTTGACACCACAAACCACACGAACATCAATCATACCGTACAAATAAAGAATGCATTCATTCATTCATTCAATCATACCATACATAACCCAACTAAGCAGGACATAAAGTGTACAAAACACACTAACTAACAAAAAGCTGTTGCCATATACAAAATACAAAAAGTGTCAAGACTAAGAACAGCGCCAACGTGCTTTTCGGAGTAGAACCTTTCCCAATAGTTCCTTTGTCAAGGCGCAGCTGATACAATTCACTTTGTAATCAGAATTCCATCTGTAGATCATGAGCAATTTATATAACGTGGTGAGAGGGGCTCTTTATCATGTTACATTCATGTTTATATACATAATCTGTGGGGAACAATGGAACAGAGTATAAATGATAATCTAACAATTCATAAAGGGTTGTGGAGGAGAAAGGCTTAAAAAAAAGCGGAATACAGAAATGCAGATAGAACGGAATAAAAAGTGCACATAAAATAGGTTGCGCAGTTCGACCTTGGTGATGAAATAAAGAAAATATGCAGATTAATATAGATCCCAAGTGCCAAAGGATAAAGAGTGAAGTGGATAGCCATTCAAGGCAGGTTATAAAAAGAAATATTAAGACCCTGGAATAGACCTACTATATGACTGCAGTGATGAGGCTGCTTAACAACCAAAGGGGTCACGGTGTCGCATTAGCATCAGTCAAAGGAAGTGTTCTCTAGATAGAGAATACAGCGGTCTGAAAAGGGAGAAAAATAGCCACTAAATGCTACGTAGAACGTTACTTAGAGATCGAACTACTACCTGAGGTTAAACCTAATGTCCTACTACTAATGCCTCAAAAGAGAAATGAACAGTGCTAGGGTTTAAGAAACTTAACCGAGACTGTCGTGTGGATAGAGAGTGCTAGCAGATTTATACATGGTATCTATAATGGGGCGTCAATACGTGAGAAACGGGGCCCTTTAATGGAACTTGTGCTCCATTCCAGGCCTGGGGTTTGTTTTTGCAAGGCGTCCCCTCAAAGCCCACAGGTAAACTCTCAGAGACACAAGATTAACTATAGAGAAAATACAAGAAATACTAGGGTAGCTGTTGAACTAGGACTTGGTTAGCTAACCTCTACTAAAAACACACGGAAAAGGATATATGTACCTAGAAAACTCCTGGAAATTCCGTGTGGACCATACCTGCACAAAGTAAAGAGAGGCAGGTGATTTACCTGGATACATTTCCAGAAACACAAGATAGGGGTTTAACATCGCTTAGCCCTGTGTATACTCCTTGAAACACAAGGCAGACCATGAACAGATGGCTAACGTCAGAATGGTGGCAATTTGTGGGGGTCTCGAAATGAGAGAACGCTCAGGCCCACTTGTCATGAGTAATCATAGTAAACAATCTGCAACTGAAAGTGGAAATCATCAAACTGACCTTTACTCTTTGAGTAGATGTGGGTAGGCCTTCTAAGGCTTAAAGGGGCCAACAGAGAATGTCATCACAAAAGATCACAAACCCTAAAGCAGATATCATCTAACTAAGTAGCTTTCTACAATGCATATTTTTGGTAATTGTTAGTGATGCAGGACTATGTGAAGACATCCATTTTTCTGTCACTCTGCAGTGCATGGTACATTTCAAACAATCACGCTGGGCTCGCTTTCCACTTCTCAGGGTGGAATGTGAGATCCGAGTAGCTTCTGTTTACATGCAGTGGCTTGGGTGGGCCCTCCAGGCCACCTCTGATGGGAAGCTGTATCGATCCTTTCCAGACCATCTGCAACAAAGGGGAAGAGCAGGAAGACTAAGAGGGTGGCATTGTTCTCTGTGTGAAGCACCCATCCTCCATCTTGCACACTCTATTTTTGCATTAAGACAATTATTGGTGACTCCTTCCCATTTGTGAATGCGTTACCACTCTAGTTCGGGAGTCTGTAACTTTTCAATGTTTTGCAACTAGATGTCAGTCGCTAAACATTGATACGTTAAATACTAATTCGGTATATAGTAGGGACACCCACTACACGCCCCTTCCAAATACAAAACAAGTGTGGGTTGCAGTCCTATGTTAAGACTTGTTAAAAGTTCACCAACTCCTAAAATCGGGTTGGTACATCCGAAAAAGCCGTTTTGCAGGCACAACCTCCGAATTGGAGTGGTTGCAACTGTACAAATGCTTTTTACTTCTGGCCCTTAATGTTCCTGAGAATAGGTTACTAATTGTATAAGTGTAATCATTGCTGGAGAACAGGTAGCTGTAATTACAAGACGTGTTAAAGAACAACAGGAGGCTTCTTCATCATAGAGTCATCGTCCAGATACCTAGTGTATCTGGACGGGCTCAACCTTGTTAGCTAAGGGAGCTTTGGGTATTGGGTGGGATCCTAGATTTAAAATAGTCTAGAGTGTCCGGAGGGTTCATTTTATTTCCAACAGGCACCCTTACAGAGTCAAAATGGGTGGAGATGCAATAAGGAAATTAGTATCCTCTTTATCCCTGGGTCAACATGTATCAGCCATCGCACCAATGCCTCATCAGGCTAGTCTACTTTCGTCAGGACCTCGCAAAGATCCTGGTAGCATCCTATTTGTGTGCATTCTATTATGAGACGCAGATAATTAATCAAGCACAACATCATTACATATACCTATGTCTATCCTTACACATGTCTCCATGTGATCACTGTGATAATTTCCCATCAAGTGTGTCAGCTGTACAAGTGTTAGTCTCCATCACAGTTTCTCTAATAAGGTGCACATACTCTGCACTAGGTTGGTATACAGGGTGCAGGTATTATCCTTGAGATTACCAAGATATTGTATGCGCTACACTCATCATGCATATAAAGTGTGATTTTTGCTCATTACCTTTTCTTTTTAGCATCCTATTTAGAGCTCCATGATGGTAAGGCAGCAGGTGGACATTGTAGTCAAACTCTGTTAACAAATAGGTAAAAGACCATCCACAAGAGTGTCAAAGTCTAGGTTCTCCTAGTCAAAGGACACATCAAAGCCTCCCCTTATGCCCAAATTACTTAATCAAAGGTCACTTCCCAGCAAGTGGGGCATAAAGGGTCAAATGTACATTTTATATGCATGATTAGTGCAGCACATGCAATATATTGGTAAGGATAATAACTGGCACACTGTATACCAACCTAATGCATGCAGAGTATGGCAACATTTTTAGGGTAACTGTGATGGAGACTAGCAATTAGTACTGCTCACACACTGGCAATGCTTGATGTGAAATGATCACAGTGATCATAGAGACCAAATAGGTTGGTATTTATGACTAACGTGAATAGAAACTTCACAATTTGATGCACAGAAATAGGATTTTAATGTGATCCTTGTGAGGTCCTGATGAAAGACAACTAGCCTGGGTAGGCATTTGTGTGATGGCTGAAACATGTTGACCCAGGGATACAGAGGATACTAATTTCCTTAGTGCATCCCCACTGGTAGTGGCTCCTTTGAAAATGAAATTAACCCACTGGACACGCTGGACTATTTTAAATCTAGGATCCCACCTAAGAAGCAAAGCTCCTTTGGCTACCAAGGTTGAGCCCGTCCGGATTTACTAGGTATCTGGACGAGGACTCTATGATGAAGAAGCCACTTGGAATCCCAGTGGGGGAGAGTCCTTTTAACACTCTAGGGTGATCCCCTTGGGAAGGTATGGAGAGAGATAGGCTAAGCAAGGTAGGGGTTCCCTCCTGTTTTGAATGGTTAAACGTTTGGGAAGGTGACCAAACCCTGCATCACTTCTCACTCCCTCCTTGGAATATGATTACAAGACGTGTGCCATGATCAGACACACATGCAGTCACATTCTCTATCACATTCACACTTGCGCTCTTGTATATCTTTCTATCTCATTTTTCCAAATCAACCTCTGGTGATCTTGTGACTCCTTTCAGGTTGGAAGACTGAACCCCAAGGACAACAGCTATTCTCTGAAGGAGGAGCTCTTCCACCAGGTGCAGAAAGACTGGACGGGATACTCGATTGAGGAGAAGCAGCACATTGCGCGGGTTCTTCTCAGGTGTGTCCACAGGATGGGGAGTAGCTTTGTCCTGCCTGGAAGCAGTTGTGTATATTTTTATTTGGGAAGGTTCTTTTTAGCATCATATAAGTCATTTCACCCACTGGCCACAATGCTATACCCTTTGCTGTCCAGAATGACGGGGTATATAGCTCAGTTCAACCCCAAGGCGGGCAGAAGAAGGAGGCCAGGGAAGCTATGTTGATGTGCACTTGCCTTATTCTGCCAAATAGATTTTGGGATTGTAATACATTTTCCAAATTATTTCATGAGATCGACAGAATTGGACAAACTGATTTTACTTTGCTGTTCTGATTAGCCTTGCCACCAGGCCTTGAAAGCTATCAACATAAATGGGCTACTGGAGCATCAGTTGTTCTGCCGTTTCAAGAAATTGTTTTATTTATTTATTATTTGTGAACTTATTACAATTGAGGGAATAGCAGTGCATGGTCTCCCAAAGCAATGTGTTCCTTTGAGTGGATACTCTGTGCCCTATGCTACTTAAAACATAAGCCTTGTCAGAAGATGGAATGTTTTAGGAACTCACCTTGTTGGGGTCTCTCAAAGGTTACTCTGTCCAAGAAAGCAGTGCGAAGGTTTATTATTGGGCCCCTTTGTGGTATGATGGCACTAGGTGTGAAGCAGCTGGGGGTTGGGGGGGTGTATTTGCCTTCAGTGCGTTGTATACAGCGTTGATGTGTTTTCAGTGTCTTCCTGGATCACATTTTCATATTTCATTTAAGTCCCAGGTTAGAGATTTAGCATTTAATTGGTGCTGAGTGATAACATCTGGAAGAGAGATGTGTACCCTATTTTCTGCAGCGGGATTTGCCCTCACCTAACATGGCTGCCGCATTCAAACATGATGAAGTGGCGGCCTGCACTTTGTGTGTCTTCCTGGACCGAGCAGCGTTAGTGCACAGGTATGCATATTTGTAAACCTGTGTAGCGCTCCGCCTTTTATCCCCCGCTGCTCCACTACCTCATCCCACAGCGCAGCATCTTCCCCTGGCTCCCCTGCTCTTCCCTGTGGAGCCATCATGGCAGTGGCTCTGGAGGCACACCCTTTCAGTGAAAGGAGGTGCTGGCTTGCTAAAATGCCACAGCCCTCCCACTGGCAGAGCCATTATGGCAGATGCAATGCCACTGTAGGTACAATCTTTTGGCCAGAGGATTTGCTGGACTACTCGGGGACCACAGCAGTAACCTGGTGCCCAAATATACACGTATTACACTCCTGAACTACACCCGGATTCACAAGCCCACCACCCTTGTACACTACACACACTGCCTGATACGAGGCAGACGCATGCTGAGGAATGGGCTTTGCCCCAGTCCCTCAGAGCCATTCCACCCCCCTACGTACACCGCCTTACACTCGGGCCCACCAGAGACCTCTTACACCATCACCGCAAGCCAAGGGGCAGTGGTAAGAAGCGCAACACAAGGGCTGTGGCACATCCATCCGCTTCATCCCCTTGGTCCGCTCGCTTCTTACTTGGTGGATGCCGCTCTGCCAAGTTAAGTGTCACATGACTATCCGTGAGGGGGGCTGAAGCTGCTCTTTGGCCATTTGAAGACAGGGCTGGTTGCAGAAGGCTGTGGCAGAAATCACCCCTCGTCTCCCCTCTTCTTGGAGCAGAATCCCTGTAAGCAGCACACTTGCAATACATGCTACTTGCATACAGCTCATCTGCCCAGCGCATGAGGCACCCTCGCAGCGTGCACACTGATTCAACCCGCCGCATGCCTTTTAGAGCATACGACCTTTGGATCTACAGGACGAAGCACTGACGATTATGCCACAAAAAATGTCATTAAAACTTAATTAACATTTTTGTTCCGAGATTTTGGAGATAATTTAAGAACAGTGGCTGCCTGTTAATCACCTGGAACCAGGGACAATCAAGGAAGTAATAAACAATGGTTCCTTGTGGAATAATTAAATTAAGCACACAATAAATGTCCCGCGACAAGTATTCATATGAATTATCAACATGAATTCAAGTAGGAAGATGAAGAAAGTTAATTTGTAACAAGAGCCTTAAAACAGACTTTAATATATAACATGTTCTTTATTTTGTTCATTTTTTTCCTGAAACTCACAGATGATTTTTTTGTAGGCAATCGTCTGACACTATAACTGAATAGCAACCTTGGGTTTATTGTTTTTCCTGTAAGTAACTCCTGCTACCATTCCTTCTTCGTAAGGGCCCTCTGGGTACACTAATTAATTAGCCTAATGTTCTCCTGGCTATACACTTAATAATCCTCCATACTAATTGTACCTACTTTCTGACCAAACCTCACTTCCAAATATATACACAGACTACTGTTTGTGCTCTTTAATCTCCTGCCCTGATGATGACCCTTTAAACTACTATGGACCGAAACGCTGTTAATGTTTCTGGTAAACTGGACCCTACTTGAATTAACTTTATAACCCTTAGGATATTTAAGATTCAATCTGTACAAACAACTACATAATAATCAGGGCCACTTATAAATAAGCCACATTTGCCATGACATCCATCCTTTACTGCATAATCTGCAGATTTAGAAAAATACATTTTTTCCAGCTCAAAAGTTACTAAATACGCAGCAACACGTGTTGCTATGCAGTGGAAGACCATTTGCAAACCTTGATTGGTCGCCTTTATGTTGCCTATTGCTATATTTGGGTGTTAAACTAGTACTAATTTGGTGCAGCCAATGCTCAGATGGTGTTAGCAAGTGTAGAAATGGCAAACCAATGAAGTAATACTATCACAAAAAGTGTTGCATTATGCCGCATAATTTGCCATTTCGTGCCAAAAAAAGTTCTCAAACCTGCAGCATAACTTGGCCATCTCCTGCCCCATAATTCCAGTGTCCCTGATAATAATCATATGGTCCATTACCTTTCGGTATTATACACACCATTTTGTTTTCTTAAACTCTTTAGCTCTTTGTGATCACTTGGGCACTGAGCATGATCCTGATAAAATAAATGTTATGTATTCTATGGTTATTGTCACTAATCATTGTTTATATCAATCAGTGACTGTGAAGGTACATTTGCTGTTTGCTTAATGCATTTATTCCGCAAGTAAGCATTGTTCTTTACTTTTGAAGGATTTTGATGGGTTGAACAACATTGTTTCCTGGCGAAATCTGATATGGTGGCCTTGGTGTTGTTTTTTAATGTTGTTTTTTCCAGTATAGTGCAACAGTAGTGGGTGTTGCATGGAATTGGTGGATGGTGCCCAAGTGGTCATGCTTTGACTCCACTGCATCAAGGGCAGTAGATGGTGATTTCAGGTTTAGCGTTAGAGAAGGGATCCTGTTCTTTGATTGGTTCTTGGCAGAAGGCGTAGTGGTATTTTTGTTAATGGGTGGCTTTTGGGTGTCAGTACAGTGAGTCCTATTAGTGTTTTCTGGTCTGTCAGTGCAGTGGAGGGTTACTGTTTGCAGGGTGGGATTTGGCGAGTGTCCAGGAGGCGTAAGGACTCTAGAATGGACCATGCATATAGAATGATAACTCTATAGATAGGCCAGCAATCAGAGTTAAATATCATTATTTTTGGTTGCAAGATGTACTCTCTGTGTAAAAACGATGCCTACTATTTGTATGGCTGGTGGAGACCACAAACCACCATGGAAATGCAAAGCAAGCTAGCACTCACTGGCCTACTTGCAATAGCGACCAAGGAGAGAAGTGAAATTATTCCTACTTTTTCCCTGTTTGGCAAGGAATAGGGAAAGCTATAATCCCATCTCAAAGACCCTTGGATGGCCAGGTTGTGTGGGTGCAGTAGGTAACACGAATTAAGCCCCAGCCTAATATGGGTGGACTTTGGTTGATGGCGCAAAATGTATCTTTTGGAACTCTGTCACACGTTTGGTATTGAGATTTGTACCAGAATATTTTTCCACTAGGTATAAAAATATATAAAAAGATAAACTAGAAGTTTAGAGCTAACTTTAGAGACCAACTGTGTCTAAAAGTGTGCTATGCAAATGTACTTTTTTACATATATACTTTACATCTGCTTTCACTGGGCACTGAGTTTAAGTAGTCTATAAAACTTGATGGTCTCTTGCTCTGAGGAACACTGCCTTTTTTGATGGCTTGTCTCTCTAGGTGTCTAGACTCTGGAGGCTGGATATCTACTGGGCCCCATTCTTGCTAACTGGTTGTGAATTTTGAGAGTTCCCACTGTGCTTTTCCCATTTCTCCCTACTAGGGGTAACTGTCATGCATAAGTTTTCCACTTGTAAAAGTAGTGGTAGGGATACCCGACAAGTTCCAGTAGATCATACACTCTGTGGTGTTCACTCGTGACTCTGTCAGCTATCTTGATCATTGTGTGAGAGGTGTGAATGTCTGATCGAAGTGGTGCACCATAAGAGTTCTGGATGAAGGTACAAGGTAAGTAGCCTGCCCGTGTGAGTGCAAGCTGAGCAGTCTGCCTGTCGAAGCGCAAGGGTAAACTGTCTGCCTTAGGGAGCACAATGTGTGCAGTCTGCCCTTGTGAGTGCAGGGTCGTGTCACTGCACGGTGTGAGAGGTGTACCCATGTGAGTACAGGGTGATCTGTGTGAGTACCAGACAGCTGAGAAATGAACCACCCTACCACCAGTAAGCTCCTGTTTCATTTCATTCAGCACAATTGTTCACCTCCTTGAGTTAGCTGTCCAACAACCCACTATTTTAGAAAATACTACAAAAGTAGGAGCAACTAATTCATGAGTCCAGAAATGAAAGGTTAACACGTCTTGAAGTAGAGGTGATGAAATCCAATTATTTATTTTCCTTCTAATTTATGTAATAAAATATAGCCAATGTGTTTCGCTCAGACACATTGATCTTTATCAGGGCTGCAATTGACAAAAATGCAGAACTTTATATTAAAGTCACTTAAATTTAATTAAAACCAAGACCTGTGTGAGCGCATGCTGAGCAGTGTGTCTGCGTGAGTGCAAGGTGGGAAATCAGCTTGTATGAGGGCTGGATGAGGGTTCTGCCGCTGTAGGCGTGGGTTGAACCATGTGAATGCAGGATAAGTAGTTTGTCGGTATAAGTGCAGGATGATAGGTGTGTCCTCATGAAAGCAAGATAAATGGTGTTTTTGTGGGAGAGCACTGTGCAGTGCATTAAAGCCAGACCGTTTGGCATTTCCAATGCTTGTTTTCTTTCTGGATTTTAGGGCTGTCTCTCTTTATTTGTTTTCTCTCTTTGTTCCTAGTATTTCTTTTTTCTTTTTGTTCTCTCGTGCATTTGTTGTTTTTGCTTTCTCTCTGATCCTCTGCTCACCTAACTACTAGGCAGGCTTTTGAAAGCATGTTTGACTCAATGTTTTTTATTTTTTTATTATCAACAGCAGTGTAAAGTTTCAGGGTGCGGCATGAATGTGCATTATTAATAAATCTGCAGCCCAGCCCTGCCGATTGCCCTTCTCTGAAGAGAAGCCGCAGTTGGCCAAAGGGAGCACGTTTCTGCCTTTGGGTACACTGGAGGTACATGGCCTGAAAGTGACGCCAGTACTTTACCTCGAGTAGGGTGCAAGCAGGGGGCACTCTGGCTTCCGCAGAAAGGCGCTCTTCACAAACCACCATCGTGCTATGGTTTGCCTACACTTTAGTCTTGAACACCTCTCATCCAATGAAAATGCTGGAAAAGGCGACCGACGTGTCATTAAGCAGTAATTTTGCAATACTTGTGTGCTAGTTTGGTACGGACCACCTTGCTCTCTACCTCCACCTCATTCCCTGCTTAGCAGTCTGCGGTTTCTGGTGCACCCACACCCAGTGCTCTCGTCAAGGGGAGGGTGTGCAGGATGATTTAAAGCGCGAGGCGGATCTTGACATTCTTGAGAACTTGGCATCAATGCTAGTGGCCTCTTGAGTTTAATACTTCAGCCTCCTGTATCTGGGGCTATGAACTCGGTGCATAGCCAAAGTCTACAAGGCTTATACCATGCATCCACTGACACACAGCTGCTGCTGCTGGCACGCGAAAACGAGGCTAAAGAGGGCTGTCTACTTAAAATATCACCCACATATAACAGCAGTGTCGCTGAAAAACTCAAGGTTTGACCATTGAGAAGTTAGTATCAGGCTAGCTAAAAAGCAGCCTTTTCAGCTGGAATCTAGGTTAGGGCTGGGTGGGATTCCTGGACTCAACTAGCCCCCACCCATTTCAGGGTATGTTTAACTAGCACCTGCAAACCCAATGTGCCTTGGCTTGGCAATTCTATAATAATTGTATTCATCTGATTATTTTTTTATAAATTTGTTTTATTTCTTGCAAACATATGCAATGGTCATTGAAAGTTTAAAAGTAATAGATAGCAAAAATGCCACCTTTTAAAGATGGTGTATTATGTGTTTGCAAAAAACAATACCATCAAAATGACCCATCACAAAGATAAATGAAACATGAAATTGAGGCAAAGATTGGCCAAGCATTCCTGGCTCTTAAATGAAGAGTGCTGTCGCTCACAGTGAGTCGGCCCTATGGCTGAAGTGGGCTTACCATTGACCCATGCTGTGCTGGGTAGAAGCAAAAAGTCAATAACACTTGAACTGCCCAATGGTTGAAGAGGGATAACCGGAAGCTTTTATATATGCTCATTAGCTGACATGATTTCATGTGATGTGAAAATAGCTGTTTTATAGATTTCATATGTGCAATGGCAACCAACCTGACCAAGGTTGCGCAATCAGCCCAAATGTGTTGTCTTCCTTGTGGCTGTGAATGTTTTGTAAGTAAATGGATCATGAGCAATTCCTGCAGTGCTGGGTCCTGCTTTAGCACTTTGAGCAAATTTCAGTGCACCCGCTGCGTTAAGGCCGCTTCTCGGCAAGTTGCCATTTTTTGTTTTATTTAAGAACAGGGTGTGTGTGTGAATGTATATATGGGTGTGTGTGTATACATATATATATATATATATATATATATATATATATATATATATATATATATATATATATATATATATATATATATATAAATATTTTTATATATGTTTATTTTTTTAAACGGAAGTATGGTGAGCCATCTAAGCTCTCTCTCTGGCAGACTTAAAAATGGCATGCTTCCATCAGTGTGAAGGTCTCGCACTTTTAGGACCATTTCTTTCTCAATCCTTTAATGCCTGCAGCGCAGTCGCCTAACTGCTTGCTGAGAAGTTTCAAGAGGTGTGCTGCTTCATTAATTTAAAAAGATAAAACATTTTGTTTATTTGATATACTCGCATTTTGAATCTCCACCTGGTACTTCTCCGCTAACACCCATGCATAAATATCCTGAGGCCCTTCTTGCTCTAATCAAGGTGGTTTATGTTAATGAGAACTCTTGAATGGTCAACCTGCCTGCTTCTCTGTTCCGCTTCAAGCCCGCTCTGCTCTTATTCCTGCAGGAGACAGTCGGGCGGTGCCTCAGCGCGACCTCTCCAACCCTCGAACCTTTTGCGGAAGGAGACGGAGATAGCACCGAATCAGAGCACCGCAAGGAAGCCTTCTGAAGCGGTAAACCTTATTTCTGTTGCGTGACGTGAACATGTCCAAATCCCTGTTGCAGAAACCCCAAGCCTTGCGGAAGTCGTTGGAGTGCTCCAGAAAAAGGTGTGGTCTTTTTGCTTCAAAACAGCCCTGGTGCTTGGCAGTGTTAGGGCACAGTGGCATCTGGGTGGCACAAAACAAGATGGAGAACCATGGCTCTCTCAACAGGTTGTCCAGCTGCTCTTAAGGAGTGCACTCAACCACCTAATCTACTCTAGATTTTGATGGCCAGTGGGCTCTGACTAGGACGGGTTGTAGGTAAGGAGCATTAGTAGTCTGAAAGACAAGACAGGGAGCAAGAAATAAAAGCAGACCATTCTTGGAAGATGCAAAAGAGAAATATTGTAAGGATGCTCCCCACTGACAATGTATATCAAAGTGACATTTGATATATGAGTTGCAGCGAACATCAAGTTTTCAATAATGTTGGATCTGTGGTTGATACAAATATTTACCACCTTTATGTTATATGCAGCCTACCTTTGAAAACAAGAATTACATGTGCTGTTCAGTAGAAATGCACAATTCCTTACATAATATAAAAAACACTCCTCACTATAGAAGTGTAAGACCTGTTTTTTTATTTGAGTTCAGGCAACAGTGGTCTCCTGGGTTAGATATATCATAAGCAGAACCAAGCCAACTCTTTATGGGGCACATTGGGCAGCATGTTACAGAGCCCCAATCAGTGGACTTTGACATAAAAAAATAAAAAGCTGTTCCAGCATGGTGCCTTGTCCTAATGAGACTTAAAGCCTGTGTCTTTTGTCCCTTAGTCAGGCCCTTGTCAGGTTACCAGGCTGCTCTCACGAAGAAGCCAGTTCTGGGGACGTATGGATTGTTTTGTCCAGTGTGTTCACTTAGGCTGAAATCCTTTCTCCTCTTCAAAGACATCATCAATAATGATACCGCTTAAATGTTTCTTATTCAGTTTGTAATCGGATGATTTCCTTTTGTGATGAATTAATTCACAATGAAAAGTTTATTTGCAATTTCGTTCTTTTTTATGTTGCATGACACATCTATAAAATGATATCCTGAAGACTACAAATTCTAAGCCAGGCCGTCCTACTCATTCATACAATTATAATAATTAAATCCAGGTGGGGTAAGACACGAAACTCAAGACAGCAAAGCCTAAGAATTTCAATCAATTACTCTTCTACATTCTGTCAACATTTCCCCCCTTAACAAGAATTTAAAAAGCGTTTGTAAACAACCTTGTACACTTCTTATGCAGATTTTCTAAGAATAAGATATTATGACTGTGTTGAATTTAAAATTTTAAAGTTGTGAATAATTTTTATTTTTCGTTGTTGGCTCCAGAAACGTTCAGCGCCATCAGAGAGTGCGGAGAGACAGGCTAGCAAAAAATTGAAAGAGTCGGACTCGTTGAAGCGGTTGCCTCCGGACAGACAGCCAAAAGCGTCAAACTTATCCAGCACAAGTCCAGGAAGGGACATTCCAAGAACTCCAGGGTGTGTGCCCGAAAGCCACAATGCCTACTTAAAAAAAAGCCACCGATGTCAGGAGCCAATGGACCACTGTTTAAAGGGCGAAGACCTTGAGAAACACTGCGAAACATCTACCGAGCACGCGGGGACCCCGAGCCCTCCAGGGCAGGGAATGGTGGAAGAGGACTGTCCGTCAAACAAAAAACCAAAGAGGCACAAAGAGGAAGGGCTGGAACAAGAAAGCACCGACGAGGAGGAAGAGGAGGATGACTGGGAGGAAGAAGCCCTTAGGCTGGAGCGCTGTCTCTCCTACCCTGAAGGTAATGAACCCCTCCACTACCAGAGATTTGTGAGATTCTATTTATGTATTTGGAATGTAGGTGTTCTCTGTGAATCTACTTTTCACCTATGTATTGTTCTGTTGTCCTTCTGAGGTATTTCCTTTTGCCATTGCTTCTGTCCCTGATTTTGCCAGCTGCTATGCTTTACAGGCATGTAGGGTGAGATTGTTAAGTTCCACTGTGTGCGATTAGCTTATAGGCTGTCACCACGTTATTTTTTTCATGCTGGTTACTTTAGCATAAAATTATGCAGTTGTTCCCTTAAGTTGGGGGCAGGCGGTATTGTCGCCCTTAAACACTTGGTCATCATAATCTCTTACGTAATCATTACAAATCCTATGTGGCTTTCTTTTTGCCAGACAGTGCTACATAAAACTTGTATTTTATGTATCAAGTTGTTTTGTCTAATCAAACCTTTGCTGTGACAAGAAAGGTTTCCCGTCTTCAAATGCGCTCTTGGGAGTGGTTGCAAATGCATAACCAGAGGGAAGCCATCTTAACAAGGATTGACTTGAGTGAGACACCTTCTTTGTTTTACTGTCAATGTAGGAGTCGTAAGGAGTGAGCGAGGACCCGAGGCAGGGCACCCGAGTTCCAGACCCGCACCAGGGGCTCCTTACATGTGCATGTCATACGTTGCTTGTTTTTTTATTTTTTTTTATTTCTTTATTGCGGTTTTTCATGGTTCAGTGCACATGCTAAGACAGCAATACTTTACAGACAACTCTGAGCAGTGGGTCTCACAATCCCTGTACAGCAACAGGTAGCCCAAGTTGAGTTGCAGTGGAAGCTTATATCAAACCAGCAATTAGTACAAACATTGGCTGCATCAACCGTACAAACCAATACCTAGAACCCACCCACCCTCCCAACACCCCCCCCCCTACCGGGCCCACCTACCCAAAGGATTCTCTTAACACTTTGTCAATCAGGGGTGACCTCCCGTTCCTCCTCCCGCCTGGGGGATGCGGTCCCCTTGTGGCTAACTGCGGTTGACACTATATGCGTAGAATCTGGAGAGCTCCTCCCTATCTCCTGGATCATTAACCCCCATACCTCCGGGAGTTTGGCATCTCTCCTTGTGCTGCGCATGTGTCCCTCCTTTGCTAATGCCCCCTCCCTCAGATCAGCTTTCCAGTTCACTATCATCGGCCCAGCTTGTGTCAGCCAGTGAATCGCTATCCATCTTCTGGCTATAACAAGTCCCAACACCAGGAACTTTCTACTAGTTTTACGTTTCAGGTCCCGGGGAATCAGTCCCAGGAGACATGTACGCAACTCCAGGGCCACCCTCCATCCCGTTATTCTATACAGGTCCTCTAGGATGGCTCTCCAGTATGTATGTCTGTATGATTGTGCACGCCCAAACCATATGTGGAAAATCTGCCTGGTCGTAAAGGCATCTGGGGCACCGTGGCTTTCTCGAGCTATCTATAACATGGAGGCGTTTGGGTGAGAGGTAAGTCAGTATCAGTTTGAATCTATTGGAAACCGCTACTTTACGCCCCCCTCATGGATTTTCTCCCAGTCCCGTGGTGTGACCTCTTGGGGGCTCACCTCCCGCCATCTATCTTCTAGTGTGAGAGGTGTATATTGTCTTTCCTCCCGAAGTGCACTGTACAGGTGAGAGACTAGTTTCCGCCCTCCCGCCATCGCTATCAGTGTGACTAAGGTGTGTGAGAGGTCAGGGGCGTCCGGGAATGTGGGCCATAGATGTCGTGCCGTTGCTGCTATCTTGGCATATTGCAAGAATTGTCCCGGGCCCAGCTCGAACGTGTCTACTGCTTCTTGGTACGTGATGAACCAATGGTCGGGGTACAGGTCCGCTAACATGAGACAACCTCCCGCTTTCCATTTATCGGTAGACATGACCCGGTCAATGTGAGCGAAAGGTGGCATCAACCAAAAATCTGCTTCTGGGGCAAACGGTCGCACCCTTAGAAGCCGTTTAACCACCCTATCCCAGATGGCCGCCAGTAGTCGGCCCAATGGAGGGCACTGGACTGTCGCCCCTTCGCAAGTCAAAGAAGCGCACCCACCTGCTGACCCCCGTACGTATCAGCCAGGAGTGATCGTTCCCACGATGGGTCCATATCAAGCCATGCCACTGCGTGCTGTAATTGGGACGCAAAATAATAAAGGTCAGGGATTTCCAACCCTCCTCTGCCCCAGGTACGTTTCATTACTTCCAGGCTCACTCGACATCTTTTACCATTGCAGTCATACATTGCTTGTTATCCGGAAATTACAATGATGTTTTTAGTTTTTCTGCAGAGCCTGACTAATTGGTTTATGCTGACATCACCCTCCTCCTCTTCTTTAAAGTTCCCTAGATGATGGCCTGTGTCAGCAGGCTGCCCCTGGGTGACATTGGGCCACACTCACTGATCTGTGAAGGTCGTTTGACTTTTTGCCTCATTCTGCAGATTTTACAGTATCAATCTGCTAGGCATAAGTTATGGAAACAAAGGTCTCACTGCTCTTGGCGGGAATGTGTATAACCGATCTGTGTAGCATGGTACATAAGACCTTGTGCTTTTTCAAGTCAGTACTCCTTTATAAGGTGCCCTTAAGCCATAAGTATCTGAGCCTTGTAGCATCACGGACCAGAAGGCGATAAGTTAAAACAAGTAGGTTTTCAGCCTCATTTTATTTTGAATGTAAATGTAGATTGATACTTGTATAGTGCACTACTCACCCGCAAGGGTCTCAAGGCGCGTGTACGAATACCGCTGTGGAACCCATCCTGGCTTTCCCTGTGAGGAGTCCACTCCTGGGCACCCCCAAGGTGGAGGCCAGGCATCCTTAGCGTTGTGGGGGCCGTTGTGGAGATTAAGCAAGCTATTGCCCAGAGTTGCAGAGTGGGACTCCATGATTGGAATAGGCACCGAGGCGAGAATTATCAGGTCCGTGAAATTTTGAGCCCAAGACCCGCCGAGGCGGGGAATTGAACCCTGGTCCCGGGCTAGACCTCTGCATCAGGGCCTGCGGCTCTAACCATTGAGCCACACTTCTCCACTATCTACCTACCTGAGCTCGCAGCGTGCTAGCTTGAGCACTTCAGTCTGCAGCTCACAGCGTGCTAGCTTGAGTACTTCAGTCTGCAGCGTGCTAGCTTGAGTACGTCAGTCTGCAGTGCGCAGCATGCTAGCTTGAGTACTTCAGTTTGCAGTGTGCAGCATGCTAGCTTGAGTACTTCAGTCTGCAGTGCACAGCGTGCTAACTTGATCACTGCAGTCTGCAGTGCCCAGCGTGCTAGCTTGAGTACTTCAGTCTGCAGTGCGCAGCGTGCTAGCTTGAGTACTTCAGTCTGCAGTGCGCAGCGCTAGCTTGAGTACTTCAGTGTGCAGCGTGCTTGCTTGAGTACTTCAGTCTGCAGTGCACAGCGTGCTAACTTGATCACTGCAGTCTGCAGTGCCCAGCGTGCTAGCTTGAGTACTTCAGTCTGCAGTGCGCAGCGTGCTAGCTTGAGTACTTCAGTCTGCAGTGCGCAGCGCTAGCTTGAGTACTTCAGTGTGCAGCGTGCTTGCTTGAGTACTTCAGTCTGCAGTGCACAGCGTGCTAACTTGATCACTGCAGTCTGCAGTGCCCAGCGTGCTAGCTTGAGTACTTCAGTCTGCAGTGCGCAGTGTGCTAGCTTGAGTATTTCAGTTATGCAAGAGAGGCCGAGGGGTTGTGCCAAGGGAGCCCAGTAGTAGTTCAGCCCAGGAGGTGATCTGGTGTGGTGTGCAGCATCCCAAGACTTCTGTGGCTGAGGGATATATCATAAGATGTGATGCTCATGCTGGCGGAGGGCTTCTGAAGCTGAACATTAGTGACCTCATGCTGCATTCAAGGAGAAGCTGTTAGGAAAAATTTCGGGGGGGGGACTGAACTTCAAGCAAAAGCTCCACTCTGGAGCTGCAGGGGCTCTAAGCAGGGGGGGTGGGACATCAAAGCCTCATTCGCAAGCAAAAGGTCTTTAAAATACCTGTGAAGTGCTCGGGTGTGGCTGTGTGTGTGCCCAGGAGCTGTCTCATTCCGGGCTGCCACACGCGACGGGGGAGGGGACGGGGGGGGGGTGAAGCCCTTTCAGTCCAATGGGTGTTGCGCGCCTGGTTGAGATGCAGGCCCGACAGGAATGTTCCCAGTCTCCCACTCTGCCTTTTCTGTGGGCTCTTATATTGCAAGTGTTCCAGAGAGTAATTGGGTGCAGAACGGATACACTGTTGATTGAGAATTTTGAGGGTAAAATGAAAGAGAAGTACGTAATTGCAGAGATAAAGACCCTCTAACTTCAAGCTCTCAACTTAGCCATACCTAGAATTAAGGATCTGAGTAGGTTATACAAGTCTACATTCGCCATCACAAAGCGGGTGTTGTGCAGAGACACCATTAGCGTGGAACCACGCAAGAGCCGGGATCAGGGACTAAGACCATGGATCTATCCAGGAGCAAAACAGCAGACACTGCTGACAGAGCCAGACGTCAACCCTGACATCCAGATCTGAAGAAAGGCTACAAAGGGATGCTCAAAGAGCAGAGAGCCACCAGGCTGCAGTCAGTTGTCAAGAGTGGCATCGGAAGGCTGCAGTGTGGGCTATTACAGTGACCAGGTGTGTTTACTCCTCAGTGGAACCCTAGCAATGGGACTTTTTTGTGCAAGGAACCCTAGACATGGAACTTTTTGTACTTGGCCACTATTGAGCGGATTCAGTGCCACATCTGTGTCTGCATTTCTGCAAGTAGGGGTAGTCCTTATACTGAAACTAAAGGAAGAGAAGAGCTGCTTTACGAGACACAGGCTTCTTAACCTCAAGTAGGAGGAATATCATGCAGAACAGCCTGATTGCTAATCCTCTGGCA
Source organism: Lissotriton helveticus (assembly GCF_964261635.1). Taxonomy (NCBI): domain Eukaryota; kingdom Metazoa; phylum Chordata; class Amphibia; order Caudata; family Salamandridae; genus Lissotriton; species Lissotriton helveticus. The sequence continues at coordinate 2,107,517,226 of NC_136061.1, forward strand.
AGGACCCTAGACGCTGCACTCTGATACAGTGGCTGTGCGGGAGGGAGCTGAAATCATGAGGGGAGAGTGGCTGTGAGTAATGGTACTTTTTGAATGCTGAATACTGCTGACCAAAAATGACCTCACAGCAGCCAACTCAAAGGAGCCATTGGGTTTGTCTCAGTTTGCTCCACATTGTGAAGCACCGATCTAGTAAAAGGATTGAGATCCAGAGCCGTGGGCGTGGCCAGGACTGGAGTGCATACATGGTAAATTACAAAATATAGTCCAAGATCCATCAAACCGGGGTACGCTGATCATGTCAAAACATTGAACTTTAAAACTTGTTGTCACCCTATAACTCTTGCCGAAGAAAATGAAATTATGCATGTTTGTCTTCATTTGCTGCATGAAACTACCTTCCAAGTAATTGTGGGGTAGATGTGTAGTGCGTGCAGTGTGCAACGCAGCTGGTGACCTCATGCTAGTGCATATGGAATTGTGTGTGGAGCAATAGTTTATGGGGCATGTGCTGTTAAGATGAAGTGATAATGACTTGTCTACATTTAGGTAGATGGCAGACTGGTGTCACCTTGTGATGCGTAAACTCAGTTTGGGGTTCCAGATGGGGATTCACAGAGGCTCGTTTGACTGCCACACTGGAGCATGGGGAAATGGACGTTGGGCTATTGTGCGATTCTGGTACATGACAGACATGTTTCTGACCTTGCATATGACATATGCCCAATATAGAGAATTAAAGAAGAACATCTCATCCTCCGATTGGACAGTCAACTCTTAACAACAGAAGTAAGGCTTACTTAATATATGAAAACGTGATCTGATCTGTTGGGATCTGACTTAGTTCTAGAACACCTGCTGACAGTAACAATGGGGCTTCAAAAGGGCTCCCGCCCACAGGGTGCCTCTATCAAGCTTCATTGTGGAGTCCTTCGTCCAGAATGACAATGCTTCTGGATGGGCTCAACCTTCATTAAAATTACCTACTGGGATATCCCATTTCGTGTGTTTATTTGTGGGTTTCCCTGATAAGATTAAAAAACATACTAATGTACAGGTTGACAATCTTTAATGTCTATCTTTATATGGGTTCTAAATGTGAACAGCAGCCTAAAATGATGGGTCTGCCGGGCGACGGGTTCAGATCTTTGTCTATGTTTGGTAGCAGGTATAAATAGCAGGAATATGTGGATCTTTTTTAACCAATTGAAATTCCTTCTGACATATCCACAAATTAGCCCATGCATCCTCTGTGATGGTTAAAACGTTGGGCCACATGTATCAAAAATCCATTTTGCCTTCCTTAAATAGCTAATTTTTGGTAATCACTATTTAAGGAATGCAAAATGGTATGTAAGAAAATAAAGATTACCTAGTAGAGATTCCGAAAAATTCTCAATCGCAATTAGATCATCTCTATTAGGTAACAGTACTCCATTCGTTCCTATGTGCCGAAAGGGCCACAGGTGCAAATGGTTTTAAATTACCTAATTTGCGATTTACCTAATTGGTAATCACAAATTTGGTAATGCAATAACAAAGGTGCCCAGGGGCCTATGTCCCCCCATGAAGCACCCCAAAAAAATGTGAACATGTAAAGCACCTAATTGGTATTCGCAAATTAGGTAATGCAATACCAATGGTGACCAGGGGCCTAAGGCCCCCCAAAGCGCCCAAAAAGAAAGGTGCATGTGTAAAGCATACACATGCCCATGTGTGCGCTACATGGCACTTTAAAAAATGCATTTTTAAAAATTAGCACGTAGTTGCATTCGACTTGGAGTAGATGGTAATACCATTTCCTAAATGCTTGTTCCATGTGCTAAGGTATCGCAAATTGTGATTCCCTATTACAAAATTGCAACTACAAGTTGCAATTTTAGGTAGTCTGTAGTTTTTGTGATTACCAAAAATTGCATCTACAAAGCCTTTCATACATCTTGAAAGAATATTTTCTATTTGCAAACGGACGAAATTACCTATTCCCACCATTTGCAAATTCTTTGATTCATGTGGCCCTTGATGTCTAAATTCAGAGGTAGGTTTTATGGGGAGGCTGCAATAATGTTGTAGATGGCATAGAAGTCACTGTCCATTAACACAAGGCCTCTCTCCTTGTCAGCAGGTATAATCGCAATAGAAGGATTCCTTGATAGATGCTGCATTGCTTGACATTTTACGGGTGCCTAGATTTCCTATGTCTGGAAAGAAGTTTCTTCAAATGTGATTATTTGTGGGGGGGGCATATCAGTAGTTATGGGACGAATGGTATATATGTTCCTCAATCCCGTGACGCAAGTCTCAGATTCATTTTCCGGATGGGAGAAAACTTTTTCAAATCTAGAACTGGTCAGGATCTCAACAGATCCAACCACGTTTGTTTTATTAAGTTGGCCTTATTTCTCTTGTTAAGAGATCCATGTCATCATGGAAGTTGTATGTGATGCAAGGCTGCACATGTAAATGATGAATGTGTAGTATGTGTCTAGTTGCGTGGTCTTCTGGAGGGCGGCCTGCTACGTTTAATGTTGTGATTAGGAAGGCAGTTGTAAGTGTATCTGCCTGGATGAAGGAGGGGATCGGGGTTGCAGGGGCTCTCTGAGAGAGTGAAAGTGTGCACTTGTGAAAATGAAAAGTAAGAGGTGTGACTCGGAGGATGGACCAGCAGACGTCACCACGTTCTGTGGACGTACTATGCCAGCCTTCTATGGAGAGAATCCAGGTCAAGGCCACTCACCACATGGGTCGGATCTGTGGGCGAGCGCCATGGATGGTAACACCAGAGTAACACTAGCACGTAGTGTAACCGGATCACCGGCTATTGTAAGTAGACAGCGACGTCATGTCCCATTCAGACTGCAGAGGTGACAACATGATATCCCACAAAACAGCAGAGTGTATCCCCTTCTCAGTGTTACAGCTGACTCTGCTCCCAGCTGCGCGTGATTCGAGTGCTTTAAAAATGAACCCGCCAGGCTGGAATGCAGCGCTCTGAAGTGTGAGGCCAGGGTGATGCACGTCAAACCTTGTTTCATTCATGGCACTTGTCCACAGACGTGTATTATATGTGTATTCCTAAAAAGGGGGCAGGGCTTAGTATTTCTTTCAAATGAACATACCCGGACAGGATGACGAAAATGTGAATTTAAGTAATCTGAAGTGAGCAAAAGCTTTTACTTTCAACAAGTGCATCCCCTAGTAAATATGTTCGGGTTTAGTTTGAAATTAAAAATAGCTAAATGGAACAAATAATGATACTGTGGGCTCGAAATTGGGCAATTTCTCCTGGTACAGTTGTGTTTGAGTATTGTTAAGTATTGTTGTTGCTTCAAAATAGTATTTGGCCTCAATGCGCTTGGCAGAATGCAAGGCATAAGCCTTTTGAGTTCCGTTTTTTCTAATTTCTGTCATCTGCACGGTCTCCTTGTGGCCCAAAAGCGGAAGGTTAAAAATAGAACCATTTGGAGTTCTAAGTTTACAAAAACGTCCCTTTTAAGCGCCATTGTCGAATAGAATCCATTGTTGTGGGTGAGCTGAGCCTCTGGAGAGAGGTAGGCGCCATTATGTTACTGGAATTGTATACCGGGGTTGCCATGCCCACCCCAATGCCTTGCTGTCAGTGTTAAAATGGCCCCTGGGGTTATTTATGGCAGGGCCTCCTGCTCCCATCCCTCTCGTCTTCGTTCTCACACAGGAAACCTTTTTATGTGGGGTTTGAAGCATTTGCATTTACCAGTGTGTCTTTCCTTTTTAGACAAAGAGCAGCTGGCAGGGTCCTCTCCGGCATCTTCAGAAACCCCTGATTACTTCCTGTAAGTATGCAGCATTTTTAACTTTAGCCAAAAAAAGCAGCTTTCCTTCCGCAGGACCACCTACCTCACACCAGGCCTGAAACATGTAGATAACACCACACTGGGAAATGATTTTTATTTTACCGGCGCAGTTACTACTTTTTGTGTTATAACTTTTATGCTCCTTTGGAAAGTGATACTTGTTTTAATTGCAGTACACACGGTAGACTGTTGTTAGCAGTGCTGAGGCTCCTTGTAGACAGGTATACACGGCTGTGTGCAGAAGAGAGGCAACCACCCACCACCATGCACACAGCTAAGGATTCCTTTTATTCCAGCACCTTCCAGCTCGCAACAGATGGTTTCCAAACTGGGCCACCGTCTTCAGCTCGAAAGGAGAACGCGAGGCAGTGAAATGAGGCATATGACAAAATAATGCATCCCCTCCCCTCCCGCAGCCCTCATCCCATCCATCAGCGCACGGTGAGGTACCCGGGCAGGATGTACGTCTGTTGGCATGTGCGGTTTCCATAGAGACCAGCTGCAGCCCACGTCACTTGTTGCTCTCTGGGCGAAATCAGCTATTGCTCATTTTCTGCAAAGTACTTTGTCATAGGGTCGACAGGTTATCATAGAAGAGCTGAAAGGGTGGGGCGTGGGTGCAGGAGGACGATAGGTTTGATCCTTTATTTTGTTAATGGGGTCGTTTCATCCCTCGGGTGACGTCGGGTACAATTATCAGAGTGCGTGTTTTGCAGGTCGTTATGGACTTTCAATGGTGGACAGCACGATGATGAAGGGGGAGCGATGACGTCGGCTGCCAGTTCAGATTCTTGTCTGTGAGAGCGCACACAGCCTTTGGAGCGGTGTTTGCTGCCGGGGCGGCGATCACAGGAGAATGACGTGGCGGGGCCTGCTGCTTGCTGATAAAAGGCTAGAGTCCACCCTGCCGCTACTACATGGAGGGGGCTGTGCGGTACACGAGAAGGCCTGGCTCCTAATAACATGTCAGGGTGCGGTGAATTATTAAAGACAAACGATGGAAATCGCTGTTTAATAGGTGCTCCCTTGATGGCAAGGAAAAAAAGGTAGAGATTATAAAACTGAAAGTGTGCAAAAAAACTTATTGAGCTTACAAACGATTCGAAACAAGTGGGAATGATTCGGGACAGCGTTTGCCATCTCATGTGTTCGTTTGTTATCTCATTAGTTGTAGAATGGGTCTAAATGTATGTCTGCCGGTGCACGGCGAGTCCTCCTGCGCCTCAAGGGGGAACGGCAGTGGTCTAGAGTACTGCTGCCGTTTTCTCCTGATATGTTCCCAAATGGGAAACTTAAAAAAAGCAGCAGCAGCTCCTATAAGGAACACAGGCTGATTTTTATTTTACTTTTTTAAGTTTCCTGTTTAGGTAGTCTGCTGTTCCTTGCAGGCCACTACCTGTGTTTTCTAGCCAATCACAGGGAGCCACAAAAAGCATCTAATTAATATTAGAACATTGGGATGTTGAGTGCTCCATTGAAGACAGTGAAGGGCTCTGGGATTCAAATGGCCGGTAGAAGCCCAGAGTATCAACATTCCAATGTTCGTTGATAGTTGTTTCAGTACACAAAGGGCTCACAGAGCTCGAGGGGATTCAACCCTCTTGGGCTCCATGAGGCCTTTGTTTTACAAATTAGAACATTCTGCCCTTTAGGGGCAGAATGTTCTAATACCTATGGAGCCCTCCGTAGCAGGCTCTACCGTCCATTAAAGGCCCTCTCCCTTGTTAAAGGCCCTTGCCTTCGGCTCGGGCCTTTAACTCTGGAGATTTTGTGCTTTATTAGATTAATGGGCTGGCTGGAGCATTGTGTTTTCCAAAATAGAAATCAACACGTTTTAGCTTCATATATTAAAAAACCTCTTGTTTTGCTTTGGTGCTTACCAGCGGCAGGAGATGGCATTTGCAGGTCTTTTAGTATGACACCCTCAGCCCTTACCCACCCCCCAGGACAGAGTACCAGTAAGGAAGACATTCAGACCCCGACTCTGCTTAGTGATGGCACCGGGGACTTCAGTCTGAATAACATGTTTACTCTTACCCAGTGGTACTCATTTCATTAACTTCAGAAAGATGACCTGTCCAGATTCAAACATCTGACTATGTGGTCAATCACAGTTTCCTGCAGTCAATCAATCATATCATTTGTAAAGCGCACTACTCACCCGTGAGGGTCTCAAGGTGCTGGGGTGGGGAATACTGCTACTGCTCGAAAGGCAGGTCTTGAGGAGTTTTCTGAAGGTCAGCAGGTCTTGGGTCTGCCGTAGGTGGATGGGGAGGGTGTTCTAGGTCTTGGCAGCGAGGTGGGAGAACGATCTGCTGCCGGAGGTTGCTCTTCGGAAGCGGGGGACTGTGGCGAGGGCGAGGTTGGCGGAGCGGAGCTGGCAAGTGGTGGTGTAGAAGCTGAGTCGTCTGTTGAGGTACTTTGGTCCGGTGTTGTGGAGTGCCTTGTGTGCGTGGGTGAGTAGCTTGAAGGTTATCCTCTTGTTGACCAGGAGCCAGTGCAGGTCTCTCAGGTGGGGTGTGATGTGGCTGTGGCAAGGGATGTCGAGAATCAGGCATGCAGAGGCGTTCTGGATGCGTTGGAGCAGTCTCAGGAGTTTGGCCGCGGCTCCTGCATAGAGGGTGTTTCCGTAGTCCAACCTGCTGCTGACGTGGGCGAGGACATCGCCGACTTCGTCAGCCCGCATGCCCTCCCCTCCGCTGACTACATCCTCCTGGGAGACCTCAACTTCCATCTGGAAAACAACAACGACCGCAACACCAGCACCCTGCTCGACAACCTCGCCAACCTGGGACTCAAGCAACTGGTGTCCACCCCCACCCACCGCGCCGGACACACACTCGACGCAGTCTTCTCTTCCAGCACAGACATCGGCTTCAGCCACGCCACAGAGCTTCAATGGACGGACCACAGCTGCGTCCACTTCACCTTCAAGAGAACGACGACCCACCAACACCAGCAACAGGCCGCCCGCAGAAGCTGGAACAAGATCACAGCAGACCAGCTCGCCACCTCCCTGAGCCAGCACCCTCCTGCCAACTCAGCGGACCCCAGCCAGGCCGCCGACAACCTCACGAAGTGGATCAGCATCTGCGCGGACGAGCTCGCCCCACTGAGGACCCCGCCTAGCAGACCCGGCAGCAAGAAGGCCCCGTGGTTCACCGACGAACTCAAGAGCTCCAAGAAGAACTGCCGAGCCCTCGAGAAAGTCTGGAAAAGGGAACCGACACCGGACAACAGGACCTCCTTCAAACTCGCCACCCGGAAACACCACCAGCTGATCCGCGCCGCCAAGAAAACAGCATTCAAGGACCGGTTGGACAACAACGCACACAACTGCAAGGAACTCTTCAACATCGTGAAAGAGCTTTCCAACCCCAGCGCAGGAAACGACATCACCCCATCGCAAGACCTCTGCAACTCCCTCGCTTCATACTTCCACAACAAGATCGCGGACATACACAACAGCTTCAACAACCAACCAACGCACACCATGACCGAACAACCACCCCCCACCACCACCCTCCACGCCTGGACCCCGATCAGCACCGAAGACACCATCCGCACGATGAACTCCATCCACTCCGGATCACCGACCGACCCCTGCCCTCACCACGTCTTCAACAAGGCCGACGCTGTCATCGCACCCCACCTGCGAGACATCATCAACACATCCTTCGACACCACCATCTTCCCGGAGAGCTGGAAGCACGCCGAACTCAGCGCTCCACTCAAGAAACCAACAGCGGACCCCACCGACCTCAAGAATTACCGCCCCATCTCGCTCCTCCCGTTTCCAGCCAAAGTCATCGAGAAGACCGTCAACAAGCAGATGGCCGCCTTCCTCGAGACGAACGGATCCCTCGACCCCTCACAGTCCGGCTTCCGAGCCAATCACAGCACCGAGACCGCCCTCATCGCCGCCACCGATGACATCCGAGCCCTGATGGACAATGGAGAAACAGCGGCCCTCATCCTCCTAGACCTCTCCGCGGCTTTCGACACGGTCTGCCACCGCACCCTAGTGCAGCGCCTCAACAACGCCGGAATCCAGGGGAAGGCACTGGAATGTATCATCTCCTTACTCTACGAAAGAATACAGAGAGTCCGCCTACCACCGTACAAGTCAGAGGCCACCGAAGTCATCTGCGGCGTCCCCCAAGGATCCTCTCTGAGCCCCACCCTCTTCAACGTCTACATGAGCCCCCTCGCGGCCATCGTACGCAAACACAACCTCAGCATAATCTCCTACGCCGACGACACCCAGCTGATCCTCTCCCTGACCAACGACCCCGCCGCCGCCAGAGCCAACCTGCACGAAGGGATGAAAGAGGTAGCCGAGTGGATGACGACCAGCCGCCTGAAACTGAACTCGGACAAGACGGAGGTCCTCATCCTGGGCTCCTCACCCTCCGCCTGGGACGACTCCTGGTGGCCTCCCACCCTGGGCACCGCACCCAAACCGACAGACCATGCACGCAACCTGGGCGTCATCCTGGACTCCTCCCTCTCCATGACCAGGCAAGTCAACAACGTCTCCTCGGCGTGCTTCAACATCCTACGCATGCTTCGGAAGATCTTCTGGTGGATCCCCACCGAGACCAGGAAGACCGTCACCCAGGCCCTCGTCACCAGCCGACTGGACTACGGCAACGCCCTCTACGCCGGTACCACCGCCAAGCTCCAGAAGAGACTCCAGCGGATCCAGAACGCCTCAGCCAGACTCATCCTCGACATCCCACGAACCAGCCACATCTCCGGACATCTGAGAGACCTTCACTGGCTCCTCGTCAACAAAAGAATCACCTTCCGCCTCCTCACCCACGCACACAAAGCCCTACACGACCAAGGCCCGAGCTACCTCAACAGCCGAGTCAACTTCTACGCTCCCAAACGCCACCTCCGATCAGCCAACCACGCCCTCGCCGCCGTCCCCCGCATCCGAAGAACGACTACAGGAGGAAGGTCCTTCTCCTACCTGGCCGCCAAGACCTGGAACTCCCTCCCGACCGACCTGCGCCTGACCCAAGACCACCTCTCCTTCAGGAAGAAGCTGAAGACCTGGCTGTTCGAGCAGTAGCGGCACCCCCCCCCTACCCCCCCCCCAGCGCCTTGAGACCCTACGGGTATGTAGCGCGCTTTATAAGTGTCACTGATTGATTGATTGATTGAGGGTGACCGTTCTTCTCGTTTCAGTGGGGATCCACTTGTACATCCTGCGGAACATGCAGAGGGTGTTGAAGCAGGAGTAGGAGACGGGCTGACCTGTTTAGTCATGGAGAGGGTGGAGTCGATGATGACCCCTAGGTTGCGTGCGTGGTCGGTGGGTGTTGGGGCGGTTCCTAGTGCAGTCGGCCACCAGGAGTCGTCCTAGGCCGAAGGGGTGGATCCGAGGATGAGGACCTCCAACTTGTCCGAGTTCAGCTTCAGTCGGCTGTTTCTCATCCATTCCGCTACGGCCTTCATTCCTTCGTGAAGGTTGGTTTTGGCAGTTTGGGGGTCCTTGGTGAGGGAGAGGATCAGCTGGGTGTCATCGGCATAGGAGATGATGTTGTGGTCGTGCCGACGGGGGCGAGCGGTGCCATGTAGATGTTAAACAGAGTTGGGCTGAGGGATGAGCCCTGGGGTACGCCACAGATGATCTTGGTGACTGCGGAGCGGAAGGGGGGGAAGGCGGGCGCTCTGTGTTCTGCCAGAGAGGAAGGAGGTGGCGCAGTCCAGGGCCTTCTCTTGGATCCCGGCGTTGTGGAGGCATGTTGGTAGTGTGTGGTGGCAGACCGTGTCAAAGGCGGCTGACAGGTCCAGGAGGATGAGGGCCGCAGTGAATACATTAGTCCACTGAAACATCAGACCTGGCTTAACTTGCTTAGATTATTGTACCTCATGAAATGTAGCAGTTGCTGAATCTAACACTCCATCTATTGTTAGTGTATTTGGCTTCTGTCTTCCATGACCTACCCAACATTTGGTTAATCTGCAGTGGCGTCACTAGGGGGGTGCGGGGGGTGCGGACCGCACCGGGTGACACCATTTTAGGGGTGACACCAATCTGGTTATGCTGTGTGTTTAAAACAGCTCTGCAGCCTAGCCTCTGCTCTGCTTGCTTGTCAACAAATACTGTAGTGCACGCCACGCACCGACGCACGCACCACCTACTAGCATAGTGGTGATGCGCAGCGGCGTACCTAGTTTGTGGGTCCCAGGGCCGTCAATCTTAGAGCGCTACCAATGACGGCCCTGGGCCAGCCCCCGCAGTGTATTCCTCTCATGCGCGTCACCACCACGTGCTGAGAGTCTCGGCAGGGGAGTGCTGCTGGCCTGGCCGATTTGCAGAACAGAACGGTGACTATGTCAAATCTGCAGTCACTAGTGTCAGCATCGTGTTCACTGCGTGTCACCCGCCGGTGAGACTCAGTCTCACAATCATCATGCAGAAGGCTGGTAGCGCCGGCGCTACATCAACCTGAGACTGAGGCATGGCTGCATCGGGCGCTGCGTACATTACGGAGAGAGCGCCCCCATTACCGAATTGCAGCGAAGCTTACGAGTCAGTCGTCTCGTCTTACTCGTTGCACAGAAGTAAGTGCCTGGTCTGGAGTGTGTGTGAGGTTTATTTACTATCCGTTGGCCATGTTATTAACATCATAGAATGTGCTCCTGCCTACTTCAGCAGAGAGTTGGCCTAGCTCTGTGGCAGTCTGTTGGCTGCGCTGTGTGCCTGGTGTGATGCTGCGGATGGGGCAAGCTCTGTGACTGGCTAGTGCGGCGCCGCGAGCTAAACTGTAGTACCCAACTACTATTGTCGAAATATTAGCCAGCCTGAGGCCGCCTGGTTGTGGCCATGAGCGTGCCTCTCTGTCTCAGCCTCGTCGACACTGACTCTCAATGCCTGCTGCCTGTCGTCTGCGGCGGCTCGAGAGTGAGTCCACAAGTCAGCTGACTCAGACTGTTCTCTGACTGACTAGTACATTTATGATAGACAGCTGATGAGATCCGTTTTGCAGCCTCTCACGTCCTGTTTGGACACTCTGGAATCACATGAAGGTTCCCGACAACACAAATGTATTCTTTTTTTTTTGTTGTTGTAAAAGTTACAAGCTGAGCTGTGATGTGTCCCTAAAATGGTTATGGTGCTTTTAAAGGAAAGTTACACAAAGAAATGCTTCCTGATGACTCACATTTATTCTTTTTGTAAGGTAGGTACCAGCTCAGCTGGGATGTGTGTCCTTTTAAAAAGCCCTACTTGGATGTTCACAGTGCTTTATGTCACAGACTGGGACCTTGTAGCACTTAACATTGACAAGTCACTATTCTCCACTGTATTCATTTCTGTGGCCTTCTGGTCAGTGCATTAACTAATAGAGGTCCCACATGGAGAGCCTGAACAAACTCCCTTTAGCGCCCTTCCATTTCTAGTGGTTTGCAGACGTTTTAAGATCTTCTTCGAGTTTCTTGTTGCTCAAATGGGTGTAATTTCGGGTATTTATTTGTTTCCCTCTTCTTCATTGCTCGATTTCTGCTCACGATAAAATGTCACTCATAATCGCTGAATGTCACTCATAATTAAACTGAAATTATGAAAATGTCACACATAAGCAATCTTAAACCTTGGCAGCTATGGAACCCCTGCGGTAGGGGCCCAACCTCCACCACAGTGGAGAGTCTAGCGAAAAGGTAAGATGTCACTGGACCCTGCGGCTGCCGGCAGGTCTGTGCTCGTTGGCCTCCTCACACTCCAGCACAAGGCAGGCCCACCACTGGCAGAGGGCCCAGACACTTGCTGCTTCAAGTCCTTCTGCAAAAGTAGGCCCCGCTGGCTCCTACGGGAGATGTCGTATATCTGGTTCACACGTTCCAGCCCGCTCAAAATCTCGGCAATTAGTGGATCGGAGTATCGGACCTCCTTATCAGTCTTTTGGACGCTCTTTTTCTAGCGCCGCCGGTGCTAGATCAGCCACAGTCGTTAGACCCAACAGCCGCAGCAGCATTCACCAACAACGCTCTTGCACAGTACCACCTAGTCTTTTATATCTTGGTTGTCCACTCTCCTTAAAGCACTGCGTTTCCATTGCTGCAGTGCGTGACTTCGTGGCGCTGTAATGCACCCAAGAAAACCCCTTCTCTGCAACTGTACTGCTCGCCGTCTTCTTCATTGCACTGCATTACAATAGCTGCATTACTCGTCGTCGCGGTGCTGTGCTGCTCCCAATCATCTCCATCTGTTTAAGCCCTAGCTAGCTGCACTGCTCTCCATCTTCTTTATAGCACTGCATCACAACTACTGCAATGCACTTCCTCGCCGTGCGGCACTGCACCCAATGCACTTGATCTGTCGTAGCCTTTCTCCCTTGGCTCCCATTCTTGCTATGCATTGTGCTGTTATGACAGCCTTCCCCAAACCACCCCACTGCACTGCACCCCATCCTTTTCTCTGCACTGTACCCCCTTCCTTTTGCCTGTCTGCACGCTCTTGCTGCACGGCATTACTTCTAATTTCTGCACTCTCCTTCGTTGCAGCGATGTTTCCAGTGGGGTACTTGCTCAGCAGCCCCTTGCTGACAACACTGCACCCATCTCTGTATTTTTTTTGCTGCAGAGTTTTATATAGCGCGAACTAGACCCGAACCGAATCAGGTATCAGAGCGCTTTAGTAGCTTAAATTTCCCTACCATCTATAGTAAATTGTTTCAGGTGAGGTCCTAGTGGACCCAGTATGTTTTCGGTCTGGGACCTTCAGGTTTATTTCCGGGCTTAGATGGGACTTCTAAGCATATGCCATGTGTATTTGCTTTAATTAGAAACGTAACATTAGTAGCAGAATTCCCCCAACTAACCTCTCCTACCACAAGGTAGTGTATGCATGAGCAGGACTAGCCACAACGAGCAGCTAACAGACTGCTGCACAACATAAAAAGGCTCTACCAAAGCAACTTTTTGTGCAATCGAACTCTCTGTACCACAACCCAGAGCAGGGTATGTACTGGCGATTCTGAGATGCTGTCACTCAGCATCTCACAGCACTTGATTTTGCAAGCAAACACATCTAAACTAATTATCAATGTGTCTTTAGACTCATCTGTACGTCTGTCCACTTACAGCTTTAAAATGCAGCTTACATAATATTTTGTAGTGGACCAAATACTTTTGAGAATGTAATATCACACAATCATCCAAATTCTATCTCCAGCTGTTGGAAATAGCCCATTCAGCAGGGTCACCCAAAACGTTATGCCTTCCTCCTCCCCCTTTTGTTGTCTTCTTTTTTGCTGTCTTTAGGTCCCTGAGCACTTTACCACTGCTGACCAGTGCTGAAGTTCATGTCCTCTGTACTTACGATGTGATGAAACATCGTTTATCCATGATTGGCATATGTGTATTACTTATAAGACCCTGGTAAAAGCCCTACCTGTGCCCAGGCCTGCCACTGCGAGCCTGTGTGCGCAGTTTTAAACTGCCATTTCGACCTGGCAAATTCACCTAATTGTCAGGCCCAAACCTCAATGTTCATTGAATACATAGGTCACCCCTAGATTTGGCCCTGGACAGACCATGGGCAGTTCAGTGAACGTAAATGGTAGTACGGGTACTTTTGAGTTTTACATGTCCTGGTAGTGAAATCCGTGTCCACTAACACACTGGACTGCTGTGCCCCGGCTGCCCAAGGCCCCGCTGCATCACTCCATCTTTCTGCTCTGCTCCAGTGTGGACTTGCTTTTGCACCATGTACCATCCTCTTTGATAAACTCCACCCTTCGCCCTTACTACACTATACACATCTGTCACTCACTGCACTTCGCTTCCCTTGCCGCACTGCACTCTACTATTGCAATGCCCTCCCCCCCTCTCATTACTCTGCAGGCCATCGTTGCTACACTGCACCCCATCAATGCACCGGACACCGTCCATTTAATGCAGTGCAGGCCTCTCCCATGCAGCACTACACCCCCGGCCGTGCTGCCCCGTACACATCCTCCTCTGCTGCACTGCTTTTCTTTATGATTTACTGCATTGTGCTTTTTGCTGCAATGCAGCAGTTGCCTCTTGTTCACTGCACCCAGCCCGCTTCCTCTGCACCCCAATCGATTGAAACTTCCCTTTGTTGCACTGAACTACCTACAACCCTCACCCTTGCTGTAAAGCACCATCACTCCACTGCTGCAGTGCATTTCGAGCTGCTGCTTCCCAGCAACTTCGAAGCACCGAACAACCTCCCCCATGCTGTACTGTACACGATCCTTCTGCTTCACTTTACTGCTCCACTGTGCCTCCTGGATGCACAGAAGATACACCCGTACTGCGCTGCATGGCCCTTGAGGCCATCGACTGGCTGCATTGCACCCCTGTGTAGCACTGCAACCTCCGAAAGAAGCAACTGCCCCTCACATCTGCTACGCTGCAAAGCACTGCAGCCCCCTTACTAAGATGCCCACGTCCTCTTCTGCATCAGAACCTCTCCCCTTTCCCACACTGCACTGCTCCTACATTTCCTACTTCATCCTGGTGCCCTTGCTCCTACCCTTTCCCAGACTGCATCTCTTGGTGCAGTGCACTGCTCCTCACTGTCGCACCATCTATCTCTTCTCGACCTCATACCCTGCTTGTTCCACCGTAAATTCCACTGCCCCCTTTCTAAGCGCCCTGGGCCTGCAGCGCCTCGTTGCACGGTGTCCCGTCACTTTGTGCTTCCGAACATCCGTGCTGCACGGCTGCTCACCAGCGGCGCTCTCAAATACAACCCTGCCGGCCAGGCTAGGCTCCAGTCTGTAGCTGGGCAGCATTTTCTTATTCAGAGCGTTCAGCGCTCCCCTCACCTGCATAATACCCCTCGGTGCATAACTCAGTCCAAAAACTGGTAACAGTAAGGCACACCAGGGCAGGCAGGACTTCTCTCAATTCTCAAGCAGGTTTCAGCGGTGTTCTACTGACAGATTGTGGCCTCCAACAGCAAGAGCCTGAATACAGTGTGGCCATTTTACTCGGCGGCTGTCTGGCGCACCTTGGGTTCTCCCGTACCTGTCTGTGAGTTGTTGGTCCATTCTCCGGCCTCAGTGTCAAGTGATTGATTTTGCCCATACACTAAATTGAATGGACAGTTGTGCCCCATTAAGACTACTTTTGTTTTTGGGTAAGAAGCAATTCTGGGGTGCTCCTGAAATGTTGCTGTCGTGCTAATCCTTGGGATGGTCTGTCCTTTGGCAAAGATGATCTTTTGGAGGGGCTGTTTCATCGATGATGCATCTTTTATTATTTTTGCAATATGTCTTCATTTTATGCAGATTGTTGTAATCACTGCTCTGTAGTACTGGTGGCATCAAGGGTAGACATACATCTCCAATAGTACCATGTCAACCCTGTGCTTTTGTGATGGGACATGAGTGCTCTCATCCTGTGTAGGCACTGTTTTTATTGTTTTTTCTTAACAATGTCTTATTATTTGTGGTTGTCTTACTGTGTCGTTTGGAGAGGGTCTTTCATTGGCACCTGGGGAAGTCAGTGTGGGTGGGTGGTGTCTGAGGTGTGTTCTCTGGTTTCATGTAGAGCTTTCAGGTCTCACTAACTCGCAGTGGCTCACAATGGATCTAATCAATCACACTACTCATTAAGGCCAATTGTGAAAGCATTTAGAGTGGCTAAAAATGCACGAAATGGAAGATGAGGCAGGGCTGGGTATGTTCTTGCCTGTTTGGACAGGCATAAAACAGACAGAACATATTTGCAGGAGAACCACCTTCAACTGGATCAGAGACTGGGATTGCATAGCAATGGGGATATCATCAACACTTTACATCCTATACATCGCACAAAAGAAGAGTAGCAATCTTGATTTGCAAACATGTAATGTTTAAAGGTATCTGGAGTGGGGGGTGGGGTTTCATCATTCTGGTTACCAGATATGGCTTGAATACGGATTGCTCTAAATTATTCCAAATCATTGTGAAAGAGTGATCATGTTATGACCCACAAATACGGCTAAATCTATTGTTCAATTGTTTCAACACTGGAGGTCCATGTGGTAAGTCGTGAGGGGGTGACACCATGAGTTACCCGCACCGGGTGACACCAACCCTAGTGACGCCACTGATCCCAGTGACCTCCCTTGCTCACCGAAAGGCATGCTTCATGCGCCTTGGGCCACGCACTGCTGCCGCACATCTCAGGCATGCAGTAACGAGTGCTTGGCCTGAGCAGTCTCACAAGACTTCCTTGGTTAAGCAGGACAACTCATCCCACCTCTGAGGGAGGAATTGCTCTGGTAGTCATTCTTAAGGTGAAGCGTCTGCACTGAAGATGTATCCATCAGAAGATAATGTTACTTAATCTTCCTGCAGATTCCTCGGTGCCCACGCTTCTCACTTGAAGTGTTAGTGGCCTGACTACTAAGCGCTCATGGTACACAAACATTTGACATGGTGTAGTTGTCTCTCTTGTTGCTCTCTCATTTCCTCTCTGCACACCTCGCGGCAGGATGGAAGAAGTTCAGGAACTGAGGTCATTGCACTGGTTGGTGCCTACAATACTCCAGTGTGATGTCTGGAGGCGAGGTCCCCATCTGGCAGTGCTGGACGGCTACTGCTGGGGAAAAGCGTTCTGCACCAGTCAGAAGCCTGGAAGGACAATTCTTATGGTGAAGAATACAGACATATTGTTACCCTAGTAACATCTTCACTGTGCCTTATAAATGAGGTGTCGCTTGGGTGTTTACCCTGGGTTTAGACACAGTGAGCATGGGTGTGGACATATCCACTCCAGCTGAGGAGAGTTAATATAGAACGGCTCTATAAGGTAGAGTGAGTTAGAAGTTGGCATCGGTGTAAATTGATGTTATGCACAAGATATTAAATGTAACTGAGTGTGTGATCTATTCATTAGGAGAAACAAATGAAAGCTTTGTAAAGTGTTGCCTTAACATCAGGGGTGGGCCTGGAGACGGCAAGTAAATGTCCTCGTTTGACAAGAGATTCTTGCCCCCCCCCCAATATCTGAACCCTGGAAGAAGAAAAACTGTTCGTACCAAGTCAATCGGCTGGGTTTATGGTGGCGTAGGTAAGTGTTAGATGCATGGCTATGAATTATCAGCTGCCCTGGAGGAGGTGACTACCATAAGGGAAGGGTCTCTGGTTACTTAGTGGTTAAAGTGGTGGTGATCATTTGATGGGTTCCTAGCCAAATGCAGTGACGGGACTGAGCCATAACCGGTTCACGCCCCTCGTTCTCCCGCTGATTTTTCACTTAGGTCACTTGATGTTATTTCTCCATATGAGGGACTAGGAGACCCACGATTCGTGGTTTTCATCCCCCAGTTTCTTCCACGCTTCTTTCTGCCCTAGTGTCTCTTCAGCAGTCTGCCTCAGTGCTCAGCTCGTAACCCACTTTACGTCATTGACTCCACCCTCTCTGCATATTTCTGTCCCTCCATGGTCTCCAACCTTATCTGTAATGAGAGCTAGTCATGTTCAATGAAAATCACCCTTAGCTACTAATAGTGACAACATCAGACAACATACATTAGTGGGCACCATATGAGGGATTAACCAGAAGAATTCATGTCAGTTCATCAGGTGCGGTCTGCCAGCAGCAGTAAAGTAAAAAATGCTTTGTCAATGTGGCATGCCTCTACGAGGGTAATACATAAGAGCCATAGTTACATAATTCCTGGCACCAAGATCATAAAATTAGTAATAGGTCTGCCTAAGACCAGGTGATTTTCCATTCATTTTATGCGATTCAAATTCCAGGTTTAGGTATATTTTGGAAATTCAACTATTTTTATCCAAACATTAAGTTATGAGTTCTTAAAATGCATACATTGTTGTCTTGAATAAACACTTTTCAATTTTGGAATACATATATTAATTAAACCAAGCAAAAGCTTCTAATATAGTATGCTGGGCTGCATAGGACAGCTAATTCTAGGTGGCTGGTGAGCTACCAGTGGCTCACCAGCTACTCGTTGGAGAACCTACACTGTCCATGTTGTCCTGGTGAGCCGGCTCGCGCCCATGTCCCTCTGCCCAGTCCTGCCTCACCATCATCGCCCTCTGCTCCCTTCCTGTGGGCCTGTCTTGCAGCTGCTCGGCTGCCACAGACAGGTGAGTGACGCTAGGAGAGTTTACTAGGTGAGAAGGGGGGATGAACAGGGTCACTATGTTCTCAGCCTGATGGCTGCGGGGTGATGTAGCAGTTTATTGCACGCTTTGCAGTGGGTTCAGGTCCGAGGGTGTGCACCCCACCTTGGAGGTGAACCAAACAGCCTTGCCCTCACTTCTCACACCAGTCTGCTTTAGACTTTTTACCTGTCTCCACACCAAAGTGATTCTTTTTTTCTTACCCTTTTGTAACCTCCTGCAGATCTGGTAAAGCAGAAAAACAAACGCAAACATTCCCTCCTGTGCTGCCTGTCCCCTGCCAGGAGACCCCCCAGGCTAGTGACGAGGGAGCATTTTTTCACAGTGCAGCATTTATGCTTGGAGAGGTCTCTTGGTAGCGCGTGCCAGCTGCGGCCTCCGGCGAGTGTCACCTGTGCGGAGCGCACACCTCCACCCACAGGCTCTGTAGGCAGCCCAGGGCGGGCTCCAAGGGGCAGAACTCTGGGAAGTGGGCTTGGTTACTCAGCAAAATGCAGTGTATGCAATGCAAACACCACCTCGAGCTGCCTCTGCCATTTGACTCAGAAGGCCTGCTCTTGAATGACTGCTGCTGACTATAAAACAAGGAAAAGGAAACACCTTTTTCTGTATTCTAATATGGATTAAAAGACTGCAGCCAACACAAGCCGAGTTTTAACACGTCTTGATTTAATAGACAATTTGTGACGGCTCTGGCAACTTACTCTTGCATTTAAAATACGCCTTACACTTTTCACAGCAAGTGATATGTTTAATACTTTTACCCTGTCGCTCTGGCACATATGTCCCCCATACTGCAGAGTTTATAAACACGTAGGAACGCCACTTACATTGTAGGGAGCCCACTTCCACGTTTGCTTTCTGACTGCGAAGTGGGGCACCAATGATGTAGTAAAAAGGTGTGAACAAGCTCAACCCTGTTTTGCTGTTGATGAGGCCAATATGTCCATAAAACTAGCCTAGCTACATATGAAATGCATAGAGCAACAGTTTTAACATATTTGCCATATACATACAAAGTAGAACACAGTTAATGATACTTTTGGCAAAACAAGTTGATGTGTTTTTGTAAGAAGTACCCAGGTTCCCATGCTGTCTCTTTAGACTGCGTCATAATTAAAACATGCATGGGGTTTCCCATCGTGTCTGAATCGCTACCTCCTTGGCCCAGAGACCAGCAAGTGGGTCATAACTGTGTCAACACTCTACTTCACCACTTAAGTATTTATTTACTCTGAAATCCCTTCCAGTGAAAGTGGACCGAGAAGGTTTTTTTTTGGTCCCACCCCTTTCTGTGGGTAGTAAGAATAAAAACTCAAGTGCGTCTCTCTACCAGACCTCCCTACAGGCTGCAGGCTCCTCTTTGTAGGAAGGCAGCGGGCTGCTGCGGATTGCTGTTGCATCTCGTACCCTTTGTTCTGTGTGTCCCTACCACACCATGAGTATGATGCTATATAGAATGCCGTTGTGTCACTTGGAGGGTTGGTCTGGTAGTTACACCAGGTGGGATCTTACCCTGAGCATACAGACCTTTAGCTGAACCTGATGTTTCCTCAACCTAACCTGATGGGTGACTCGAGAAGCTCCCGGTGTATTCTGTGGGGCGCGGATTGGTTAATGTGTGTGAGAAACTTTGCTGCAGGAGCCATAGCAGCCTACAGGGTCTTTCACTTTGGATGGAAGAAGGACCACCATGTCTACTGATGGCAATACGTTGTCTGCTGCTCTGTAGCCACTTTTCTGCTGAGTCTCCCAGAATGTTGTGAATGGCTCAAAATCGTATGTCAGTATGAGCTGACAAAGAACTGCAGCCTAAAGTGAGTCCTTGTGTAGAAGCACTTCCTAGCACTAGGCATTCTTCCCAGAGAACCAATCCCTCTAAGAAAGCAATGCACCTGAAGCGCCTAGTTCTGCCACAGGGGCGCAAGCAAGGCAAACACGCCAAGCGCTGTATACCCTTGGTATACCCGTGGCAAGTGATCAGGCAGAAACAGGAGGGGGCTGTCTGGTTTTATTTCGCCCTGTAAAGCCGGGCTGTGCAGCTGCATGCTACAGCAGAGACTGGGCTTTCAAGAAAACAGTGCCTGCAAAAAGCACCCGCTAAAGCGCACAAACTCTCCCGAACCGCCCGGCCTCCTGTGAACCATGTTTGGAGAGCGGTTATTTCAAAGCCTTCGCAGAAGTTAAAGTGGGGCTTGGGCTGTGCTGCGAGACGAGGAGCAAAAACAACAAGTGATGGACTGAATGTGGATCAATGTCACACACTCACCCAGTCAAAAGATCTGGGCCCAAATCCATCGTTTTTTTGCACTCCACACCACCCTGGGTTAGACAATGGCGATATGCAAATCAGCTCTGACCCTGTTGCCCCATGGGAACAGTCCAGTCCGAACTACAAAAGCCATGTCCTTCCCAGAACGGAATCAAGCATCCGAGGACCGGACCGGTTTCGAGGTACCACCTCTCTTCAGCCCGGCTAGCTTGACTCCAAGTGGTGTGGAGTGCCTGGGACCCACGTCTGGGCATCCCCAGCGCACTTAGGGCGGCAATTGCAAAAACAACAAGTGATGGACTGAATGTGGATCAGTGTCACACACTCCCCCAGTCAAAAGATCTGGGCCCAAATCCATCGTTTTTTTGCACTCCACACCACCCTGGGTTAGACAATGGCGATATGCAAATCAGCTCTGACCCTGTTGCCCCATGGGAACAGTCCAGTCCGAACTACAAAAGCCATGTCCTTCCCAGAACGGAATCAAGCATCCGAGGACCGGACCGGTTTCGAGGTAACACCTCTCTTCAGCCCGGCTAGCTTGACTCCAAGTGGTGTGGAGTGCCTGGGACCCACGTCTGGGCATCCCCAGCGCACTTAGGGCGGCAATTGCAAAAACAACAAGTGATGGACTGAATGTGGATCAATGTCACACACTCCCCCAGTCAAAAGATCTGGGCCCAAATCCATCGTTTTTTTGCACTCCACACCACCCTGGGTTAGACAATGGCGATATGCAAATCAGCTCTGACCCTGTTGCCCCATGGGAACAGTCCAGTCCGAACTACAAAAGCCATGTCCTTCCCAGAACGGAATCAAGCATCCGAGGACCGGACCGGTTTCGAGGTAACACCTCTCTTCAGCCCGGCTAGCTTGACTCCAAGTGGTGTGGAGTGCCTGGGACCCACGTCTGGGCATCCCCAGCGCACTTAGGGCGGCAATTGCAAAAACAACAAGTGATGGACTGAATGTGGATCAATGTCACACACTCCCCCAGTCAAAAGATCTGGGCCCAAATCCATCGTTTTTTTGCACTCCACACCACCCTGGGTTAGACAATGGCGATATGCAAATCAGCTCTGACCCTGTTGCCCCATGGGAACAGTCCAGTCCGAACTACAAAAGCCATGTCCTTCCCAGAAAGGAATCAAGCATCCGAGGACCGGACCGGTTTCGAGGTAACACCTCTCTTCAGCCCGGCTAGCTTGACTCCAAGTGGTGTGGAGTGCCTGGGACCCACGTCTGGGCATCCCCAGCGCACTTAGGGCGGCAATTGCAAAAACAACAAGTGATGGACTGAATGTGGATCAATGTCACACACTCGCCCAGTCAAAAGATCTGGGCCCAAATCCATCGTTTTTTTGCACTCCACACCACCCTGCGTTAGACAATGGCGATATGCAAATCAGCTCTGACCCTGTTGCCCCATGGGAACAGTCCAGTCCGAACTACAAAAGCCATGTCCTTACCACTGGGAAGGACATGGGGGAGTGTGTGACATTGATCCACATTCAGTCCATCACTTGTTGTTTTTTGCAATTGCCGCCCTAAGTGCGCTGGGGATGCCCAGACGTGGGTCCCAGGCACTCCACACCACTTGGAGTCAAGCTAGCTGGGCTGAAGAGAGGTGTTACCTCGAAACCGGTCCGGTCCTCGGATGCTTGATTCCGGTCTGGGAAAGAGATGGCTGTTGTAGTTCGGACTGGACTGTTCCCATGGGGCAACAGGGTCAGAGCTGATTTGCATAAAGCCATTATCTGACCCAGGGTGGTGTGGAGTGCAAAAAAACGATGGATTTGGGCCCAGATCTTTTGACTGGGGGAGTGTGTGACATTGATCCACATTCAGTCCATCACTTGTTGTTTTTTGCAATTGCCGCCCTAAGTGCGCTGGGGATGCCCAGACGTGGGTCCCAGGCACTCCACACCACTTGGAGTCAAGCTAGCCGGGCTGAAGAGAGGTGTTACCTCGAAACCGGTCCGGTCCTCGGATGCTTGATTCCGGTCTGGGAAAGAGATGGCTGTTGTAGTTCGGACTGGACTGTTCCCATGGGGCAACAGGGTCAGAGCTGATTTGCATAAAGCCATTATCTGACCCAGGGTGGTGTGGAGTGCAACAAAACGATGGATTTGGGCCCAGATCTTTTGACTGGGGGAGTGTGTGACATTGATCCACATTCAGTCCATCACTTGTTGTTTTTTGCAATTGCCGCCCTAAGTGCGCTGGGGATGCCCAGACGTGGGTCCCAGGCACTCCACACCACTTGGAGTCAAGCTAGCCGGGCTGAAGAGAGGTGTTACCTCGAAACCGGTCCGGTCCTCGGATGCTTGATTCCGGTCTGGGAAAGAGATGGCTGTTGTAGTTCGGACTGGACTGTTCCCATGGGGCAACAGGGTCAGAGCTGATTTGCATAAAGCCATTATCTGACCCAGGGTGGTGTGGAGTGCAAAAAAACGATGGATTTGGGCCCAGATCTTTTGACTGGGGGAGTGTGTGACATTGATCCACATTCAGTCCATCACTTGTTGTTTTTTGCGAGACGAGGAGCGGCGTGAAGTGCCGAGAACGGCCCAGGCTGGTCAGAGCTGCTTCTAAAGCGCCACGAGGCCCGCGGCGCCGGGGAGCAGTCACTGCATGCGTGTTTTGTGCCTTGAACGGGACTTTCAAGGAGTGAGCAGGTTCGCTGTCACCAGGAGCTGCAGTTCACGCGCCTCCTCTTGGCAGACACCCAAGCCCGGGGGTCAGGGTGGAGGCTGGAAATGGTTATATCTGCTGTCATCACCCAATTTGATGACGCCTTTTGGTGGAGTCGGAATACTGCGGACGGATTGTCGCAGAGGCAGCTAAAGCCACCACAAAGCTGAGCAAACTTTTACAAAATAGTTTTTTTTTTGACAAAACACCAGAGACAGGTATGGCCAGCCATAGTCTTAGCCCATACTGTGGTGTGAGCCAGTATCCTGCCTGTAACCCAGTAAGGCCGTCAGACTCACTCCCAAAGTGACACTGTTGGTACAGATCAAAATCTGCAAGCCTGCGCTCCACAGCAGCGCGTGTAAGGTGCCACAGGTGCACCAGCTGCAGGCACAAGGTCGTTACTGTGGCTGGAGCGTGGCATCACCCCTCGCCCCCCCGCGGAGGTGTACGCGAAAGTACCCGTCATGCTCTCGGATCATGTCCCTGGGTGGCCCTGACCGTCTCCCCATATCCTGTACTCCGGGACTTAATTTAGCTCCATCCTTTCACTCCTGTCCACCCTCAGATCTTTGCAATATGTTACTGTGGCCTGACCACCTCGCATCTTCCCTTCCTACAACACTCTCCCCCCCCACCCTCCTCACGTCCGTCAATTCCTGTCGCCCCTCCATTGCACCTTCATTCCCACACGGCGGCGCAACAAAAGGAGCAAAGGGACCCAAAATGACACGTCCTGTCCTAAATGGTAGGTGCTGAGCCTTAACACGCAGGAGTTGGGAGTCAACTGATGCTTGCACGCCGGGCTGGTTTCATTGAAGAATTTACCACGCTGATTTTGTAATTGATCGGCTTCTAAAACCATTGCAACAGAGACACCTAGTGGCCAGTCGAATTGTGCATTATCCTAATGTGAATGATGGCAAAATAATGAAAATTACAAAGAGCCTGTGTCCGTGACCAGTTGAGTTGGTGGGATATGAAAACGATTTGCTGGAGAAAATATCGAAAAAGGGGTCCCTCCAGTCGCGCTTTTTTCTTATTTTGCTCCTCGTATTGTCTTACCAGTCACCCAGCCTCCATCATATTAATAGTTTAAGCTACTAATGATAAAATAGATTTGTTAATTATGCAGATAGCAACAGCCTGCACCAGTTTGACCTTACACTTGGTTTTCGTTTGTTTGAAATGTGCGTTTGGACGTGTATCTCTTCTTGCAAAGGTAGAATTTGACCCCCTTGAGGGTAACGAGTCTGGTCTATTGCTTGCAAACGAGCAACGGTCCCAGCAAGAGTAATGCTGTGTCTTTTTATTGAGTCTCAACGGTCTTTAATACATAATTGATTTTTTTAACCAGGTAGGAGCCGCTCGTCTCAGCATTAATAATTCCTTAATGTAATCAGCTAGTGCGAAGGCATCTGTGATGTCATATATAGCAGGTTGGTGCAGACGAAAGGATATTGTAAGAGACTTGGGAATAGGGGTCTGGAGAGGTGGAGTCTGAAGTTACTTGCTGTTGCTTTTACCTTTTTTCAGGAGAAGGGGCGGTGGCTAGGAACCGCAGACTGTGCAGGTTGGACAGGAAACCCTGATAGAAGCCTTTGTATAAATAGCCTCTGATGGCCCCAACATTTTGAGGCGCTCGGGTCCTCCCTCCGGCTTGTGCTGAAAGATGGTTACGTTTCTGAAGACCTCAGATATGTTTCTATAAATTGACCTCCCTTTCTCAGTATGAGAGCTTCAGATAGGTGGGTGAGGAGGGGGCGGGGGGGGGCGGCGTAAGACAACTAGTATTGCAGCTGAACCTGTTGGATTCCACCAGTTGCGCAGTATTTAGGTCACTTATTCCCTTGCTTGTCTGAGGTAATATCGGTGAACAACCAGGTGTGACTCGGGCACTAGTGCGAGATGAGAGTGAATTGTAAATCATGTGCTAACTTTATCAACGTTGCAGATAGGCGGATAAGATGGAGAGATGTAACTACATTTGGATGCAATAGAGTCTGTGACCTGCATGCTTCAGGTACCTATCAGAACTTAATAAAGAAAATAATAATTTACACCCACGAACATGGTGTGTACAATGACTTATGCGGCACTTGGTGGTATGCAATGATTTGTTTGTCCGCCTTGCAGAGAAACGTGAAAAAGGAGTAAGCATCAAAGTGGATGTACTAGCTGTTCATTGAGAGTTTAATGTTTGTTATCCCAGGGTTTCAAGACTGTTTCCATGCAAACCCTTATAATTTCATGGAATTGTCAAAAATCTCAAGGCAGCCTGGCCTCAGCTGCATCTGTTCATCACCTCATGACTCATGAGTGTAAAAATGAAAAGGGTACGATTCACTGGCAATACATAAAAAGCAACAACATAGGGCGCGACTCAGAACTGCAAAAGGAGTGGCCTCTTCTTTGCTTCACATGTTATATCAGTGGTTTGTGGAGTGATAAATGTCAAGCTGTGGAGAAAGTTCAGTACCTGTAACACTGTGGGTCACCTGCTGGGCTTGCAGGTTTCTGTTCACACCCTAGAAGCTTCCACTGGACGGTCAGGTGTTGTGGTAGTTGTCAATGATTGTCAACAACAAATCGAGCGCCTTGGGATTTCTAACCATGCCACTGCCACCGGGGGCTGAGGTTCTTGCTCCTGCAAACCAAGTTATCTCTGGGAAGGATCATACCAAGGGGGTCAGAGAGACAGATCTCTCAGTAAAGTGAGGGCCCTTCGGGCACATGTTTTCTGCCCCTTTTATGGCTGCACCATAGAACTGGGATGACTAGTACAGGCCCAGGAGGCCGCGTCAATGCCTGAGCCCCAAGATGTCATTAAAGGGTACATTTAAATACAGTGAATCCAAATGAACTCATCTGCGTAGTCCGTGTTACCCTAAAAATATAGGGATGGGGCCAACTCTGAGCAACCTTGAACACGCCCAACCTTTGCTCTCATTCATTGATTATTTAAGCGGGTGTCCCAATATGTTATGTATTATTTTTTTATTTCAAGCTCAGCCTGCTCCCAGCCTACCATTTCTGCTTGTAGACATTTACCTGTACAAGTGTCGTGTTCTTGGCATGACCAATAGATCTAATACACTGGCCTCTTTATTGTGTTCTTGGGTGTTTCTTAAACAGTTCACTGGAAATGTGCATGGTGACATGAATCTCCCTTTAAAAAAATGTTACCCCACTTTCAGCCTGTGGTTGTAACCACAAATACATATCCTGGTTGAATACCGAGCCTTGAGTGCTCTCCAAACCCATCCCCATCCTCCACCTCCTCTTCAATGCAGTACAGCTTTCCCGATGCAAGTATTGTATTGTATTGGTATTTTTTAAGCGCATATATCACCCTTAGGTCTCATAGCGCTAGCTGGTACTGCGCAACCAAGAGAATGAGGAGAGGGGGGACGGTCTGGGGAGAGAACTTGGAATAGCCAGGTTTTTAGGGATCTGCGGAATATCTTATGATCAATTTCGGTGCGGGGGAGTATGGGCAAGGTGTTCCATAATGTAGGGGCAATTTTGGAAAATGATCTGCCACTATTCTTAGTGGTGCGGACCATTACGAGTCATTCAGAAGGTGGTCCTCTTCATGTAGCCTGTTCAGAATAGAAAAAAAAGCACACACAATGCAAAAGCGCATTTAACCACCACAGGCATTTTGAGACCCAACCAATCCACTTTAGTACCCTCAACTGTATTAGAAAGGTGCTAGAAAGCAAGCCACACAAGAAAGCCACAAAAAATTCCATTTTGCATTCTTTTACACGACTACTTTAATTTTGACAAATGCAAATTGCCAGACATTGTTGCAATTTATTTCAATGCACACTTGATTCACTTGTATTTACAGGCTATCCATCAATCAGAGAATTAATACACTTGCTACATGCAAATTACGCAAACATTCTGATAATATAGCTCTTGCTTCACACATTTGCAGGGGAAATATCAGCAGTTTTAAATTCGGATTACCTTCTATTAACATTTACCTCATCTCTGCTACTGCACGTGGGTGGGGCCTGCCGCGCATGAATGGAGCACGTGCTGCTAAGATCCCTTGAACCGATTTTTTTAAAACATGTTTGGGAAATCTTCCAGTTTAGTGACTTTGACTCTGGCTAGGCTCGTGCTATACAAATGTCATATATACATGCACATTACACAACTTTTGTAAATTGCTCAGAAAATGTTGTCCCCTGTAGCAGCCTATTCCATCTCCATCCAAGAAGTGTGAGCCTCAGCATAGCCCGGTGAATGCTTCGAGCTGTGCTTTGAAGAAGACATTGGATTTCTGGTAAATGCACAACACGAGCTCCGGGCGCGATGATCCCTTGTAAAGAGCTGTTTACCAGCAGTGCAGCCTCGCCCTTATGTGACCAAGTGAGGCACTTTAGAGTGGAGATGCACTTTAATGTGAGGATGCTGCCCTGCTTTTGAAAGTGCCTGAAACGATTCAGAAAAGGGGGTGGTGATGAACAGAGTGTCTGAATTAAGCAGACCACTCTTACCCAGTCCAAAGATCAGGGCTTGATCCATCACCGTTATTTAGCTCACTGCCCCATCCCAGCTCAGAACCTGGCTATATGCAAATTAGTCTGTCCCTGGCCCAGTGCATCATGGGAACAGGGCAGACCAAACTACCAAGCCAATTCTTCACCAGAAAGGATACAAGCTACCCGAGACCGGTTTCTGGCATTTCAGCCTCGTCGGCCCGGCTTGCTTGAATCCTGATGGAGCAGTGAGCAAGGGACTCATGTCTGAGTATACCCTGCCACACCTATAGTGGCCAAAAACGATTCAGAAAAGGGGTGGTGATGAACAGAGTGTCTGAATTAAGCAGACCACTCTTACCCAGTCCTGGGCATTTGATGGCGTTCGATAATGATGGGCTACATCGAATGCATCTGCTTAGGGGACACCTGGCTATTGGCTATTTCAAGGCCCGGGAAGTTTCTCAGTTCGCCTACTGCTGTAGAGGCATGAACCTTCTCCTTACCAGCACCTGAGTGTTTGATGGTGGTTTTATCTTTTGGCAGAAAGTACGGTGCAATCACTTCGCACGAACAGCGGCAAGGCTACGAAGAGGACTTTGACGCAGATTATTCAGAGTATCTAGACCTCCACGCGAAGATCGGCAAAGTGACTGAGAGGTTCATTCAGCTGGGGTCCAGGATGAAGAAGCTGAAGCCAGGAACATCTGAGCACAAGGTGAGCTTGGGGGATGTAAACCCGGTGACCATGGAGGGGGGGGCATGCGGACGTCAAGCGATAGAGAAGGTGGTCTTTATTTAAGCTGCTGCTCGAGTGCCATCAGGCATGAAAAGGCACAGGTGAAAGGATACATGAGATTTGTAGGTCAGGGAACCTAATTCGAGTAAGGAGAAGCAGGGAATTTTTACAACTTTATCCCAATTATGAGAGGCCCAGGGAGATCCTTGCCAAGGTTGAGCAATCAGAGAGTGGAAGTTGGTTTGAGTGGGAAGAGACACACCAGCACGCTGGAAAAAGCTATGTCTCTTGACTGAGAGAAACCCAGACCATCGAAAACTAAAAGGGACAAAGCATGTGCCAAGCAAACCGTGCGTATCACTGAGAAAGAAGCCACAGTGTGAGTCTCAACACTTGTCTTCTCTCACGAATGTTGCTCTTCAGGGCTCCCTGTGGGCACCCAGGTGGGCTGCTCTTTATCTGCCGAGTGTATGGCAGAGCTGGCCCTCAGATTGATGTCTGCTTGATGACACATGCCATCTGTAGAAGGTGGCAATGCTGTGATTCTGTATGGTTGATGTCTTAGTTTGATGCCACTTCGTTTCTTGAGCATGTGACTCCTTGCAACTGTGTGCAAGTGTACGTGGCACCTTCTTGCCATTGTGTGCAAATCTATGTGGCACGATCTTTTTTTATGTAACGTTATTGGTATTTGTACTGTAGTAAAGCATTATATAACAACATGCAGCACACCACCCCAAAATATATCCTATACAATATAATAACGTACAATGATCCATTAAAGGTCAATTCCACATTTTGTAACTGGGACAATTTACAATTAAACCCCAAAGTGGGGCAACCAAGATTCTCAAAGCTTTGCATGTTTTGAGGGCAACCTCCTAACCTGGTAAATAGATTTTTAAAACATAGCACATCATCCTGTCCCTGGAGCCACTACCTAAAGTGAGGAGCAGGAGTCAGTATTAAACATTATCAGTCTAAGCCAGGAGACACCCCAGGCCTATGAGAGTCTCTGCAGCCCGTGGGAGGGAACCCCCTTCCTTCATAATTCCAGGTAGTGCCAGTTTAGGATTTAAGTCATTGGGGATTTAGAGGACCTTTACCAGAGTTTGGAATTCAGAAGACCGATATGTTCGAGTTACCCCGCGTCCCAGATTGTGTCCGTTAAATGTCTGTTGGAAGTCTGGCATCTATAGCAGCTGAGTGCTGAGACTGTACCCATGGTTCCCGAAGTGCTCCATCGTAAAGTACACTCTGTACATACACTTGAAATAAATGGAGCCTTCCAGAGATTGCTAGTTTCTAACCTTCATTTTTGCATCCCTCCAATCTCAGTTTTGCAAGAGGCCTAAGTTCACGGTCCATCTGGCACCGTCTTAATGCTGTGTATGAATGTACGTGGCCCCTTCTTGCTACTGTGTGCCATTGTATGAAGCACCATCTTTGTTCTGTGTGCAAATGTCTTGAGGCTGATCCAACTTCATTCCTGAGAGGCTAACTTGTCTGCTACTGAGTCTCGGTTTCATCGAGTGTGGCTCCTGATCAATTGTGCAGATGTGGGGCTGTGTTTCGATGTCCATAGAGGATGCGAAGGTTGCACTGCTGTTATCTTGTGATGTCCAGATCTGAGCATACATGATCTCCATACAAGGTGTGGGGGTTGTGTGGCATATAGTGGTACCCTGAGACTGTGCTGGTGCTATCTTGTGTTCAGGTGCCCTAGATGGTACATACGTGGTCTCCTAAGACGGATACTCTCTTGTGTACAGGTGCCCTAGATGGTACATACGTGATCTCCTAAGACAGATACTGTCTTGTGTACAGGTGCCCTAGATAGTTCATATGTGGTCTCCCGAGATGATGACACTGGTACTATCTGATGTACAGGTGCCCAGATAGTACATACGTGGTCTCCTGAGACAATGGCAATGGTCCCTTCTTGTGTACAGGTGCCCTAGATAGTACATATGTGGTTCCCTAAGACGATGCTGGTCGTGTCTTTTGTACAGGTGACCTAGATAGTACATACGTGGTCCCCTAAGACGATGCCGGTGCTGTCTTTTGTACAGGTGCCCCAGATAGTACATAAGTGGTTCCCTGAGACAATGACACTGGTCCTGTCTTGTGTACAGGTGCCCCAGATAGTACATACGTGGTCTCCTGAGATGATGACACTGGTCCTGTCTTGTGTACTGGTGCCCTAGATAATACATACGTGGTCTCCTGAGACGATGACACTGTCTTTTGTACAGGTGCTCCAACACTATAGCAGCAGCATTAATACCCCAATTCCAAACGCACAGCTAATCCACAATTAATAAAATACTCCTCTTATTGTATGAATCCAGATTTATTCCATGTTCTCCAAAATTCATCAAGCTTTTCTCTACTATTCAAGTTAAAGCTGTCAGTCATTCCAATTGTTTTCAAATGTTGTAATTATGCCAGTCCAGACCTTTCACTACATCAAGTGGGCAACTCAATTCATGTTAGGTAGCTAAATTGTCTTAATGTCCCAATGCATTTTGGGCTTTTTAGCGCCCTTCGTCAGGGGTGGCTGTTAAATAGGAATAAAAACCTCTGTTAGTCTTACATATTAGAAAACTATCCTATGTTTACGTAAATGCATACAATAGTACAATCATATTACAATGCCAATTTATAAATAAAGAGACTACAACACTTTTAACTTGAATGTGCCTGCAACGCAGGCTGGCCACCACCCAACACAAAACCAATATCCACGCACTCCTTGTGCGGCACCCTAATAGAGTATTCACTGAACGCGGTAACCTCCCCTACTTCCATCTACGACTCCATACCTGCCTATATGAGTCGTTACTAAGTGGATGCCCCCCTGCCCAATGTTTATAGCGTTAACTGTCCCCTCTGTGAATATGGTTCCTCCCGCCCAACTTGCATGCCATTACCAACTCTCGAATGCGTATCTGATACCCTGATCACATCAACTCACAGCTTAACGCTGTAACTTATCCCCAAATCGTTCCCAACCACATACCTGCTCTTCACCCATTATTAATCCAAACACCTCCTTTCCTCGTGGCCGTTCCACTAGGCACTTAATCGAGCACCTGACTCATCCCCAAGCTCCAAATGTAAGCTCTTCCCAACGAGTGTGCTCCGCCGATCACCTGATCCTAATTACCTTCACCTTCCCTCTGTTTGCACCACATATCCTACTATCCCTTGTATGTGACTCCTAACTCCACCCTCATCATCCCTGTTCAAAACTCTTCCCTCGACGTGGCACAATCCTGTAACTATATGCTAATTGCCTGCAACGCAGTTCCCCCAGTGATGTGTGACCCCCTGTCCCTTATACCAAAACGTATACTCTCCGCTGACACTGAATTTTAATATCCTCTGACACAAAATTAACATTAAAAAAAATTTAACCAAAACCATCTTGTGTTCCTATTAATAATTTCATTCGAAATAAACCATCTTATTTGTAAAAAAATAATTGTCCACAAAATATATGCATTTAGCTCCATGGTTTCATTAGAACTCAGACTCCAGAGGGCAAGCCTCAAATAGCTCTATATTTCCTTTTCATGAATTATAACAGCCTCGTTCGTGATGATGTTACTTGTTAAGTTCTATTTTGGTTTTCCACTCCTTTTGTCGGGTGCAACTGCCGGAGAGGCAAAAAATAGTACATACGTGGCCTCCTTAGACGATGACACTGGTCCTGTCTTTAGTAAAGGTGCCTCAGATAGTACATACGTGATCGCCTGAGACGATGACACCGGTGCTGTCTTGTGTACAGGTGCCCTAAATAGACCATGTATGTACTATCTGATGTACAGGTGCCCTAGATAGTACATACATGGTCCCCTGAGAAGATGACACTGGTACTATCTGGTGTACCAGTGCCCCAGATAGTACCAGTGTCATCTTCTCAGGGGACCATGTATGTACTATCTGTTGTACAGGTGCCCCAGATAGTACCAGTGTCATCTTCTCAGGGGACCATGTATGTACTATCTGGGGCACTGGTACACCAGATAGTACCAGTGTCGTCTCAGGAGACGACACTGGTACTATCTGTTGTACAGGTGCCCCAGATGGTACATACGTGGTCTCCTGAGACGACACTGGTACTATCTGGTGAACCAGTGCCCCAGATAGTACCAGTGTCATCTTCTAAGGGGACAATGTATGTACTATCTGGGGCACCTGTACAACAGATAGTACATACGTGATCTTCTCAGGGGACCATGTATGTACTATATGGGGCACCTGTACAACAGATAGTACCAGTGTTATCTTCTCAGGGGACCATGTATGTACTATCTGGTGTACAGGTGCCCCAGATAGTACATACATGGTCCCCTGAGAAGATGACGCTGGTACTATCTGTTGTACAGGTGCCCCAGATAGTACCAGTGTCATCTTCTCAGGGGACCATGTATGTACTATCTGGGGCACCTGTACAACAGATAGTACCAGTGTCATCTTCTCAGGGGACCATGTATGTACTATCTGGGGCACCTGTACAACAGATAGTACATACGTGATCTTCTCAGGGGACCATGTATGTACTATATGGGGCACCTGTACAACAGATAGTACCAGTGTCATCTTCTCAGGGGACCATGTATGTACTATCTGGTGTACAGGTGCCCCAGATAGTACATACATGGTCCACTGAGAAGATGACACTGGTACTATCTGTTGTACAGGTGCCCCAGATAGTACATACATGGTCCACTGAGAAGATGACACTGGTCCTGTCTTGCGTACAGGTGCCCCAGATAGTACATACGTGGTCTCCTGAGACGTTGACACTGGTGCTGTGCAGGTTTGTATCTAGGTGGACATGAGTGGACATAGCAGTGTCAGATGCCTGTCTTTGACCACGTGTGGTCTCCTGAGATGGCAGTAGGGTCGGTTTGTGTGATGATGTCCATGTCTGAACATACATGTCCTCCTAGATGTTGCTCTGCTGTGGCTCTTTCTGGCAGATGCCCACTGCTGATCACAAGTAATCTCCTGAGCAGATGACACGCGTGTGCTTCTCTGTGTGTAAGACGTGCCTCTGGAGAGCGTTATCACATGCATTTCACAGTATGATGACTCGCTTTGTTCTTCAAATTTCAGATATTGGAGGAGAAAATTGTAACAGCCTACAAGAAATTCAAAAAGGTATCTTTCGTTATTCTTTGTGTGACTGATGTTGGTACTTTCCCCTCCTATTTAGTAAACATAAGATGTTTCTTCGTATTCAACACCTCTGAGTGACAGGAATGGAAACCCTTCCTGGGGGGAGGAGCTGGTTGCAGGGTGCTCGGCCCGCCTTTTGTTTATTAGGCAAATATGAATTAAGATGTTAGTGAAATGTCAGATTAACACCCGGAGAAACAGGGAACATATTTGTGTACATATCTTGCACTGTGTGGGCAGAGCCAGTGCAAAGTTCTTCGTAATGCTGGCCTATTGGCTCGTCATCATAGACAGATGGACGCACCTGTGTTACATTTGTTTAACCTCTCGGGCACTGTGAATAAGCGGCGGTCGGAGCACAGTCAGTTGCATGTCAGGAGGTGGAGAGAAAAACAGCGGCCTCTAAAATCTAGGGCAATGAAATTAGCTCAATTAAATAGTTCGTTTCATTTATATTTGAAAAAAATGGTCAAACAAAAACAGCTACGAAAGCATTGATATTCGCATTTAGCCAAAACTAACTTAAGGACAGTAATTGATAGTGTAAGTCATTATCAAGTGAACACCACACGTAGCTTTCCCCCGGTTTGTTTCTTACATTATGATGTAATTATTCCGTAACATCTTTTATCAACCTTCGAATAATGAGAGTCGGGCTTGGCCCTCTCAGATTTTGAAGTTGTGCCCCACAGGCTGCGCACACACACACACACACACACACCCACCCACACCTCTGCAGACGGGAGCCTGGAAGAGGGGCATTGATATAGGAAAGGCTCCTGCCCAGCTTCAGGGGCGATGACATGCCTGTATTTGCAGATACTCCGATCTTTAAGTCACACCATACGGTCTGGAATGGAAAACACATGCAAGACCTATTCACACCAGACGCACAGTGCTCAGAAGAGTTATTGTCTCACGAGGCGCAGTGGGCGACTGGAAATGAATCGATGCAAGCCCACTGTGAGCAGACGCCTGTTCTGGTCTGATCTGCACATCAGTGTGCATGCTGTCAATTTCTAAGCACTATAAATAACAGGTGTTCATTTTACTTGATGTAACGGTACTTACTTTATCCACCTCAGATGAATGAAAGGATGAGTTGGCCATGTCAGGATTCTAACTTGTCACTCAAGAGTGACATCCACTGTCACCAGACAGTGCTTAACTTACTGAGCCATCCTCCGGGTGTTATCGGGAATTGTGTACAATTATAATGTTTATTAAGCAGTGCGATTGGTAATATGCCATTCAATAGCCGCTGTATTTTAGCTTAGTTATGGATTTCCTGCATAATTCATTTCTGACTCGAAGCATGAAAAGTTACAACAACAAAAAAAATAACGCCAAAATCGTTCTGTGCAATGGCAGACACTTTGCAACAGTTCATTGTTAACCTTTCAGAAGCTGGTTTCTGTCTGTATTCAGATGTTGAACTGGTAGTACTGACGTACAATTTTATCTGGGCAGGTTTAGTAGGTGTTTAAATATCAAAATAACAAAGCGATACTTTCACAGATTGTTACATTATACAGCATACATTTTGTCAATGCTGCCACATCATTTTGCCTGTCATTGCCACGTATTTCCAGTAACCCTAATAATAAGACTTCTTAAAACAAATGCAAACGAGAGAAGATTCTGGTAGAGCAAATTACATTTGTGTTCCATTTATTAAACTCATTAGCGTTTTCATGCTATTCGCCAATATATAGCCACATTGAATAATACGCTTGCCATTTTTAATCCTACACATCCCAGCCGTGCTCACATAGTTCTGGGCCTGGATGCGTTAATATGAATGGACAGAGCAGTGTTACCCAGACCTATTGTTAAATTCATCAGTTTACAGTCCTATAGGGAAAAGTCGTGCATTACATCAGCACTGTGGACTCCTCACAATCGAACCCTTAGTTTTGGTTGTCACGTTTCTGGAAGATGTGGTAAGTCGTGGCAATTTGTTAAAACAGAGAAGACAATCATTGGACACATTATAGATCTATTTCAGAACTTGGAGGTGAAAACTGAAGTGTAATCCTGGGCAAGAGGCCTGCGGAATAGTAAATCTGATGATTTCAGAATATTACAAAAAATATCAGCCGCGGGTGGCACCCCACACAGGAGTGTTCAGTGATGCAAGTGTGGGGCTTTGGTTGTGTTATATTTCGGTAGACATTGTGTGGGCATTGGTGTGCTTCACAGTCCTCGGTTGGTATAGCGACTTTACAAAGGTGCGTTTCTTGCAAACTGAAGTGTGGTTGTGGCGGGTGAAGATGTGGGGTCTGTGGCGAGAAGGAAATGCCCTACAGTGACATTACAGTCTGTACTGGTCACCACAGAAGAGCAGGCAGGCCGCCCCACAGAGTGCCTCTAGAGCAGGTGAATGTAGATGGTCTGAGGCGCTGTTCATCTTACCTGCCTCCTGCAGGGAGTGACCTTTCCGTCCCGCCTCCCGCGCGCCGCGCTCTGAAGGCAGCGCGCGCCCTAATCCCCCGCAGCGAGCTCCCACCTGCCGGCGGCTCGGCTTACAGGCGCATTACCGGCCGGCGCCGGCCTCGGCCTGCACTCCACATGACCCGGGGCTGCTAAAGCCGCAGCTGTCGCGCCCGTTCAGCTAAGCGGCATCAGCGGCGCAGGGCTCACACCAACCCCGGCCACCCCTGCAGCTCAGTCTGTCATTCGGGCCCCGTGCACCAGTGTTGCAGTAAGCCCTGTGTTACACGCAGTAAGTCTGTGGAGTGGCTCCGGCGGCAGGTTTTACCGTACGAGTGCTCGTGGACACTGCAGCAGGTGCCTCCGCCCACACAGGGGTGAAATAATCCCGCGTTGTTATTTGAGCCTTTTATGTTCATGTTTAGATTCAGCTGGGACTCCGGGTCTGGTCTTGCACACCGGAGGATCGGCACCTCTCGCTTGCAGGGCGTCCGTCGCACAGGCTGGGTTTAGGGTCAGGCACTCCTAGTTGGGCCCCAGTCGCTAAAAGCTAGCTTCGCTCACTGGGAGGGGAGCCTGCTCTCTGCGAGCAGGTCAAGTCCCCTTCAGAGCACGTCTCGCTCATTGAGACCCCGTTTAATGCGCCAGAAGAGACTCCCCTCCTGGGAATGTGATCAGTTTCCGGCCAGCCCAGTGCTTTAAATAGAAAAAAATAAGTGCAGGTACTCACCCGAGATGTGGATTAGGGGGCGGGGCTACGGGCAGTGCTAAGCGACCGGGACATTTTCGGAATATTTACATTGCAAATCTGCTATTTGAGTTGTCGTATAAAATAGCATTTTTGTTCTGAGAGTGACGCCATTAAAAAAAACCTTTACCTTTTCCATCGCACGAGTTTTCATTTCTTGTATTGATCCAACTTGCTGGCTCTTCTGAAGCCGGTTTGGAAGCCTAGTCGTCAATGTAAATGGGGAGATGCAAGCCTGTCTATGCCTCCTACCTAACGCTTGCTGTACTAAGTAAGAGTCTAAGACTGAAGGTAAGCACCCTTCCACGGCTCTGTAGAAAGATGTGTGTCAATGAAGTGTGGGCAACCCCAGGAAAGAGTCCGAAATATTTCACACCACCCGGCCAACTCTTTTGTGGAATCCGAACCCCCTCAAATCAGATGTATTTATTTTGTCATCTTATGATAATGTCGACTTGTTGAAATACATCGTCTGCGATGTGGTATATAACACAAAAACCAGTAACAAACCATTACTAGCAGGTGTGAGCTCCTGGGATGAACACGAGATACTATGATGCCCTCAACCTGCCTGTAGCTGAAGCCGCATGCAGGCTCGACACTTTCCCAGCAGGACACTTTCCCAGCAGGACAAAGAGGCCCCCGGCTGCTGCGGCCTCTTTCGATTGAAAGGGATCAGATGCTGTGACGCCGTCATTGTGCGCATAGGTACTTACAGATCGTACCAATGTTGCCCCATCCGGGCTAATCTATGTGCATCAAAAAAATCTTTGCCAGCAGGAAGCCTACTCCTAGATTTCCAAGTCAGGAGACGTGTCTCCTAGCAGGCCCTTCTCGCACACCTACAGTGCAATTGTCTCCACTCCCAGCCTGCTTTGATTGAATAGATATGGGTGTTGCTTTATTAGCAGATTGTAAAGGGACTTAGCACTTCACCCTTCACGGACCGACTCCTCAGCTGTGTCACGCTTCTTTCTTTACAGGCCAAATTGCACTGAGTTCGTTTGCTGCCCATTGAGTACCGGTAGTCTCTTTGAGACCAGAGAAAGTTCCGGTACTCAAAGGCAGAAAATGTATAAGTGCCGGTACTTAGTACCGGTGAGTACCGGCCCATTTAAAGCACTGGGCCAGCCTCGAGATCTGTGGCCACTAGAGTCGCACACCTAGACCTGTACACCTTCGATATAAACAGATCTTGTTTACAAATCGAAGTAGTGTGGCTCACTGGTTAGAGGCAGCAGACCCGAGAGCAGAGGACGGCCCGGGACCAGGGTTCGATTCCCGGCGCGGCAGGTTTCGGGACCAGGGTCAGCGGACTCGATAATTCTCTCGCCTCGGTGCCCACTCTGATCAGCGTTCACACTCGGCAACTCTGGGCATTAGCTTGCCTCATCTTCACTAACGGCCCCACCAGACCGCCGGGGATGCCTGGTCTCACCCTGGAGATACCCATTAAGGGACCATCTCTCAGGGAAGCCAGGAAGGGTTTCGCAGCGGTCAAAGCGCCTTGGGACCCTATGGGTAAGTAGTGCGCTATATAAATGCCTATACATACATATACATACATACATACAAATCCTCAAGTCTTACTTACCTCAGTGGGCCCTGAACCGTGACGTCTCTGATGACGACAATCCTCCTGACGTCTGGAAGGCCCTCTGCAGCCAGACGCATCGCAGGAGGAGGACAATGTTCATATTCCGTAGATCAGTTCCATATTGTTGTTTCTTCACTGATTCTTTGTTTATTTTGTGCTGCTCCGCCACAGTCTGACTCCAATGCCCTGGCTTGAGATGGTCTCAGAAAGTACACGGTTTCTTAGAGCCTCGGGTTTCAGACTGTCCGGCCTCAGGCAGTCTTCACCTAGACACGACCCTCCTCTTATTGCTTCTTCCCCAAACCTGT
Source organism: Lissotriton helveticus (assembly GCF_964261635.1). Lineage (NCBI taxonomy): Eukaryota > Metazoa > Chordata > Amphibia > Caudata > Salamandridae > Lissotriton > Lissotriton helveticus. Next base: position 2,107,555,662 of record NC_136061.1, read on the forward strand.
CCCGCCCCCTCTCATTCTTAGTAGGACATAACCTGATTTTACTCATAGCATCACAGAAGGCAATTTTAAACGTGCCCCTATACATAGAGCAACATTCACATTCATGAAAGAGAATCTAATGTTTTGGGTGCAAACGATCTCGGGACAGTAAAGACTGGCGGCATTTTGTGTGGAACGACGGACTTCGGGGTCATGCCGCAATTTTAGGAGGTCAGGGGCACAGAGCTCCAGTGGAGCGCATGCCCACCCCTGGTGGAGTTCAGCAGAGGCTGTCATGAAACCTCCATCAGTGCTGTGATGTCAATGCAGTTCTTCATGGCTGCAACTAAGATGGGGGCTTGTGTCCAACCAGTCAGAATTCCTGTTGCATTCAGATTAGAATTATAATATACCACACCTTGCAGACAAATTTATGCAAAACGAGCACATCTAAGGGTACCACTCGTTTTATTCTCGGGGATGGCAAAGAGGGCAGAGGACTCTTGCGGGTGTGTTACAGCAGGCACACTAAGGTAACATGTCGAAGGTTTCATGCTGTGACCCTGACACAGGATTGGCAGGTGTCAGGCGAACCAGTGCAGGCTATATGCGCTGTAAAATGAAAACATCTGTAGGAAAACTGCTAATTGCACACACCTGGCCAAGATGTTCGAGCAAAACAACCTGACTCAACAATGGGCTTTATTTTGATAATCCGCTTTAAAAGTAGCTGTAGTAAACGCATGCTTAAGTTCTTGAGAGGCTGAAACAACACTTTATTATATAAAAAAACTTCCAATAATCTTTGATAATCAGCGGACTGGAAATATGGAACTTGTAAAATACTTTATTGCAACCTTTCAGGATATTGTTTCCTGCAAACTGTGGCGATAAGTGCTTCTACGAGGACAAACATATGTAATTAACTGCAAAGCATCAATAAAATGCAAAGCACATAAGATAGAGGAATGCTATAGTGATATGTGGAATGAATGGCATTTAAGTAGATTTAAAAGACATGTTTCAAACTGACAAGCGGCAAACATCTGTTATCGGTCAATAGCGCTAAGAAGCGTATGTGGAAGTGAAAGTTGCATTCTCTTAAAACATGTTGTGTTATGATAAGTTTTATGATATATACTATGTTATATACTGTTATGTTTTACATGGTTCTACATCTCGCAATGCTACAAATGATAGAGACCAGGCCCAACAATCCAGTGGCAACCAGAAGTGCTTCACTAGGAAATGTCAGGGCAGCGTGGCCTCCATTTACGCGCCAGTTGATCTAAGGTGACAAAGTATGTTTATAAGAGAAGTGTCGTATTGACCTCCATTATTTTGCAGTTTGATGTCACCTCTGGAAGTATATGAATAGGATCATCTGTTTTTCAAGAGCTTGTCGTTTCTTTAGCTCTATGTTGCGTGCTTGGTATTAAGAATTTTCACTAGGCTCAAGGGCCTTTCGTTCACTTGGTTGTCTTTTCAGGGGCCGGTGTATGTGGTGTGTTTCCTTGGTATATGTATTTAAAACTATAATTCACTTATCATAGGGCTTGGTGTAAAGTAATCAGGTGTGCTCTTCCTCTACCCACTGCAATGCCTCCCCAGTAAAAGCCATTTTTCTCCCTGATGTTTTTTTGGTCTCTGTTCACAGACCTATCCTGGATACCGGGAAGATAAGAGACGCTGCGAATATTTACACCACAAGCTCTCGCACATCAAGCAAGTGATACTGGATTATGAAGAGAAAACCAAGCCCTCGTAGGTGGAGCGGGAACCAAAGACTGTGACTCTCACTGGAACTCTTGCAAGCTGATGCTGCCACGGGCTACCAGCCCAGCACATTCCAGGAAACTCATACGTGCGTGCCCGGGGAACTTGGGCCGTTCATGACAGGCCACAGCTTTTGTAAGTAGACCCCGAAGGAACAACGGGGCTGGCCTGGAACCTGACTTGCCCTTTGTCACTTAATGCTGGTGGCATACATTGTGGAGCCTTGGTCTTCTGGTGGCCTTGAGACTTCACCTTGACATTTGCCTAAATGTCGGCCGTGCTGTGCACAAGGCTTGGACATTTAGCACTCTACCAAATGACGCTCCACAGAGACAACCAGACATCTACGCAGGGCCATCAGTGGAATCATGAAACCCCAGAAGTGCTTGTACACATCAGTGCAATGGTGAAGGGGGTTTAGCAAGGTCTTCATTCTAATCTCAACTTTGACATTTTTGAACCTGCCACACACCCGTGCTGGCCTGATAAAAATCAAAGATACCTTTGGAAAGGACGAGGGAACTAGACAGAATTTGACCTTTTTTCATAAGACATTCCTACCACCTTTTACACATTGGAACACAGGTCACCTCTGGTGTAGGCTCAGACAGTGAGGGCAGATTATTTCTGCGGGACAGAAAGCAGAAGATAGTCATAGGGGACCACATATCCTAGGACTAGTTCTCATGTCGGATGCTAGAAAGGGATTCTCTTCACTTAAATGTGCCTGAAGGAGACGATGAGTGTTTCAAGTGTGCTTTGAAGCAACATTCTGACAATATACAGATCTGGCTTTGGTTTGCATTTAGAAAAAACAGAGGAGCGCAGTAAACTAAACAGGTACTTTAAAAGTCTGAAGACAGAGCTGCATTAGAGTCTGTGATAAATAAAAGTAGCAATGACCACCACACAAATACTGTGGAAATACAGTAGCTTTATCATCAGTCACTCAATCAATGAACTTGTAAAGCGCACTACTTACCCGTGAGGGTCTCAAGGCGCTGAGGGGAGGGGGTGCCGCTACTGCTCGAAGAGCACCATATCGGGACAACATCATCAGTGCAACCAACTGCTACCATGTAGAAGGCCTTGGTATGATTTTTAGATGATGCTCCAGCTATGAAACCCTTCAGATTAAGTCAGTGAGCCTAAGCAAAATGCTTGAACTCCTAAGCATAAAGTGATGTTACTAATGGAACCAGTAATCTGTAAAGAACTGTTATACGTAGAACAGTGCAGATAAAACACAATGATCCAGCACTCCACAATGGAAAATCATCAATGAGCAAATATAGCAGAAATTAGAATCCATTCAGAAGGTCTTTTTTTTATAAATGTTCTTTATTCATATTCTTCAAAAGAAGTGTGAAGAATATGAATTATTCAGTCATGGAGACAGATGCTTCTTGATACAAGCTTCCTGACTTCATAACCTCCTCTTGACATTCTTGCGTGACCTGAACTTACTTAAAAAGCCTTAAAAACACAGTCTACAACAGTCAATTACCCCACTTTCCAGAAATGTTGATATGTTTCACCGTATTAAATATTCTTAATGTAGCATTACAACCGAAAAATATGGAACATAGTCCAAAGAAGCGGCAAAGCATTCCATACAACCTCTAAATAGACAAATCAGCATGATATTCACGAGAAGGCATGGCTCTTCAGCCGGGCATCTGAATCAGACAGCCGTGCTAACACGCAGTATTGAAGCGATGTACATATGAACAAACCATACGAGTACACTCAAATGGGAAAAGTACCAAAGAGTTGCGAATACTCATAAGGCCGTCCCGCAGTCCAACATGTCTGAAAGTAGCTTTATCACATGCTTGAAGAAGATGGAGGTTGGCCCAAAAATTATCTTTTTTTTTTATACACTTAATGTCGTCATATGTTTATGTCGAGGTTGAGTGCCTGGCATAGGCTTGCCAGACATTCCCAGTACGGACTATAAAGCTGAAAATCTACATTGCGTTGTCTAAATTTACTGCTTTAATATAAGTTGCATTTAGCAGTAGACTGGACCAATCACACACATTGACCTCAGGAAAGCGGAGCTAAGTCAGGGCAACCACACAAAAATCCCAATGGAAAGCAGAATACGAATATAAAAAAGATCCAAGTGGAAACTTCTCAACTATGACCAGTTATGGAACTCTCACTGAAATTGTATTTATTTGTTCTTTTTTTTTATTTAAAGAAAATTGGATAAAAACCAGTATTTTACACATATTAAGTCCAGCAGAAACAAAAGATAGGCAAAAGAGAGAAATGTTTCCAGGTACGAAAGAAGAATGAAATCCTGCAGAATGTGAATTGTGCAAAAACTAGGATTTCTTTTTCTTGTGGCCCTTTTGTAGCGTAGTGAACTTGTATTTTAGAATATTAGAAATACCAGTTTTGTAGGGACCCTTCTCTGTGGTGATTAGTGACATGAACTACAAAACACATTGAACTAGTTGTGTACTGAGAAGCACACCAGAATATATGAAGCACGAAAGCCATCTTTTGTCATCTCATAAGATGCTTCGTTCATGCACCTTGTTATTCACAACCAGGGCTTCTAAACTTTAGGTGTGTACATATGCAGCTCGAAGAGTCTGCGATAGTTATGGTTCAGCGTATCCATAGAATGAACTTGAAAATATATGTAACTGGGAAGAGATGGTTCACTTGTAAGAATAATTCCAAGAATCTCACACATTCCCTGGAAAAAACTCAAAATGAAGACATTTTATTTTTATAATAAAAAACAAACAGTGGAATTTGCTAGTTATGGTTAGCTGCGTGACCATAAGCCCCAGTTTAATAAACCTTCTTTAACACAGTGCAGGTTAGGCATGAGACAATACTCCTACTCACACCAGGAGCTGCTGTGGCCCAGTTTTTATATTAAAGAGCAGAGTGAGTTGCTCTCCTAAGCGTCTGCTCAAAGAATTTAATTGAACACAGTTCTACAGAGTTGCAGGGATATGCTAAATTCTGTCCAGTGTATGAATCCAACAAACTCTGGTATTTCCAAAGGGTGGGGACGTCCCAAGTCCCACTTACCATCTTTTGAATTGGTCAAGTCACCTTTATTCTGGGGCTAGGTGTAAAGGCTGATTCGAGTTCCAAGATGGAAGCTCATGCAAAGTAGCTGGACACTTAAAAGTGTAATGCACATTTACATGTGTGTCATTCATTTAGTAGGGCCGGCTTCATGAAACGCAAATAACACGGTTCATTTTCTTCCTACTAAGAAAGGTGCTGTGATTAGTGCCCCACTCACATACTGGGCACAGGACATTGCTTGCTACCATTTCCTCTATTAAGGCACACAGTATGCAGCACGTGTTGGGCATGGTTTGCGGCGATGCCCTGCCGGGCTCTGGCCACAGCCGGTGGAAGGTATTGTCCTGTGCCCAGTTCTTAGTGTTGCAGTACTCACAGTACCTGGCCTGGGGCAATGCTCAGGGGAAACTGGACATTACTTTTTTATTTTTGCTTTGAAGACCCGTACGTACCACTGTCTCTAGACGCGTATATTTTGTTTCAGTTCGGACACATTTTAAAGACACTATGTACGTGGGAATATAGCCACAGATATAGTTTTTTAACCAAAATGTGTCATTAAATATCCCTTCTAGGGCATTAGTCAGAGTATGTTAGGGTTAACTCCTCTGGAGGTGTACCACAATTTCCCAAGAGGTGGGTTATGCTTACCTTGCCTGCGCGTTCCCACAGATTTTAATTCCCATACCGAGGTTAGTGAAAAAAAGACCCAATTTTCACACCTCAAAATGGTGGCAGAGCAAAAATGTTCAGTTCCTGACAGCTAATCAGATGACCACCTCAGATTCCAGTTTGTTTGTGAACCCGACTGGTAACATCTCTTTAGTTTGAACGACACATTCTGAGGTCTATAGAAGGGAGAACATGGAATACCATACTTTTTGTTGAATATTATTCAAATAAAAGAAAGTATACAGAAAGCAGTGGCCCCTGTCTGGAGGGCCTGATAATGTGAAATGTAAGTCATTGGATTATCCGAAACCCTTCCCCCCACTGCCGACTAAGCTGCATGAAACTTCTCCATGATGAACTATACATATGTGCATACCTTTTGCAAAGTTCTGTGCAGATTTGCCAGTTAGGGGTGATCTAAAAACGTTCTTTCAATAGAAAATGAGTTAATCTGACTTGTCACAGATTTTTTTCCCTACATATTGTGAATTCAACCATTTAACTTCATAAAGAAGTGTCAAGTCGTGCCGTTGTGATGGAAGCATTACAAAGACTGCATGGTTCAGGCAGCCTTTCTTCATGTTTACTAAGTGCCCGCCACAGGACACAGTCCCATATGTCATGCCGTGGTGTGTTTTGTCATGGAAAGCTGAAAACCACTATAACAGTGGCACTTATAAAAGCGAGGTCCATGGAAGCGAGGTCTTTTCTGGTTTTGTAGCAAAATATATATGAACCATTGTCTACTGTGTCTATACCACATGTTTATTGCTTATTACTTTGTCACGATTTCACACATCCTTCGGGCCCTCGCAGTTTGTTGGGAAATCTGTCTCAGTCAGTCTGTCCCTTTTCCAGATCTGCTGTCATTTAAAATAACTTTTCTGTCTTCATTCATCAGTGTTTCGTATTAGGACAAGAGGTGAACAACCGCCAACCACCGAGGCACATCTCATTACATTCAGCATGTAATAAGACCTAAGACAATACCACCTGAACCACCCTGACAAGGTAGTTCCTCAGCAGTAATAATTATGTTATAATTGTTAGTACCATTGAGTTGGGTAACAATAAACATCTGTTATTCAGAGCCAAGATGCCCATTGCTGTGAATGTGCGCTTCACTAATACGCATGTTATGATCTGTTTTGTAACTGAAGGCACAAGCCATACTCTTTTGCCATGAATCACTTAAGGTGTCAAATCACTGAGCCGGTACAGGATGCCAGGAACAATTTCTCTGAGCCAAAGGCCTTAGTCACTAATGGTCACACCTGCTGCCTTGTTCAAGAGTGCCATTGATTTATCACATTCACAATCCTTATCCTAGGCTGGATAAAGGAAAGTCTCTTATCAGAAAAAGAAAGGTAAAGACCATCCTGGAAACTGCCAAGCACTGCCCATCGCAATACAATTTCGACTGGGAAAATCACAGCAAAACGACCATGCATATTGTGAAAGGTACCTCTGACCCCAATCCCGAGGATCTGTATGTATGCTGGACAAAAAACTGCCTGGTGCACAAAGTGCCGTGTCAATTATGTGCGCCCTCTGTTGTGCGCAAAGGCTTTGGAGACAACTGATGTACCTCCACGAGACAAGAACCACTCGCCAATGTCTTACACCCATATCCAAACTTGGTGCATGCAAGGGCTGCATGTTGAAGAAATAGGATTGCTGTGAGGGATATCTGGTTCTTATCCCAGCCTTTAGTCGTGCAATGCTCAGGTACTGCCAAAACACTGGCACCACCTAGTGGCGTAGCTAGGGGGTGGCAGCCAGCCCCCCTCACCCGCTCTTATACCTGTGGCTGTAAAAATCGGCAACGGCCCCTGCTCTTCTTACCCACGGCCTCATGAATTGCCAGCACACCCTCCACCCCCGCTCTGTCCTGCGGCCGTTGCGGCAGCATGAATCGCCAGTACCTCCTTCCCCCCACTCTTTAATGCAGCCGCAAATGCAAGGGCCGCCATGGACGGCCTAAGGCCGAGCTACGCCACTAACTCCACCCAACCCCTGATGTTCTTACTTCTTCTACAATCAAACTGGTCATGGACTCACATGGTATGTACACCTCACTCTGCATTTTCTTTCTATGGCATCTCAGTACCACCTGTAGACCGAGTGTACACTTTCTAGAATTTAATTAGTTTATTTTTTATTTCATAGCAAGTATTACATTCATCACTATTTTTATAGGAACTAGCTAGTGCATTTTTTAAAGATATTTTTTAATTTTTCCATTGTTGATTACAAAGAAAATGCTTGCTAACTAATGCATTTTAGCTTGTGGTTGAATCTATGAATTGGCCACACTCCCTTTCAAAGAGCTGTACAATGTAAAATAGGGATGTAGGAAAGCTATTTTGGCTGGCCTGTTTATCCCTCCAGTGTATTTCTGCTGAGTAGTGGTTCTACGGGTGAAACTTAGTAAAGATTACGTCATATGGAGAGAATTTCTCACAATTCCAACATCCAAAGGCACTGTCTGGATAAATGCGGTGCTTAATTTGAGCCTGTGGTTGCAGTGGGGCCCACCAGCAATTATTTGTCGGCTCCTGCACTTATTTATTTTCCTCAAAAGACTGATCTAGGAGAAGAGCAAGAGAAAAACACAAAGTGGAAAGAAGTAGAAAGAAAAGGACAGAAACACTTTGACCAAGGGAAGAATCAGAGATGAAAAAGAGCCTGCAAGAGTGAGATAAAGGAGCAGGCAGTGGCTAATGGTGGATAAAAGAGACATAAGTTGCAGCCAAGACTACACAGCCTTGGGATTTGGTACCCCTATCTTGGATAGCACCTCCAGCAGCTTCTGAACCAAACTTCAGGCCCCTTCACATATTCTTTTACAAATTAAGCAGTGAATACAAGTCATTTGAACAGTTGGTAGATTCTACCTTGTTCTCTTGTTAGTTAAAGGGTCTTTTGCCACTCCTTCTGCACACAGGTGCAATTCTCAGCAAATGAAGTCATTCAACAATCCGTTGTGCAGAATAGAGGTCTATCTGTTGCTTTGCATCGATTTTTATTGGCGCTAGCCATGGTGGTGAAAGCATTAAGTCCAAGGTTCGCCTGTATACATGACACACAATCAGAGCAATGTGGTTGCATAAACATACATTGGGGGTTTCATGTGATCATCCAAGCTGTGCTTTGTTTGGTGGCGGTTTAATGATTTCATTTTTTTCAACTTGATTTTTTTAGTCTGATCGTCCATGTTAAGTGTAACAAGGAAAAGCAACTGTGAAATGTACATTGATATCACTATGGGTGAAATAAAAATGATTTGCATTTCATGTTTAGAATGTTTATGTAAGAATGTATGCGTATGTATGTGTGTAGTAGATTGTGCTTGGTGTGCTGGAGGCAGCTGAGAAGTGGTTGCCTTCTTCTAGTAACTATTTACTGGCGTTGGCTTCACTTGGCGAGGTGTCAGACCTAAAAAGAATTTCAAAGTATATGTACCCAAAGTGGAGCGTCTCAGGAGATGTTCAGATTGCACACATGAACTTATGCAAACCAGGAATGATAGTAGATGGTCTTCTGACTAGCAAAACACCTCCTTAAAATTGTCTCTAGTTACTACTTAAAAATTACTTATTTCGAAAGGGTGTATATTACAAATAACAGACTTAATTACTTATTAGTCTGCGCCCTATGGAGGCAATTACATTAACTCTTCATTGGCAGTGAATTTGCACACTCCTCTGTTGACATTGTGCAAACAGGTTTGGGACACTTGCAATGACATTTGTGGAATTTGGACATTTTGTGTTTTTTATTATTTTTGTTTTGTGTGTGACATTTATATAGGGTGGACTTACATCAGGCGAGAAGTGGAGTACTTTAAATAAAGCAAGGTAGGCTTCATTCTGCAAATGTAACTGCACTGCCAGACGTTCTGATAAAGATATCAGGAGGTAGAAACCATGACTCCGGTGCATCTTTTACATAGGGTCTTATTAGGGGGGACATTAGGATACATCAAAACATTTATAGCAGTAATTGCACTGAAAGTTAGGGCTCATGGTGGATGAAACTCCAATATATTGAGCACACAAGTTAAGAAGGGATAGCTTGTCTACCATTTAAAAAGCGGGCACATGATTTACATTGTGTTGTAGGAGGTACAGTTAAATAACTTGTTGCAAGAGATTAAGGGTGACATGGTGGAAGGAAGCGGGAAGAAAAGCCACTAGGGAGGGTATTGAGAGCTGCGAAAAAGCAGTACCGAGGTGGTTGATAAGGGTGAGTAGGTTGAGAACATATGGTGGAGGGCTTGGGAGGAAATTTGATTGGTGGAGCCTTTAGCTGCTTCATGAAAATAAAGGCAACGCGCACAGCTCTTGAACTGTATGAACTGATAGAGACTTCTAGCCGCAGATTGCTTAGGTTAGAATATTCCCCAGGCGTCAGAATGGTTCCAGAGAATCCTGAGCAGTACCGCTGCATGCTGGTACGTGGTGCTGAATGTCACAGCGTCTGCATCGTCCATGTCGGATGTCACATGCATTGTGGCTATATAGGTGCCGCCTCAACTCAATGTGCTGACCTCAGTACTTTTCTTACTGTGCCATCAGCGCAGATCTAGAAGAGCATCCTATGTCGTTCTTTCAACCACATTTTCAATGTTGACCTTTTTGAGCCTTTTTGCTCCTAGTGTGCCTTAAAAAACCTGTGGAACCTGTCACAGACAAATGTCTGTCCCAGATCCCCATCTGGTTTGTTTGTGGTGCCTGGAGCCAGACCATGATTCTAGGGCCTGCTCATACTGCCGTATGAATAACCCCAAAGTGTTCCAACAGTGGGCGATGAAGCTTACACTCGCTCGACACTGGACAACTTAATCGGATTGGTACCACAAGTAGAAGATGATCCAGAAGCCGAAGCGCTCTTTGACCTCACTGTGCTGTTCCAAGTCATCAGACTAGGCAGAGAAACATTGTCACAAGTCTAGTCCCATCTCCAATAAATCCATGTGGAGCCTGTGCCTGGATCCACCTGCATCTCCCTAGATTTCCAGGTACCGGAGCAACCCCCGCCCACATCAAGGGCCTCATCTATGGGCAGCTGAGCCCCCTTGGATTCAGAGGTGCCCCGATTGGGTTACCACAGGCTGGTTTGCCATCGGTGCCAGTTGGGCCCTCCAAATCTATTTCTGGATCCAGAACAATTACGATAGCTAATCAACGACCTTCACCAGGTGCGGTCCAATGATGCCGAATTCAAAATCATTTCCAACTCTAATACAGAGCCGGGCTCCAGCCCTGACCAAGCCATGACCCTCTGAGTTGGAGACAGTGCCTCCTTTTCCTGAAAAGCCCATGTGAGGAGTATGACTGGGCTGGATCGGAGGATCCCTCTTTACAGCTACTCTGACCCCCTTGAAGTACCTTTGGCCAATGAAAACTGGTATGAGGACCTGGGTGATGCCAGTGGTCTGAACATCTTACCAGACACTGACCTAGCCTCTGCTCTTAGTTTGTCTATGGAGGAAGGTGCTGGAGGCTCCTTTGCTTTGGCGGCGTGGAAGGCGGCTGAGGTCCTCAACCTCATTCTATTCATGGTGGAAGTGAAGACCAGTATCTTGACTTAGGTGCTTCAGCCTGGGATATCCCACACAGAACACTTCCTGCCCTTCAATTAAGCACTCTCAAATGTCCTGCTTGGATCCTGTGCCAAGCCCTGCCCAGAAACTTCTGTGCTTAGGACAGTCGCACATTGCCACCGCACAGCTCTTGGGGATTTAGCTTTCCTCACCCAGCACCCCACCCCTGAGACCTGGTGGTGCAGTCGTCCACCTCTAATTTTAACACTTGCACCTTCCCTGCCTCTCCACCAGATAGGGAATCCAAGAGGCAGGATACCTTTGGGAAGAGGATTTTCTCATCCACCAGCCATGTACTGTGGTAGGTGTACACCGCATGCCTCTTGGCCATATGAAGGGGTGGGCGGAACTTGCAGAGTTTCACTCTGTGGAGTTACTAAAAAACTCAGTGACATTCCACAGAGTTCTGTGAATGGCAAAGTTGTAGTAAATTGCGATGCTCGTGCTAATTTGTTGCACCTGGAGCTTGTCCAGAGCTGTCAAATCATTGTGAACTGCACCATGCAGTGCCCCATAGAATGCCCTGCTTCTTCGTGCCGTACGAGTAGGTTTTCTACTTGACTGCAGCTTTCTTACCATGAGCGGGAGCTTTCTCAGCGAGAGCAGTAATGACCTGCTGTGACAGCCCACGTTGTGAAATCTCACCGGTAGGCGGTCTAGCTCTTGATTATCTCACACTCGCTTGTCAACTTAGTTTACTGTTGGCAAGCCGCGTGCGAGAAAAACCTCCGCCATGTGACAGTTGGCAGAGTTTTTTTTTCAAATCTCCGTGCTCCAAACAGAGCGTGGAGTGGGAAAAACTCCGCCAGAGGAGTGGATTTTACCACCCGCCCCTAATAAATACCCACACAGTGTGGGACTCGGTTGCGCAAGTGCTGTCTCAGGATATTTCTAACAGCAGGTATGCAGCCAAACTTCACCGTCAGATGTGGTCAGGACACAACAGACTTGCTGGGCAGGGCCATTGCTTCATCAGTGGTGCTTTGTCGCCATGCCTGGCTAAGATTAACTAGTTTCTCAAGAGATATCCAAGAATCTCCTAAGGAGATGCCCTTTGACGACACTCGTCTGTTAAGCGTTTGAGCGCTTTTAAGAGATATGGTCACCACCTAGTCGTTGGGGCCCACCATGGTCCCATACCAGCCACACTTTTCTTTTAACTCTTCCGGGCCTAATAGCCACATCCTTTCCAACTCAGCCATCACAGTCAAACAGACTTTCCAGCCTTTTTGTGACTGAGGGCGCTGCTCCCACCAGTCCTGTGGTATTTTAAGCCAGAGATCTAGCCAGTCCGCAAACCCCCTGGCAACCACTGCCTCCATGCCTCTTTAGGATTTCCTCACACCATCACTGTCGCTCTGATTGCAGAAGGATCAGGCACCACCTGTTCCAATGACACACCATAACTTTGGACAAGTGGGTGCTTCAAATTGTCCGACAGGGTTATCCCCATCAATTTATAGGAATCCCCCTGTACATGCCACTGTCCTCAGATCGGTTGACAGAGGACCACCTCTCCCCTTATTACGCCAGGAAGTACAGGCACTTTTGGCCAAGACAGCAATCAAGAGGGTGACACCATCATAATTAGTTCCTAGTTGTTATTACCACTATTGTCTGATGCGCTCTGCCCTATCCTAGACCTGAGCCTTCTCAATGTCTTCCTGAGGAAGGAGAAATTCAAGATATTCACATTCACTCATGTCCTGTCAGCGCTCCACCATGGAGACTGGACACATATTACCACATCCCCATCCTGCAGCCCCATCAGGATTATCTCTGGTTTTTGGTGGGCCAGGAGTATTTCCACTTTACTGTTCTCCCCTTTGGTCTCAGCAGTGCCCCTTGGATGTTCACCCAGGTGATGGCGGTGGTTGCAGCAGATCTCCGGAGGTCCGTGTTCCCAGACTTGCCCTACCTCAACGATGGGCAGCTAAAGGCAGGCTCACCCCATGCAGTTGTCACCCACTTCCAGACTTTGCATTTGCTGGAGTTCACTGTCAAAATGTCAAACTCACACCATTGTCCTTCATAGATGCTCCCTTTCATCTGAGCCATTCTGGCCACAGCTCAATTCCATTTCTACTCTCGAGAGGAGAGATTCCAGGTCATTCCGGCTAAGCTCCCAATGTTCCAACCTCAGTGCTGGATTTAAGTGAGACTGGCATTAAGACTGATGGTTCTGATGACCCCCTGCAACCTGCTGGTGAAATATGTTTGATGGCTTATACGGGCTTTGCACTGGCCTCTGAAGTCCCAGTGGGCACAACACCAGGAGAATCTCTCCTACCTGGTCCAGATTTTGAAGGAGACTGCCAAAGATCTGCTGTGGTGGTTATTGTCCTGAGAGGGGGTCAACGGCATACCCATTTTCCTTCTCCACTTACAGCTGACAGTGGTGACCGATGCATCACTTCTGGAAATAATCGGCTATTTAATAGAGGTAGAGATCACAGACCTCTAATCTCAGTTGGAGACTTGTCTCTATACCAGTCTTTTGGAGCTGAGGGTGATTCGTTTGGCATTGAAAGTTTTCCTGCCCACTGTCAAAGAGAAGCTGGTCCACATGTTCACAGACAACACTACTACCAAGTGGTACTGCGACAAACAGTGTGGAGTGGGATCGCGGACCCTGTGCCAGGAGGCTCTGCTCCTCTGGACATGGCTGTGCATTCAAGACATTTCCCGATTGTGTGGCACCTCCCCGGATCTCTACATGTCAGAACAGACAAACTCTGGCATCGACCACGAATGGCGGATGCATCTGTAGGTGGCTCAAGGTCCGTTTCAGGACTGGGGAGAACCTCTGCTAGATCTATAAGCCATTGCAGAGAATGCGCAATGTCAGCACTTCTGCGTGCAGAAGATTCCAAAGCAGTTCTTGCTCAGAGACAGTTCAACTCGACTGGAATGCAGGGCTTCTATACGCCTTTCCACCAATACCTCTTCTACCCCAAATTCTCAAGAAGATCAGGACCGACCAAGCCCAAGTCTTCCTGGTGGCTCTGGATTTGGCGAGGAGAGTATGGTATACTGAACTCCTGAGTATAAGCATCTGTCCTCCTATGAGGCAGCCCCTTTGGGAGGATCTCCTGTCACAGCAATAAAGCACGGTCCTGCAGCCGAACCTGCACACACTCCTCCTGGATGTACGTTGTTACAACGCATGCTTTTACCACGCATGCTGTTACAACGCAAGTTTTACAACGCAAGCCTTTACAACGCATTGCTTTGGGGGGTGCTGGATAGTGAATAGTTTAATTTACTATTCCAACTCCAGTCCCCGAGGATAGTAGGGATGGTGTTGGATAGTAAATTAAAACTATTCCCTATCCTAGAGCGCCCCCCAGTGCAATGTGTTGTAATGGTTTTCGTTGTAAAACCTGCGTTGTAAAAGCACTGCGTGGTAAAAGTTGCGTGGTAAAGGATGTTTCCCCTCCTCCTTCATACATGGATATTGACTGGTGAAGGTTGAGGGTATTTGACCTCCCTCATGTGATGTCATCTTGGCAGTCACGCATCGATCGACAAAAACCGTAAACTCATAAATGTTGGGAGAAGTCTGTGGCTTTGTGCTGTGGCAACCCTATTGATCTACTATCTGCCCCCTTGTCATGTGTTGTTTTTTTTTTTTTTTTTTAGCCTGGCAAGGCCATGCTCTGAACCAAGTTAAAGGGGTATCTTTTGGCAATCAATATCTGCTTTCTTACGGTCGCTTGGTCAACTCTCCCAAGTCACCTGTTGTAACACATTTCCCGAAAAGTCTTCAACACATGTTTCCTCCCAAGCCTTCTGTTATGCCCTAATGGGACCTAAATTTGTTTTTGACCTACATGATGTGCTCCAGCTTCATTCCACACCTGTGCCTCTTTCTTATCAAAGGTGGTGACATGTCAGCCAAAGCATAACACTGCTAACGTTTCCCTCCACCATTCCTCTACAAAGATTAGGAGAGACTCTACCATCTGGTCCTGAAAAGGGCTTTGTCCTGTCTCGAGCACACCAAAGAACTTGGGGTAGATGGTCAGCTATTTGTGAGGTTCACTGGTACAAAAAGTGAAGGCAGTGCAGAAGTGGACCATCTCCAGATGGATTGTACTCTGCATTAAGTTAGACTACGCACTGGCTGAGAAGCATTCTCTTGAGGGCTTGCTGGTTCATTCCACCAGAGCCAGCGCTGCAAACATTGCGTTTGCTTGCTGAGTCCTTGTCCTGGACATCTATCAGGCTGCTACATTGGCTTCACTGCACAAGTTTACCAAACAGTACTGCTTGATAGTCCGATCCATTGTGATGGGCATTTTGCTAGTTTGGTCCGCATTGACATGTTGTCTGGCAGAACCAACTCTGGGGAGGGATTGCTTTTGTAGTGATTTCCCTTCTGGGACCACTTTAGTTCTTCCTTAGTTTTACGATTTAGACATTTTAGGCTACCTCTGCTCCCCTGCATAGCCACATATAATACATTTGTTTTTGCAATAGTATTGTGAGAATATGTTTTACATGTTTGTTATTCAGGGATTGTTCTTAGGATTTTGTCTACACATTTTGTACAGGGTTGCGCTGGGAATACATAACTTAGTGTACTGTTTTCTTTGCTCGTTCAGCAACAGTTCTTAACGTTTATACATAACACGGTTGCACAGCTGCATCTCCAGCACAATATTTTTATCATATAAACTGTGTCCTGTCCTCTATGGGGGAGGCGGGGGGGGGGGCGGAGAGGAGAAGTATGGAAGAGATAACTGTTCTGGAACAACAGTATGCCTGACATGCAGCCCTGCGAAAACTAAGTTTACACTCTTAATCCAGACCACTTAACAGCACATACCAGGTATGAGGTCCTAGGTCAATCCCAGAGATGGCAAATATATCCCTGTGCTAAATAGTAAGAGTAGACATACAGAGATATATAATTTGCCATGATTAGGACGCTTGTTCTATCCAGTTTGTTAGTAATGCTAATTAATTTGCTTAGTTGCATCTGCCTAATAAGCTCAGCACAATAGTTTCAAGAAATGTATTGTAAACCTCCTTTGTGTCTTTTTAATGATTACTATGGGCATGGATGAGTGAGTAAGCGAGGAACGAAAGGGGCGGATCTGTTTCCACGGTTCCCTTTGGGACTAGAGGGTCATTTTCGAAGTTGCCAAAATCACCTGTTACTCTGGTAAGGTTAGGAGTTCGGTTAGGCACTGTGAGCTAGCCAGGATTGGGATGATGTGCACTAATGTTATAGAGTGACTCAGTCCCTACATTCTGATGTCTTGTCGCCCTAATACACAGTTCTGCCTTTGTAGCAGAATCCGTGCAACATGGGGCTACCAACTTTAGTAGGATACTTATTCACAGGTCTCCTGAGTAGTGCTTGTGTGTGCCCCCTATTCAGCTCTATCGTAGATGTCTGTGTGTTCCGGATTCATCCTCCACAGTAGTTTTAGGAAAAATCTGAATTTTGCCTGTTTGTTGTTTAAGCTTGAACCTTTAAAAGGATATCCATATTAGTGTTTCTGCTCCGTTTTGTACTTTATTAGTAACGGTGGCACTACAGCCTATACATATAGCTGATAATTACGCAGTTCATGCACATCTCGCTTTACATGGACTTGGCAATGGGAAACATCCTGTAAAACTAAGTATTAACAACGACTTACGTTTTCCACAAAGTCTTAATAACGAACCACGACGAACCACGAAGTATGGAACCACGACGAATGTTGAAGAAGAATGTTAGGCACCTCATCTTTATTTCCAGGACACATTCACCTTGATTGGAACAATGATATCTGGGAAGAATGATAGGGACGGCCCATTCACTTATCCTGCATTTTGATTGGTCAGTGATATAGCATACCGGTTCTCATCTCCGTGCATAAAACTAGTTTGTATTTAACTTTATTGATTCTACAAATGGCAAAACGTCTGTGGAAATAGCGACTTATGGAATTATTAGGCTTATCAGGTACGTTTAAAAAATGAAATAAATGTAAAACCTAGTTATTTGTTTGATTTTTACAGTCATTATATTATTATTGTGTTTAAGAAATATATTATAATTTTTTTTTTTTTAAGTATTCTATTTTATTTCAGATATTTTTTCCAGTTGATGAAGTATGTAAAGAGGATAGTCGTAACGTATTTAATAAAAAGAACAAAATAGCACTCATTGGTAATGGGCATTTTAAGCTAATTAATAGCGTTGTTTAGGATGTAGTTGTTTAACCCCTTCGCTGCGGCGGCTATTCCGCCGCAGCGCTAAGGGGGAGGCGGGGCCGCGCGGCAGTCCCGTGCTCGTGATGGAACCGCTCCGTCACGGCCCGCGGGTGAGCTGTGCTTATGACGGAACGGTTCCGTCACGGCCCCGCCCGCCTAATAGAACCTTCAGCGCAGGCGCGTAATTCGCGCCACGCAGGCGCACCGAGCGGGCCGTGACGGAACCGTTCCGTCACCAGCACAGCCCACCCGAGGCTCGTGACGGAACGGTTCCGTCACGAGCATGGGAGGGGTTAAGAAGTAGTGGTTAAATAAAGTTCATTGTTTAGCTTTAGCTATTGAGTAAGTCGTAATTTAGGCAGTAGTTGTTAGGTCATACATCCCTTGGCAATATTGGTGATGATGTTACCTTTATGGTTGAAGCCCACAATGCCTATAGATTGGAAGACGTTTGTTCTTGGGTCAACTAACATTGCACCTCTGGCTCAATACAGAGCATATTAGAAGCTAGAAATACCACTACCTGTATGGGAACATCAAAATTGGTTCCAAGGTGCCCTAGCACATGTGCTGGCCATGTATGCACGGGACCCATTAGCAATGACTGGGCCACGTGGCCAGCGTAAGCTGGCTGTACACCCTACCGTAATGTACAAAATCTCAATGCTAATGAGTTAGTGCTGTTTTACAGTGGTGTAGGGAGACTATATTGATGCTTACCTCAATATATTTCAAGCACCTTGATTGCAGTCCCGGCATGGGCATCTCTAGTAGGACAACCATAGTTGCCTGCTATACCACAAATTAACCTGGTCATTATTGATGCAATAATGGGAAAAATTCCAGTTAGACGTGATGAAATTCCATTTTTGATAGTAACTATGTGCTTATTCTTTGGGATGGTCCCCGGAATAGGTCCCTGCAACACTTAGAGTTGTCTTTGCTTCAGTCTTTACCCTTACACATGGTACTCCATTTATTGCAAAAGGTGTTAAAACAGATACAAAATGAACATGTGGCATCTTCTGCCCTGGATTTGGGAATGAAATTAAGGGGAACCTTTTATTTTGCCTCCACAATCATTATAGGCACCATTAAATGCGAAGCAGCAACTTTGGCTATAGGCCAACAGCTAGCACTGGTCACACAAATTGACGAGGAACGTGAGCTACCTATAGATATTACAGAGATGTATACCCCCATGGGCTGCAATAATTTAAGGGCCGGACCAAATAAACCACATCTTGGAAACCTGGTTTCGACAAGGACATTGCCAAGCAGAGCCAGAAGATTGCTAAAAAACAATGGGACAAACTTAAACTTAAGGAAAAAAATAGATCTCAAGGTGGTTCTCCTCAACTGGAGCCCTCTGAGAGACGCTAGAATTTGTGTGGTCGCACAGTTGAACCACCTGATAGGTATGAGCATTCTGAAACTTATCCTTCCTTTCAGGACTCACCAGATAATCAGTACGAGAGAGGAGGGAGTTGTGAGCGCAGACAGGAGAAGTACGTGAAAATGAAAAAGGATTCACAACGCTTGTCTGACATGAAGATAAAGAAGGAAAAGAAAATTCCTCAGTTTAAACCCCAAATTCGGAAAAAGATTACGACTCAAACTGCAAGATATGGATGGATGGATGGATAGGTTTTTATATAGCGCAATATCACCGCCAGGTCTCAAAACGCTTTGCATTGGGAACCCGTCCTGGTTTTTCCCCTGTGAGATAGCCCCTACTGGGTATCCCCAAGGTGAAAGCCAGGCATCCCGCCGCGGGGGGCCATAGTGGAGATTAAGCAAGCTATTGCCCAGAGTTGCAGAGTGTGAACCTGTGATTTGAGTAGGCACCGAAGCGAGAATTACCGAGTCCGTGGACATTTTGGGCTCAAGACCCTGCCACGTCGAGAATTGAACCCTGGTCCCGGGTCTGATCTCAGCGTCAGTGGGGTGTGTAGTCGTTAACACAATTTAACCATAGCCCCTAAAAGGGCATCACCTTCATAATTAGATCACTTTGTAGGTTCGAGGCATGTGGGCTGCTAAATTCATATCTGATGCATAGATCGCCGCCTAGTGTTGGGTCCGGATGATTGCACATTGTTGTCCTGGAAGAGTCTTCGAAGTATCACGAGATAGGTGGCTCCTCCCCTGGACTACAGTGCGCATGGGCATCGGCTCCATCCCCAGATTGTTTTTTTCCGCCATTGGGTTCGGATGTGATTTCGACGGCTCCCTGTCGGAATCGAAAAACCTTCCTTCTCAAGGCCAAAAGGCCTTCGGTATTCGCGTCGGTATTGTATGCGAACGGTCCCGAGCATCGTCTGCCTCTTCCGGTCAGATTTCAGCGGAGTGGTTTTACCCTTCGCGCATCGAGGCCCTGTACTCGCAGCAAGACCCCGACGGCTTCAGCATGGAACGGAGCCCGTTCAAGCGCTGCCCCGTGTGTGGGTCTAAATACCCACACTTCGACGTGCATCCAGTTTGTAATAGATGTCTTTCGCCGGACCACGACGAAGACAACTGCATGGCCTGCTCCAAATTCAGGTCAAAGAAGACGCTCAAGCATCGGCGCGCGGCGCGACTTGAAGCCTTCCACGCAGCCCCGGCACCCGACGACATATTCGAAGACCCCGCAGACGAAGGCCACGGCCATCAACTTCAGATCTCACCACCATCGACGGAGGTCGAGGCGGATCCAGAGGAATACATCGAAGGACAGAGCCAAGACCTTGAATACGTCGAGGAGGTAGGGGACGACGTAGAAGTCTATGGGGCCGCGGAAGATAGCTCAGAGGACGAGCTATGCCCCGAAAGTTACTCGACTCAGGCTCCGGTCACGGGATCGCCACTCGGCCTTACCCTCGACCCTGCACCGATATCCCCAGCCCCGCCTTCGGGCCCGGCTACGGATACACCGGAGGAGCCACCGTTGCGCGTATCGAAACCGAAACCGCAACTATTGCTGTCGACGGCGCCTAAAATGGCCGACATCACGCCGAAAACGAAACCGAAACCTTTGGTCTCCACGGCTCCGAAAATGGCCGCCGACTCAGCAAAAGCGAAACCGAAACTTGCGGCTTCGACAACATCTAAAATGGCCGACGTCCCGTCCAAGCCAGCAAAGCCGACTCCGTCTTCAACTCCGTCAGCTTCAAGCCACACGAAGTCCAAGAAGACTGTCGACACATCGGCGCCACAAACGGTGGCTAAGGACAAGTCCTCAAAGAAGGTCGTCCATCCCGCCACGGCGCCTAAGGCCCAAGATCCGACGACCGGAGCCGCTACTCATCGGCACAAGGATGCCGGGACGGCATCGCCGGCGTCGGCGCCTACACCGACCGCAAAGCAGCGTCCCGGGGGAGGCCAAGAATCATCGGTGGCCACTTCTGCTACGCCGAAGTCCTCCGAAGCAGACAAACATGAAGCATCGGTTACCAAACCCTCGGCTTCTTTTACAAAACAGGTCACCGACTCCCTCAAGAGAATTCGGGAGAAAGCACAGACGTCAACGTCTACCGCATCATCGGATCCGACACCGGTGGACATACCGGCAAAGTCGTCCTCCAAGCTTCTCTACGTCCTGCCACCAAAGGTGGCGCCCTAAGCGTTTGTGGCCAAGACGGTGTCGAAGAACGCCGACACGTCGGAATATTCGACGCCCAGTCCCAATTTGCAGCGGCCAAAAGCTTCAGGGGACAATTTAGAGCATTACATCGATGCCAACACAGGGAAATTGACACTTTATAAAAGAAAGATCACTTCCCACCCTTTAGAAGCTTTTGTTATTCCACTGAAAAAGAAAAAACAAGCACAGGACATACCTCCACTTGTTGAACCTCTTCAGCCTCCACCAAGGAGGAGTCCTACACCTTCCCCCCACCACTCAGGGGGTGAGGATGAAGAACAAGATGACCAATATAATTTCCCTACTGACAATGACCCTGATGTACACCAGGACCCATATGATGACGCTGGGGACCAGGACAGCCATCAAGTAGTACATGACCCTCAGGTTTTTGGAACACGTACATCACCTACTGAGGACTCAGCAGCATTCACTGCTTTAATCGAACGGGCAGCTGCAACTCATAATGTGGACATGCACTCTGACCCGGTGGAGGAAGATTTCCTGTTTGACACTTTCTCTGTCTCCGAAAGAACAGTCAAAACACTCCCCATGCGGAAAGGTGTCCTTAAACATGCACCAGAGATCTTTAAGGAACCAACAAGAGCAAGAGTGGTAAACCCACGTATTGAGAAAAAATACAGGCCAGCACCTGGAGACCCTGCTTATATTCGGGGACAGTTGCCTTTGGACTCATTGGTGGTCGCGAACGCCCGCAAACGGGCCAACTCCCAAACAACGGGTGAAGCTCCTCCCCCAGACAAAGAGTCGAAAGTGCTTGAGGCTTCTGGCAAGCGGGTGGCTGCGCAGGCTGCCAATGTATGGCGTATAGCAAATACACAAGCACTACTGGCGCGTTACGATAGGGCGCATTACGACACCCTAGAACAGCTCCTTCAACATCTACCTGATGAGTATAAAGAAGCAGGCGAAATGCTCATTCAGGAGGGGAAGCTTATATCAAATGCTGCCATTAAGTGTGCACTTGATGTCGCGGACACAGCGGCTAGGGGTATTAACACTAGCGTCATGCTAAGGCGCCAAGCCTGGCTTCGTATATCTGGGTTTAAGCAGGACATCCAGACTACAATCCTCAACCAGCCAGTCAATCCTGACAGACTGTTTGGCCCTGATGTAGACACCACACTTGAAAAGATTAAGAAAGACAACGAGACTGCTAAGTCCATGGGGGCTCTCCAATCACAACAGTTCAGAGGCAACACTTTTCGTCGCTCAGGTGCGCGTAGTGGTACCAGAGGACACTTGGGACAACAAACACAATTCGCAAGAGGTGGTGCGCAATCCTCGTACCCCAAGCAAGGTAGAGGGGGTTACCGAGGTAACAATGCCAAGGGCAGAGGCAGAGGAAACAACAACTCACGTTCCTCTGCCACCGCCAAACAGTGACTCCCTGTCGCTGCCCCCCGACCATCCAACACCTGTCGGGGGAAGACTACAGCAGTTCCTGCCAGTCTGGTCGTCCATCACCACAGACAGGTGGGTGAGAAAACTAATCCAGTACGGTTATTGCTTGGAGTTAACATCCACTCCTCCCAACATCCCCCCAAGACAACGTCCTATGTCGCCAGAGCACTTGCACTTATTGCAGCAGGAAGTGCTAGTAATGCTGCAAAAAGGAGCAATCGAACTCGTGCCAGTGGAGGAGGAGGGAACAGGGGTCTACTCCCTGTACTTCCTCATCCCAAAGAAGGACGGATCGCTCAGGGAGAGGTGTGGCGCCGCGGCCAGGGCGACTGACGCTGGAATCTGGGGACCACGGTTCGATCCCGGCTCCGGCGGCAGGTTAGCCCAGCACCTTGTGACTCTGGGCAACAGCTTGCTTAATCTTCCCGACGGCCCCCAGCGCCTAGAGACCCTTACGGGTGATTGTGCGCTTTACAAATGTGGACTTTACTTTACTTTATTCTAGATCTGCGCCCCCTCAACATGTACATACTGTCAGAACATTTTCACATGCTGACACTGCAACAAATCCTTCCCCTTCTAAACCAAGGGGATTTCCTGGCAACCTTGGACCTCAAGGATGCTTACTTCCACATCCCACTCCACCCATCCCACAGAAAATACCTCAGGTTCACCATTCTCAAAAAGCACTATCAGTTCAAAGTCCTACCCTTCGGGGTGACTACTGCCCCCAGAGTGTTTACGAAGTGTCTAGCGACAGTGGCGGCGCACCTCAGGAGACAACACATACATGTCTATCCGTACCTCGACGACTGGCTCGTTCAGGCAAAGTCGGAAAGACAGTGCGCCTCACACATGTCCCACACTATTCACCTCCTTCACAGCCCGGGGTTCTCGCTAAACTACCCAAAGTCGCACCTTCAGCCAGCCCATGTGCAGCAGTATCTGGGCGCGACCATAAACACCCTGACTGCTATAGCTCAACCAAACACAGTCAGAATCAACAACATTCAGTCGCTGATCCAGAGGTTCAGACCGCAACACTCCTTGCCAGCGAGAGTGTTCATGCAGTTGATAGGCATGATGGCCTCCTGCATCTTCATAGTCCCGCACGCAAGGTTGCACATGCGTCCCCTCCAAGAATGCTTGGCAAATCAATGGACACAGGCTCAAGGACATCTGACAGACCTAGTGTTGGTGACCGGTCGGGCATACAACTCTCTGCATTGGTGGAATCCACACAACCTTTGCAAGGGACGACCGTTCCAGGAGCCTGTGCCACAGATTGTCCTAACGACGGACGCATCTCTCCAAGGGTGGGGAGCGCATGTGCTCCACTACACAGTGCAGGGACTATGGTCAACCCAGCAACAAAGGTTGCACATCAACTACCTGGAATTGATGGCAATCTTCATGGCGCTCAAGTCCTTCAAAGTGCATTTGTGCAACAAAGTCGTGTTGATCCGGACGGACAACATGACAGCCATGTACTACATCCAAAAGCAGGGCGGTACTCACTCGCCACAGCTGTCTCATCTAGCTCAGAGCATGTGGAAGTGGGCCATTCAGAGGAACATCTTCCTCATGGCAGAACACCTTCCGGGCAAGGACAATCAGATGGCGGATCTGCTCAGCAGATACAGCCATCAAATGCACGAGTGGGAGATTCATCCATCAGTACTCCACCCGTACTTCCAGCAGTGGGGTCATCCAGAGATAGACCTGTTTGCCACAAGGGAAAACGCAAAATGCCAAAGCTTTGCCGCCAGGTTCCCTCACCCAGACTCGCAAGGGAATGCGATATGGATGAACTGGTCAGGCAAATTTGTGTACGCTTTTCCCCCAGCGCCTCTCATTCCGCTGGTGGCAAGAAAGCTAAAGCAACACTCGATGACTCTCATCCTGGTTGCTCCAATATGGGCACGCCAACCATGGTACACCACGTTTCTAGAACTTTCCGTGGTACCGCATCAAAGGCTGCATCTCACACCCAGGCTCTTGACGCAGAACCATGGCGACATTCAGCATCCAGATCCGCAACAGCTCAATCTGGCGATCTGGCTCCTGAGGTCTTAGAATTTGGCTACCTCAACCTGCCTCCGGAATGCATGGACATTATCCGAGAGGCAAGAAAGCCCACAACCAGAGCTTGCTATGCAGCAAAATGGAAGAGGTTTGTCATTTACTGTACTAACAACAATATCAACCCGCTAGATGCATCCATCCCTAACATCATTTGCTATTTGTTACATCTTTACAAATGCAATCTAGCGTACGCTTCCATTCGGATACATCTATCCGCCATAGCGGCTTATCTCCAGAATAGGCAGCACCTCTCTGTTTTCAGGGTGCCTGCCATTAAAGCCTTCCTCGAGGGACTGAAGCGAGTCATTCCTCCAAGAACTCCACCAGCTCCAGTGTGGAACCTCAATGTGGTCCCCACTAGGCTGATGGGCCCACCTTTCGAGCCACTGCACTCCTGCGAAATTCAATTTCTGACGTGGAAAGTGGCTTTTCTCATTGCTATCACGTCGCTCAGACGTGTTAGCGAGCTGCAAGCGCTCACAATCCAAGAGCCCTTCATCCAAATACATTCTAACAGGGTAGTGCTCCGCACTAACCCCAAATTCCTTCCGAAGGTGGTGTCACAGTTTCATATCAACCAAACTATTGACCTGCCTGCATTCTTTCAAAACCCACAAACCGTGGCGGAAAGAATGCTTCATACACTAGATGTTAGGAGGGCGTTGATGTACTACATTGACATGACTCAACACTTTAGAAAGACACAACAACTTTTTGTTGCCTTCTCACCACAGCACAAAGGCAACCCCATCTCCAAAGCAGGGATAGCCAGATGGATAGTTAAGTGCATTCAAATCTGTTACCAAAAAGCTAAGCGCACTTTATCAATACCCCCAAAGGCGCACTCCACACGCAAATTGGGGGCATCCATGGCGTTCCTAGGGAACATTCCCTTAGAAGACATTTGTAGAGCAGCCACTTGGGCTACACCACACACGTTTACCAAACATTACTGTGTGGATGTGCATTCCAAACAGCAAGCAGCTGTAGGACAGGCTGTTCTCAAAACACTTTTTCAAGCTTCTGCAGCTGGCACGGGCAACCGCCGTTAATGGAGGGACTGCTATGTATTCTATGCATCAGATATGAATTTAGCAGCCCACATGCCTCGAACTGAATATGCTACTTACCAGTATGCATCTGTTCTTGGCATGTAGGGCTGCTAACATTCATATCGCCCGCCCTCCTCCCCGGTGCCCGTAGCGGCTGCAGACACTCTCTTGCATTCATCATTAGCATGGACATCATTCACACTATTTAACTCCATCTCTGCCACAATGGCTAAAAACAATCTGGGGATGGAGCCGATGCCCATGCGCACTGTAGTCCAGGGGAGGAGCCACCTATCTCGTGATACTTCGAAGACTCTTCCAGGACAACAATGTGCAATCATCCGGACCCAACACTAGGCGGCGATCTATGCATCAGATATGAATGTTAGCAGCCCTACATGCCAAGAACAGATGCATACTGGTAAGTAGCATATTCATTATACATTCCCCCCCGCCCCCGAGGGTGTTTGCAGCATACACACATTTAATCACATTTAGCATAAAATACTGCATTTTTAACATAGTCCCGAAAGGACATCATTTTAGTAAACACTAATATATGCAATTAGCACCTTTCACCCCTAGAGGGTATCTTCCACCATGAAAACTCACATTGAACCATTTCAGGCCACTAGAACTGCAGCCATAATCTTTGCACCTGGAGGGTGCAGCACTCCCAGCTGTGGAGCAAAAGCTCCAGTCTTGGGAATCTTTTAAAATACAAAGAAAATCCTGGCAGGTTATTCTTTCAGTGTCCCACCCAACTTAGGGTGGGGAGTCGGGAATTCTTTTGGGGGGAGACTGCACTGCTCCTATAGCTTCTCCCAAAGCTATAGCAGCATTTTTGTGATTCCTATTTATTGTTGGAGGACAGCCCAGGGAGTCCACCCTTGACTGTCCTTGCCGGCTCCTCGAGCGACCAGCACTCTTGTGCTGCCGCAGGAGCCCACAGGCTGTCGTTCTGGCTCCCGCAGACACGGGTGCGAGAAAGGCGGACCACACAGAGGAGTGTGGTAGCACTTTCCCCTTTTCTGGGACTGCGTCGGGGCCTAGGGATTTGTTTTGATTTGATTTTGTTTTTATGAAGTGCAAACGATTGCACGGAGGCCTCTAGGTGCTACCTCTGACTGGAAAGGAGCAAAGGAAATTCAAAGACTTTCAAGATAGCTAGTTAAGATCCAGAGTGAAAAGTCAGGTCTTCAAAGACTTCCTGAACTTAAGCAAGGAGGTAGCACTTTTCAATTCTTGGGGCAAAAGGTTTCAGTTTACTGTCATGTGGCGAATCAAGCTCCTGCCTTCCCAGGTTGCGAACCTGTGGAAGAGAACAGTCCACTCTCGTGCAGAGCTGGAACGAGGAGTCCTGCTGAGAAGATACCGCCTAAGCCTATCTCTGTGGTACATAATGTAGTGTTTTGGTCCCTCATTTGCATAGGGGTGTGCCCTATGCAAATGTGGGAATCCCTTTGACTCTGCGCCCGCGCCATATTACTGTATCAGGCGCAGAGTCAGAGTAGCCCTCATACAGCTGCTCCGTGTTTTCACAGGGCAGGCGGCACCCGCCCACACTGTCAAAGGGGTTTAGAGGTCTCCTTGCAGGCGGGTGCAGTCAGTGATTGCACCCACCTGCAAGGGGATGTCTGGGGGTCTATGGGCCACCTTTACCCCTGCAGAAGGCTGGTGTCAGAAGGCGCACTGACAGTGCGCCATTTAAAAGGTGACGAACTGTCAGTGCGCCTCCTGACACCAGCCTTCTGCAGGGGAAAAGGTGGCCCCATAGGCCTCCAGACATCCCCTTGCAGGTGGGTGCAATCACTGACTGCACCCGCCTGCAAGGAGACCTCTAAACCCCTTTGAAAGTGTGGGCGGGTGCCGCCTGCCCTGTGAAAATACAGAGCTGCTCTGTATTTTCACACTTATGCCCTGGGGGCAGTGTGAGTTCGCGGCTGCCCTGGGGGCAGCGCATACATCATAATAGGGCGCAATGTGATTGTTTGCGCCCGGGGCACCTTTTAAAAGGTGCCCCGGGCGCAAACAATCACAATGCATAATACGGGCCCTGGAAGAGCTCATCTAATTACCTTTGTGTCTCAGCTGCTGTACCCTCCGTTGACATAATCTTTTAATGACCCTGAGTGGGATGAGAGCTCACTTTTCACACCATAACTAGGATCTTGCCTTCCTCAATCATCAACTAAAAGTTCACAAAGTTAATCATCAAACCGACTATTTTCTGACCTTCTATAGAATCAGAGAAGCCTAAAATGTACTTTTTAGGTTGAGCTATTATATCCCGCAGGGATTAATACCTCGAGGATATAGTAAGTGAAAAAAACTCTTGAACAGGCGCGGATTGCTCCCAATGCATGTGAAGTATTGAAGTGTGACGCTTCGCCAGTGCGTGCTTGGCCTCACTCACACACCATATGCTCGTTCCCTCCCACTCGCTCGCTCCCCTGCTCCCCCGCCCCCACCCCATCCGACTTGAAAGTAAGCCTCGCACACCACCATGCTCTTGAAGCGCGACGCTTCGGCAGCGTGCGCTTGGCCTCACTCACACCCCATATGCTCGTTCCCTCCCACTCGCTCGCTCCCCCGACCCCCACCCCCATCCGCCTCGCACACCACCATGCTCCTTCCCTCCCACTCGCTCGCTCCCCCCCCCATCTCCCGCTCCCCAGTCTGTGCCTCGCATCATTGCATCAGGCCCCATTCATTGCAGTCAAGCCCCTTGTCTAAGCGCCCGCCCCCATCCGACTTGTTTTTTTCGCTGTAAAATAAACAGAACAAGAATAGCTTCACACAATGGTTGTTGTGTGCTCGGAACAATATACATACAAAAACATTGGGTTTCACTCCAATCTCCACCTATTGTGTATTTTCACATATATATCAGCTCTGCCTTTCCCTCCGTGTCTTTCGTTCCTGTGCTGTTGCAGACACATCGCCTTTCTCCAGTGCACACGTGTCCTCCCCTGCCTCACTCTCACAAACCCCATGTCTTACTTTCACCCCATCCTTTTCCTCCCTTACCAGAACAGACATTATAACTCATTCTCTCCTTTCCTATCCCACAGACAGTATTTCTTTCTCCTCACAGTTTCCTTTATTGTCATTTTCATCACCCACACCAGCAGACTCGATCCCACACATTAGGTGTGTGTGTGTTTCTCACGTCTGTGTCTCGCACCCGCCCACACACCACTCTCTTTCACTTCAGGCCTGCGTTAACCCTGCTGAGACGCCGTAGCAGGCTCTCTCCAGGCATTCCCTCTCCTCGATGCCGCCCCATCCAGATGAATGTTAACAAATACAAGACACGCTTCAATGTCAGCTGCAGTGACTGTTGAGACCTCCAAGGAACATTACTTTTTAGATGTGATAATATATTTGGCATCAAGTCAAATATATACACAAAAATTGGCATATTGTTTAGAAGTCCAAAGCACCTAGAATCTTCTTTTCAGGTTCCGTGCAGATCGGTCAAGAAATGACAACCCTATTTGGGGTCATCTAAAATGAGTATGGGCCCAGAAACAGCAGCCCTCTCACGATTGAGCGTGTGCAAACTCAGAACGCTGTTCCCTATCTCATAATCTGCACTGCATTCTTGACCATGCCATGAAGTGGCTCTGATGTAAATAAACCATGATAGCCGAGTGGGTTGGATTTTTGCTTGGGCCTCCTTAAGATGAGTTTATTCACTCAAACAACACAGGTAACTTATTCATATGGAGTTTGTTTTGGAAAGTTTTTTTTCAAACGGGATGATGTCTTTTGAAAACTGTTAAATACTGGACTGCCTGCTTGCAGTGAAAAGAAAACACAGGCATTAACATTGTCAATGGCTCTGGCTTTCAAGGAAGGTTTATGGTAATGTGAAGCATTACAAGGACGTAGTGTGAGAATGGATAGGTATTTGTGCGGGGCCAAAGAACTATGGAATAATATTGGCGTAGGGTTAAAGTTCAGGTGACAGGTGCACTCTCCAGCCAGACCTAAAAATGCATTTAGGTTAGTGACTGCATTCCTCCTGTCTGTGTGAGTGAGTTCAAACCCATCCAGCCAGACGTGATGAGCCTCCCAAGCTGCTCCCCCGCCCACCGCCATCCCACAAAGCAAGCCAATAACATCAAAGCGACCGGCCGCTTTGAGTCCATTTGCCACCATCCACTTCACACGCTCCGCAGGTCATAAACAGGACCATCTGCTCGTGAATCGGGATGCTGGCATGGTTGCCCAGCCCCCCTCCAAGCGCGGCCTTTCCAATGCCGGCTTGTTTTACAATGGTATTTTGCATGCTAGGATATGTAGGTCCACAGTTTATAACGTGAAAATAGAACTTCAAATGCCAACCTTTTGCGTTTTGTTGACTGTAAAGTTGAGGCTGGATTATTGTGTCTCACACAAAATAAGACCCCTTGGCAGAAGCTAGTACTTGTAGCTGGTAATTGACCTAAATAAAAACCTATGTTTTTACTTGCACTTCAGTTAAGATTGCATGGTGTATATAGCAACTTCGGAATGTTGCAGGTAATGTGGA
The DNA here is from genome assembly GCF_964261635.1 of Lissotriton helveticus. Taxonomy (NCBI): domain Eukaryota; kingdom Metazoa; phylum Chordata; class Amphibia; order Caudata; family Salamandridae; genus Lissotriton; species Lissotriton helveticus. The sequence goes on from NC_136061.1 coordinate 2,107,585,697, forward strand.
TGGAAACAGACTGCAGTCTGTTACTCGTTTTGTTGGGCAACATTTATTTAATGATTTAAATACTAATGTACTCCGTTTTATTTGTTAAAAGATCTTTTTATTGCACAGAAAACAAAGAAAAACGTTGAGACAGCAGCTTTCTGTGCAATGTTAAAACACAAGCAAACATTGGCAAATTTTCATCTGATCCCTGAAGCCCCCCTCACCCATCCCCTCCCCAACCATTCACAAATTAGTAACAAAGTACAGATGTCTTTGGCCCTGAGTTTCACTGTCAGTATCAGCCATAGGTGCACATAACTCCCCGATACGCGTTCCATTTCCCCTATATTTTAGTTCATTTGTTCGGACAACTCTTACTCTTATAGATTACCACACCACAGCATCACTCAGCGCCACAGAATCACTCAGCACCACTGAATTCCACAGCACCACTCAACGCCACAGCATCACTCAATGCCACAGCATCACTCAACGCCAAAGAATTACTCAGCGCCACAGAATGCCACAGCACCCCTCAACGTTACAGCACCCCTCAACGCCACAGCACCCCTCAACGCCACAGCACCCCTCAACGCCACAGCACCCCTCAATGCCACAACACCACTCAACGCCACAGCACCACTCAGCGCACAGCATCCCTCAACACCACAGCATTACTCAACGCCACAGCATTACTCAATGCCACAGCATTACTCAATGCCACAGCATCACTCAACGCCACAGCATCACTCAATGCCACAGCATCACTCAGCTCCACTCAACGCCACAGCACCACTCAACCCCACAGCATCACTCAGCACCACTGAAGGCCACAGCATCACTCAGCACCACTGAAGGCCACAGCATCACTCAGCACCACTGAAGGCCACAGCATCACCCAGTACCACTGAACGCCACAGCATCACTCTGTGCAACCATTCAATAACAACTGGTTCTAATATGTTCTCTCAATGTTTTAAGCTTTATTACAAATGTCACAAAAAGATGTTAAATATTTCACTTCTGTTCTTGGATTTTCATCACAATAAAATACACTGAACATAATCTTCCCAAAAGTTTAAGCTATTGCCATTATAAATTAAAATAACTTTTATTTAAGTATTAATTATTAAAAAAAATAAAAGCCATTGTTATTTGTAATATTAATACATCTAAGTCATGTAAATACAACACATTTTGCATTACAAATGCTATGGGTGGCACGTTTGCGAAAGTTAAAACTATTGGCATTGTAAATGACAGAGCTATTAATTTCGCTATTTTCAAAACCAACACATTAATAAAACATTTGTCATTTACAATACCAATAGCTCAAACTTTCCTAATGCGAGACCTATTGCATTGCAAATGCTTGTTTAGATAGCTGTGGGGAAGTAACATTGCCCAAAATACAGCATAATTTATAGCCATAGGAAGAAAGGTTCCCTCAAATAAATTTATACGGGAAACTGGTGAATGGTACATTTGTATCAGACAAGTCAGGATTTTGTGATTTGCAAAAAATTGCGAAATCTGAAGTTTTGTAAAAAGGCCGAACACCGCTTGCAAAATTTGGAGATGCTAAATGACTTTCTGAGAATTCTGTAGACTTCGCAATAGGGCACTACCTCTGATAGGATGGTAAGATTGAGGCATATTCTAACTGTGCCAAATATCCAACAGAGCCTGCCTCAGTCATACCAAGGCTATAAGAGGTTTGGACACTCCTTCAGACCTTGGTTCACTGCAGACAAAGTTCTGCCAGAAATCAATCATGCCTTAAAAGAAGTCAAAATCTGGAGGTTTCAGACTTAGCTAGTTCCTTTCAGAACCCAAATTCCATGGTTCTGGGTTATATGTTTTGAGTCCTGGCCCAGTTCTGGTCAGAATACATTATTTGGTCTTACCAATGACCCACAAAGCTGATCCCTATATGCTATGTGTCCTCACTGACGACCCGTGACTGTGCTGCCACCACCCTAATCTTCACACAAATTCAATAGGATGCAAGTGGCTCTGTCACCGTGACTGTGGGCATTTTCCCCATTTTGATATTACTAAAAGGGACAAATTACTAAATATAGGCACAAAAAAGGCGATTCCCAGATATGGCTAAGCAATAAGGAAAAGCAGCTCAGATTCAAAGATAAAAGCAATCAAGTTGGAAACTGGCATTGGCGTTTGCAGAGAAGCCCATATAAATATGGCTGCCCACTTTGCTCTCAGGATTGTGCATGCACTCTGTTGGAACAGAAAAGTCCCTTGCATGGTGACCAAGGTCTGTCTCATGGACTATGGTCTTCTTAGAACAGAAGAGGTGCCCAAAGAGTTACCCTTCGTAGATGAAAGGCTGTTGCACCTGAAGGTAAGTAGCATGTGTTCGGTGGTGGCAGTATATTGTGTTTTAATAATCAGTACAGTGCAATGGTCCAATTTGCCTTTGTGTCACTACAGTGGTGCCTCCTGCCCAACCAAGCAAAGTTCCACTGCTGTGTGCAAAACTCGACCCTAGGCCTGCACTGAGCGGTATGTGCAACCTGAGAATGCACATGTGCCTGAGAGATGGTACATTGCAGGGTAAATAGCACTAGCGGTTGCGTGTGCCTGCTAAGCTCTACGTGTACTAAGAGCTTGGTGCTCTGAATTGGTCAGGAGTTCTCTGGAACTCATTGGAAAATTGCGGCCATCTTATACTGAGGGTTTTATTACCATCACTGCAAAACTTCATTACTCTCGTGGCAAAATTCCACTCTGAGATAGCTGTCATATATCCTTGTAGTGAGAGCTTTAGACTAGCGAAGCTAGACAGCATGTCAGTGAGGCAGCTGCCCTCCACACTCACCCCTAAAATGCCCTACCTTGCGGAGGAGCTACAATAGTGTATCATAGATTCATGTGTATGTTTCAGTGGACTACTTTGAGCCTATTTACATAAGTTAAATGTGTGTGAAAAAAGAAACACATTTGCAAAATCTCATGGGCTGGTGTCAACACTTGATCAAGCCATTGACTGAAGGGGACCCGCTAAAACAAGAAAATGGCTGAAGGGGGTTATACCAAAGCCCATCTCTGCAAATTATATATGAACGCCATGTGTGGTGTTGACCTGACCTCTGGCAGTCAGCTAGGGCTATCTGTAGCCAGGCATAACAAACCTTTTCTCTTGTTTTCTTGTTACAGGAAAATATGTGTTTGTAGAGGCAGCTTCTCTAAAACAGCAGGGCTCCAGATCCACCCCCAATAATGTAGATAACATCATCTCGTACATAGGAACAGGACTAGGGTAATCTCTTCCCCCATAGGACCCGGTAAATAACCCACTAGACCACCGTGAGAGATTGCAAGGCTCCCATTAAGGAGTCATTTCTCAGCTACCTTACTGAAAAGAAATATATATTTGGATATGTGAGAGTTTCCTTTCAGGAATATCATTATGCATTCCCTTGTAATGACTGGGGCAGAGTAATATTTGTATAAGATTTACCTTATGCCTACGTGACTGTGGAAAATGTACTCCACTATCACGAATTTCTCCACCCACTACAATCCTGCACCCTAGGATGCCCGAGGAAGATGTGTCACGCCTCATGGATTCAGGAGCTAGCTGTGCACCGGCAGGGGTGCATACATGGGCACTAGAACATCCCTGGGAGTACCCTCCCACAAGGTTAGGATTGGAGCTCTGCTTCCTCCTTTAACCCCTCCCATGCTCGTGACAGAACCGCTCCGTCACGAGCCTCGGGTGGGCTGTGCTGGTGACGGAGCGGTTAAGTCACGGCCCGGCCGCTGCGCCTGATTACTGATTACTGATTACGCGCCTGCGTGGCGCGTTCTATTGAGCGGGCGGGGCCATGACGGAACCGCTCCATCACAAGCACAGCCCACCTGAGACTCGTGACGGAGTGGTTCCTTCACGAGCATGCGAGCGCCGCGCTGCCCTCCCTCCCCCCTAGCGCTGCGGCGGAATTGCCGCCGCAGCGAAGGGGTTAAGCTGCAGAAACTGTAAACATGCCTATTTCAAAGTGGAATACTCTGCTAAAACCGGTTCCATTGATCTAAGGCTCAAAAGGAGTAGAATAAAAGTGCCACAATAATGCTGCAAAATGTTGATTTTGGTGCCGCAAAATGTACAAATCTATTCTGCAGTATCCTGGAGGGGAGGGGGAGATCTGTTACTACACGCCAGGCCAGCAACATTGCTTAAAACACCATTTTACATGAGAATTGTAGTTTTCTTTCAAAGAATTGCTTACATAAAATAAATGGCTCTTTTAACCTACTTCAGGAAGTAACAGTGATGAGAACATGATAGGGATTGAGAAAAAAGCCCAAAAGGGAATTATTTTAAAATGTATTTAGAAACATGGAGATTTTATAATAGTTAGCGGTGTATGAAAGGGGGGGCAAAAGCGTATGTATTCAGTGACATGCGGGCAACAGTATACGTTAAGGCATTCCCTGGCATTTAATTCACTCTGGCCTCGCCCCATCAGCCTTTCCGTAAAATCCCTATCTATTCAGAAATTGTCGTTCTGTAGGTTGCCACCTTCCAGCCTTTTTCCAGACTTAGTTGTATTTTAATGTCTTTGGCAACAAAACAATTAGAGAAATAAAAAAGCCTGTTTTCCATGTACAACTTCACATCCATGAAAACGTCAGTACAACGGTGTTTTAGTGTTTCTAAACTATTCCTAAAGGATCTTTAAACCAAAGAGGACACAGATGCAAGTTTAAAAAAAAAAAAAATTTTATATAGCGCGAACTAGACCTGAAGATATCAAGTATCAGAGCGCTTTACATGAGCACCAGTTTTGTTACAGATGGACACATTCATTTTTGCTAGGCACAAGGAGATTAAGCGATTTGCCCAGAATCACAGGATGTGGAGCATTGATGCCAAGACTCAAACCTGGTTCCTCAGCTTTGAGGTCGACCGTTCTAGCCGTAAGGTTACATTCTTGAAAAAGAATGAAGAGAAATTCACACAGAATGATTTTGAGGCACCTGCTAAGTGTCTTTCCTAAATCTCATAACAGGAAGAATTGACTGATATTTTATTGGGGGGGAAAAAGAGGCAACTCTTTCATGTGTGGGCCCAGATTCTCAAAGGTTTAGCTTTGAGTTAACTTTACTTTTTCAACACAAACCCGACACTAAAACTGTTTTTTGCATTTACAAACCAATGCTAATTTGTATTAGCATTGGTTTGTCTGTAAAAGTAACGCAAAGCAGCGTGAAACACTGCTTTGCATTATTTTGCGTCAAAGGTGTGTTACATGGGTGGTACATGAGTGTTCCCATTCAACCACCCAAGCTTTTTACACTAAACCCTATTCATTAACATTGATAGAAAGGATTTAGTGCCAACAATTAACGCCACTGGAAAGCTATGGCTAAACGGAGAAATGTTTTGATTTCTCCGTGCTTTTCTGACTTTGCATGTATGCTGCACTGTACAGCACACATATAAAGTAGGAACAACTTTTAAACTCGTCTAGGAATTGTATTTTGTACAGTAAGGACACCCTTACAGTACAAAAGCTATGCTAGACTCAGGCACGCACCCTAGCACTATGGTGTGTGCCTGGGGCTTGGTATCTGAAATCAGCGCTGGAGCTAGGGAGGGGGAGGAGAGTGCCATATCGCTGTGAATATGGCACTCCCCTGCTGTCTCCCTGTCGCGCAACGCAGCCTTGCAGAATCTGGGCCACAGTGTCCTGAGTAAAGTCTTGTGACAGAAACTGCACTACTCGCTGACATTCAGAGTGCCCAAACTTGTGAGCTACTAAACAAACATGGAATTCCATGCAGCAACAAAGCACCTTCACGTCTGCTCTCATGTAAGTAAGAATAGGCAGAGGAGAGTTTGCAGGCCGTTAACATAAAACCCTGACACTTTTACATTTGGTGGTGGTGGTGGCATTGAATTGAATAAAAATTAAATTAAAAACTTATTGAATAAAAAATAAAAATGTTCAAATGATCATTGGAAAATTGGATTTTATTACTACTTGGAAACCTCATAAACTGACCTCCTATGTTGAATTTTGTGCGGTGCTAAGGAAAGGGGCACTGCAATCTGGGGGTTCTACTGTTAGTCTGCCGTAGAGCCATCCTCCCTTGATGCCCGCTAATCTCATAGCTGTAGCCATACTTCCCTTGTGAGGAGAAATTGCAGCTGACAAATTGCTCTACAAAGGATCCCATTCCTTCCCTATATAACTTGTCTAATCTTCTCGATACAGATTACCCTTAACTATGTTTTTGGGAAAAAAGACTAGTTTTCTAGTATCAGTCTTTCTTCCCTTTTATTCCCTCAGGCCCTATCCTCATAGCTCCACATTTCTCCTTCCACATACTTTTTCCAAAGCCGAGAAATATAGTATCCCATCCCCTATAGTCTTCTAAAGAAGGAAGGGTAGGTGTCAGGGAGGAAAGAGGACTAGGATGAATAGTAATGAGAAACAAAAGAGTTAAAATGAGCCCAAGTAGCAGCTCTGCAGAGCTCCTACAAAGTAAGTCCATTGGCTTCTGCTAAAAGGAAGCAATGCCTCTAGCGAATCTACCCTGAATAAAAGTAGACATTTCGTTACCTAGAGCAACATATGCTGACGATATAGTCAATCTAACCAAACAGCTTTGCGGAGTTATTAAAGGATTTTTCTTTTACTAGATCCACTAAAACCAGCAAATAACTCCGAAAACCAAAATTATTCTGTCCCCTTCTAGATAAATTGAAATTGCTCTTTGAACATGTAAGGAATGTGGTGTTCTACCGCCGTCCTCTGAACAAAACTCTGGTAAACATATCTGATGATAAGGGAGAAATTGCAAAGGGATTTTTGGGAGAAACCCTGATCCAGGTCCTAGAATCGCTCTGCTCTGAAGAAGGAGACTCAGGCCATTTACAATGCCTTTTATTTGTTTGTTTTGATAATTAACACATAAATAAAAGGCATTGTCATTTACAATGCCAATAGCTGAAGCTCTTGTAAATGCGAGACATATTGCATTTCAAAGAAGCGGCCGCCATTGTCCCGGCCTGTTTGGAAAGTGAAAGCACTCCTGGCGCACTGAATGTTGCAGGAAAGCATGTTGTGCCTGCAGTAGGAGAAACTCATTAATAGAAAATAAGACGTACTGTGTAACAACCAAAGTAAAAGGGCCAGTCCTCATGGGAGGTTACAAATGAAGACAAGGCGGTACTAAGGAGTGACTAACAAGGCTATTAACGAATCAGAAGCGAGCATTTACGAAGGACAATGACAAAAATGGGCAGAGAGTGGGTAGGGCTTCAAGTCCATACTTAAATACAGCATGCCTCGCTGAGCAGTGCATGCGCTGCTCAGGCTCCACCCAAAAATGTACCTGCAGCGGTGAAACGTGCCACAACTATCCAATCCATTGGTAAATGCTCGTTTTCGTACACACAAGTATGTCAGATGCTCTTAAATTGTGCCATGTGATTGAACCATACCGCATGTGACACCCAGCCGCCCCAATGAAATGAACATAAATGAAATATTCAGATCATGCCGTACACGCCGTGACACAACGTAAATGAAACACAGACAAACAAGACCCAAAAGAAAAAACCCAAAAGAAAAATAAATACCGCGCATGATAAACAGTTGTCATGAAAAATAATCATGTGACAAAACACGAATAATGAATTGATAAAAACATGAATATGTATAATTATGTGATTTTTTGAGTATTGCCAATTCTTTTAAAAGTATATGAATATTCCAAAATTAATTGATTGGTTAAAAAACACAACCAAAAATAGAAGCAAGGCTACTGATGTTCTCATTCCATCTAGTTTTTTTTTTATCATGGTTTATTAGTTATGCTTCCTGGGTCTGTGGGACCTGACGAGTCACCAGTTTCTTACATATACTCATGTGCATGGATGGAGCACATTCCAGGGTCGCACGCCAATACATGGCCATTGAACATTCCAAAATTGAAGATTTCTGTTTTTATCTTTTCCAGTGATGTCTTGTTTGTCTAGTTACCTCTGTGGGAGGGAAGTTTGCCTGACATGCATTAGGTTTATACCATCTAGGTTGAGTTACGGGGAGCTTTGAACCACCGTGTTTTTTTGAGAAAAGCCTATACCCGCATCTTTGTGAATTTGGATGTTAAAATTTGGAAGGATGAAATTGTATGGAGAGATGAAATTCCAGGATGAAATTACAATTCCCCCAGACTATGATGTCCTGACATACAATCGACAGGGGAAGAAAAGAGGGGGGGGGGGATTAGCAGTATTTTGCCGCTGGGCCCTGACCATTGAGAAGATAGTAGAAGAGAGCCTGGATGGGGCGGAGGTCTAGGGGAGGTCTAGGGGATTCAGATCCGGCTTAAAGCTTCTTGCCTGATAGTGGTAGTAGCATATCATCCACCTCGGTCAACCCCTTTGTTTAACGATCTGTTCAATGAAGTGGTTAGTGATCTATGCTCTAGATACCAACAGATTTTAGTAATGGGGGACTTCAATTATCACTGGGATCAGACACCAAGAGAACATGTGACCAGTAGATTTAGAGAGGCTATGACCTTGCTGGGGTTGACACAAATTGTGGAGACCCCCTCTCACGAGAAGGGTCATACCTTAGACCTCATTTGGACTACATCTCCCGCTGCACTACTGACAGTGTGTAGACCATGTAGCTGGTCAGATCACTATCTGATCAGTTTTGAGAGCCCTGGGCCCAGTCGACGAAACCTCCTACCTCCAGTGTGGAGGATGGTAGGGAATTTGCATAAGATGGAGGACGCCAGTTGAGGGAGGCATTATATGAAACCATGCACCCAGGGAAATAGTCCAGGGACCCGGGCTTGGAGTACGAGAAATTGACATGCCGGTTGAGTACAGCCATTGACAAGGTGGCTCCTGCCCTGAGGGAAAGGATAATGAATAGAGTGAAGGGTGCTCCATGGTATACAGAGGAACTAAGAGGGGAAAAACAGGCCCTACGCCAGTGTGAACAGCATTGGCGGAAATTATACGATCTGAAGGCCCGGGAGGAATACAAAGCAAAACTAGCCCTCTATAAAACATCAATCAATGCAACGAAATCCGTGTATTAAGAGTTGAAGCTTAACGAGGCCACGGATACTCAGACGGAGACCTTCAATGTGCTAAGGGAGTTGTGTCAAAAGAAGGAACAGAGGACGGCTGCCAACTTGGATGACTGCATAGGAAAAAAGCTAACAGCGGTATGCCCAAATCACCCTCCTATACCTGGGCATAGGGCATCAAATTGATGAATAACAAGGGAGTACGGAGGGATGAATATCCAGTTTATTTTCAGCAAGGGCACAATTAATTACCCTGACGTTACTGTATAATTTTACAAAAACCAATGTTCAACACATACATGCCATTGGACCAGTCTCTGACCCACATATCACTTCAAAAATAAACATACAACAATGTATATACAATAACAAACACAAAACATACATATATGTCAGTCAGTCAGTCAGAAACTTTATATCACCAACACAAAGTAGGCATAAAAAGTATACTACATATAAAAAAAAGCAATTCACAACATTACGACACACATAAAAAAAGGATACTTGCTTTAAAAATACAGATACAAATTCATGATCATTTACACAGTGACAAAGGGGCAGATGTATCATCACCATCATTTGCGATTCCCAAATAGCGATTTTTTAGAAATCGCTACTTGAGAATTGCAAATTGGGATGTATGTAGAAATTCGCTATTTTTTAGCGATTTCTTAAAATTCCTTAATTGCGATTAGCAAATTGCTAATCGCAATTAAGGAATGATTTCCCATTCATTTCTATGGGCCAGGAGGCCCATAGGAAGGAATGGGAATTTATTCTCAATTTGCGATTCTCAATTTGCTAATCGCAAATTGAGAATTATTTCAAGGGTGCAAGGGTGTTTTAAGGAAATTTACATGTGTGCGCATATGGCGCACATACATGCCCTAAGGGCATGTATGAGCACCACATGGCACCTTAACAAATGCCAAAAAGCGCATTTTTAAAAGAATTCGCAAATTATCACGAATTCGCAAATTACCACCAATTACAAGTTGGTGGTAATTTGCGATTTCTTAAGGTGAAATCGCAAAAAATGAATGTTTCTTACATAGCATTTAAGGAATCGCAATTTGCGATTCCTTAAATGCTTTTGCAAAATTTGCGATTCCTGAGAATTTTTAGTCGCAAACGCTGCTTTTTTGCGAATCGCAGCGTTTGCGACTAAAAAATCCCTTGATACATCTGCCCCAAAATCATTTCATTTTGTAGAAATATAATTTCAGGTAGTTATAGACCTCTTTTTTAGTGCCAGTAATAAAAAAGACGCTAAAGAGAAATAAATAAACGGATCAGGAAGCAGCTGGAGAAAATAAAGTGCTACGCGACACTGTTTAAAATTCAATTTTTCGCATAATAATAGGGATAATGAAACGTTTCTTTTCATTATAATAAAATTTACAGACAAACAAAAAATATATGTCATCCTGCATAGATTTATTATCGCATGTACAAAATGGGAGTTCAGAAACAACATAAACACTGCGAGGAGTACCCAGAATTAACGGAATATAATTTAAACGAAACCTCACCAAGACATACCTATGTTGCAGGTTAGTAACGAAGGTTAAATATGTTCTATTTGAATTCGTTAATTCTAAGGTGGGGCACGCCAGGTAAGATTTAACTGTTCGGAGATTAATATTTTGAATCTACCTTCTTGTCTGGCGATTCGAAAGCAGTCAAGCTTTTAAGTCAGTTTTGGATATAGAACTGCAGTTAGAGGGTTTCAAAAAGAGGTAATGACGCCCAGTCGCCTTCAATGTAATTTCAACATAAGTTAGCCAAGCAATATTACCTACTCCATCTAATTTCAGGACATCTTTGATAATCTCTTTTGTCAAGGGAAGGACTCCTTTCGCCATATCGCAATTATATCAGTTATATAAGGGGCACCTAGTTCCATGTGACACTTGTAATTAGCACATGACTGTGGTAACGAAAGTACCCTTTTTAGGAAATTATCTTCGATAATCTGCAGTTTTGTACAGTCTTTCTTACCCCAAACAGCTGCCCCATAGGTAGTGGTAGATATAGTCTTGGCTTGGTACATTGTTTTTATTAGGTCTACTGGTTTTAAACCAGTTTTTTTTAATAAACTTAGTTAGAGCCCCATTATTTTTTTTATTTGAGTTCCTCTATTAGTAATCATCTTTTGCCATTTTGTTTGAGAATCAAACATAATCCCTAAATAATTAAAAGAATCGACAACACCCATTTTTCCCTTATACATATATGTATATATATAAAAAACTCAGTATCTCCAATACCCCAACAAGATATTTACAACACTAGTGTTCACTCATAATATATGAGTGATACACTTAGAGGTAGTCCTTCTAGCACATGAGGTACAACAACTCTATCTTTTCAGAAAATGTGCTTCTAATTCAACATATTTGCATTAATGGTGACTCCTCTATATACAAGCTGTCGACGTGGATGCGTTTTAGCCGTTAATTTCTTCTGGCCTCCTCAGGACAAGGGTAAAGCAAAATCTATGGGCTTGCGTCACATAATTTAGACTGCTCTCGGTCTCAAAACAGGTAACAATCCCCGTATACAAACGCCCTCAGTGCTCTGAGGCTGGCACCCCTGGTGGGGCTACCTGTATCTTACACGGTGCTGGCTGTATGATTCACCCGGGCCTCCGTTTCCCGTATGCCACCAATTATACGCAGTCTGTCCACCTAAAATCATGCAGTACCCAGCCTCACTCAATTTCGTTAGCTCCCCGACTCAAAATCCACGTTTGCCTTTTGGATGACTGCAACAAGATGCAGGACTTCTTCCTAGATAAAGTTAAAGATATCTATAGAAATAGGTAACACTCGCCTAAACCCTTGCCCTATATCAGAAGTAGACCCACCGGACTTTCAGGGCGGTATTCTCTCTGTTTTTCCTGCTCTACGCTCAAACGGTTTAGCCCATATTTTGGCCAAAGTGAAAACAGGGTCACAGGAAGACCCCTGCCCTCCCAGGGTGTTCAAAATGGCCCTCCCTGTGGTAGGGCCAGAGACGCTGTCCCTACTAAACTTGTCCTTGGCAACAGAGATGGTTCCTTACAAATTTTAGGAAGCTATGGTGACTCCATTGCTGAAGAAGGCAGGAGCGGACACCAATAACTTGAAGAACTTTCAACCTATTTCCAGAATTCCATTCCCGGCTAAAGTACAGCATGTGTTCAGAACACTTTCATCCTTTTTGGAGGAACATCAGCTGCTACATGCACGGCAAGTGGGATTCAGGGCCCACAACAGACAGCACCAAGCTGGTGATACTCTCAGTGCTGGATGAGCTGAGGCTTGCAGCCGACAAGACAAAATCGTCAGCACTGATTCTTTTAGATCTCTAAAGCGCGTTTGACACAGTGAACCATGCTCAGCTGTTGGCCCGTGTTCGGCGGCTGGGAGTTACTGGCGTGGTCTTCCAATGGATTGCTTCCTTCCTGAAGGATCGGTCACAAAAGGTCCAACTAGGGGAATGCGTGTCCAGGAATGGCGCTCTGCCATGTGGGAGTCTGCAGGGCTCTACGTGTGTCCCCCCTGCTCTTTAACATCTACCTCCAGCCACTGGTAGAAGCATTTTCAAAACTTGAATTTCAAGTGTTCAACTATGCCGACGATACGCAACTAATCGTGCGGATAGACAGCTCCACACAGGCAAAGTCCAATGTGCAGAACATTCTTCGGTTCACTATGAACTCCTCCGCTGCATCCCGACCCCTGATCCCCGCGCAGCCGACTAGGCGCTGACACGGGACTAGAGAGGGGTAAGCCGCCATCTTGGGGGGATTGTGAGGGGTGCGGACCAGTTTTTGGCATCCTCCCACCCTCCTCTTGCCGCATAAATGGCCACCAGCTTCCGTCCCCACAGCGGACGGGCGCAGCAGGCGCGCCAAAGGCAAGCCGTCCGCGCCAGTGCGTCGCCTCTCGCCAGAGATGCTGGCCACAACCTGCCGGACAGGGGGTTCTATTCTAGAGAGGTCCTGTTTAATCTGCGCCCCTCTAAGCCTCAAGGATGTTTGGCTCCTCTTAATCCTATGAGTGGTCCGCTAACTTGCATGTGCGGCCAGTTTGCCCTTCCCACTCCTACTGCTATAGAAGCCTTCTCTAAACCTTCCTTGCAACAACAGGTCAAGGTGTTACAGCTGAATGTGCGGTCATTATCTAAACATCATGCGGAAACATTTGATCTTATAGTTGATGAATCTCCTGATAGCTTCTTCTTGACTGAAACGTGGATGAGGGATGACTTATTGACTATTTCGAATCTAGCACTACCCCCCGATTACTCGATTTCTCTGATTAATAGAGCTACCAGAGGAGGCGGTATTGCCGTGATCACGAGGTCTGCCTATTCCTGCCTTTTTGAGAAAGTCAATATGGGAGGTGGGGAATGCGCACATTTCAGCATTGCCATAAATATTAATTTCACCTTCTCAGGGCTATTAATATATAGGCCCCCTGGATCTGTGTGCGGATTTAACACTACTCTCTTGGAGATTGTTGAAGCGTTCGCTGTAGGGTCTGCAAACTTCAGTGTCCTGGGCGATCTTAATCTCCACTTTGAGTTGGAGCATAATCCGACTATCCGCACCCTATCTGCTGATTTAGCTGCCTTTCAGCTTCTTCAAATAGTAAAAAGTCCCACTCACATAGGAGGTCATGTGTTGGATCCGATTTTTACGAACATCGAGATGTCCAGCACTACCACTCCCATACCGATAGTTTTGTCGGACCATTTTTTTGTGGATATGACTTTTTGTATCCCTAGCTCTACCTCTTGTAAAATCCAAAGAGCTATGCTCAAAAGACCACGGCGTAAGCTCCGATTAGAGGACTTCCATTCACTACTAGGATCCGACCCTTTGGGTCCTCTTAATGATGTTGAGACAGGGTATGAATCCTTCTGCGCATGGCTCACCAGGGCACTTGATATACTTATACCAGCCACTTGGGTTAAAGGACATACTCAGGACGCTAACCCTTGGTACAATGACATCTTGGCGGCCTTGAAGAAGACCTGTAAAAGGCACGAACGTGAGTGGAGGAAAGATTACTCCTCTGAGAAAAAATTCTGCTATTTGAAAGAGCTTAAGGTATATCATAGAGCAATTTGCAGGACGCGGGCGGAGTATTACGCCTCCGAAATAAAAGTGAGCTCTAACCCTGCTAAGGTCATCTTTAAGATTCTTAAAGAGCTGAGCACCAAAATATCTGCTAAAAATATCCCTATATCAGCTGCCCAAAGTGAAGAATTGGCCTACTTCTTTGTGGAGAAAATCCGGGGCATATATTAATCGTTCGCCCCTGTGAATGAGTCTGGCTCCATCCTCTCCACGAGACATAGCCTTGCCTCCCAATTGTCGGTTATTCCTGAAATCTCTTGGGAGGAGTTTGACAAACTAACTAGGCATAATAAATCAGGCTCTCCGGCTGATCCCCTCAAGCCTGCCCAGTTTAGAGATTCTTCTCTGTGCTGTCTGACCCCGCTATACAATCTTACTAATGCCACCTATTCATCTGCTATCGTTCCAGCTAAATGGAAGCAGGCTTGGGTCTCTCCTATACTAAAAAAAACCAATTTAGACCCTCTGAAGCCTGAAAATTTCAGACCTATTTCCCTGCTTCCCTGGGCTACGAAGATTGCGGAGTCCCATGCTAATTCAATCCTTACCAACGTATTGAATGCCAACAACACACTGGATGAAACTCAGCATGGGTTTCGCGCCGGCCATAGTACAGATACGGCTCTCCTGGCTATGACGGAGCACCTTCGTTCCACCCTTGATCACGGTCAAACGGCGTCACTTGTCCTATTGGATCTGAGTGCCGCCTTTGACACTGTCTCCCATCAGATCTTGCTCCGCCGGTTCGAAGAGGCAGGGATCACGGAGATGGCTCTTGCCTGGTTTAGATCCTTTTTGACTGAGAGATCCTTTTGTGTTTCTACGCCCCCCTTCCCTTCTAGGGCTTATGCCATTGAACAGGGTGTTCCTCAGGGTTCGGTATTGAGCCCCACCTTGTTCAATCTCTACGTTCAACCACTTGCTGCGGTCGCCAAAGTATAGGACCTCAACATCGTATCATATGCTGACGATACGCAGCCAGTGGTTGCCCTTACGGAAGGTGCCACCATGGATCATGCTAGATTCAAAGCCGGTCTGGCCGCTGTGGCAGAATGGATGACAGCTAACTGTCTACAGCTAAATGCTATACAAAAGGGGATGATGGACGGAGCGTTTGAACAAATCAAACACTCACCCCCCAGTCAACTGATCTGGGTTTAATCCATCACCATTCTTTAGTTCACTCAGCCACCCCAGTTCAGACATGGCTATATGCAAATCAGTCTGACCCTGTGCCTTATGGGAACAGTCCAGCCCGAACTGCCAAGCCATGTCTTCCCTGGACCGGAAACAAGCATCCTGGGACCGGTTTCGGATTCATAATCCTCATCAGCCAGGCTATCTTGAATCCAGTGGCCAAGTGAGCAAGGGACTCACGTCTGAGCATACCCTGCCACACTTAGGGCGAACAAAGCGATACAAAAGGGGATGATGAACGGAGCGTTTGAGCAAATCAAACACTCACCCCCAGTCAACTGATCTGGGTTTAACCCATCACCATTCTTTAGTTCACTCAGCCACCCCAGTTCAGACAGGTGGCTGAGTGAACTATATGCTATAAGGAAGAATGTTAAATGTTAATGTTAAAAAGTATTTATTGAGCACGCTGCCACCGGTTGGTTTCCTGGCGCTAAAGTAATGTAAATGTACAGGAATTTATATAGCGCAAATCACCAAGCGGTTTCTAAGCGCTTGCTTAGGGAACCCGTCCTGGTATTCCCCTGTGAGATAACCCCGGCAGGGTATCCGCAAGGTGAAAGCCAGGCATCCCGCCGCGAGGGGCCGTTGTGGAGATTAAGCAAGCTATTGCCCAGAGTCGCAGAGTGTGAACCGTGAATCGAGTAGGCACCGGAGCGAGAATTGTCGAGTCCATGGACATTTTAGGACTCAAGACCCCGCCGAGCCGGGAATTGAACCCTGGTCCCAGGCTGACCTCTGCTTCCAGGTCTGCCTCCTCTAACCAGTGAGCCACACTTCTCCACTAGACAGAGAACGAATCCTGAAGGCGGGAGGGGAAGGCGATCAGTGATACGCTTGTTTAAAAAGCCATGTTTTCAAGGCTTTCCTAAAAGACAAGAGGTCTGGGCATGACCTGATCTCAAAGGGGTAGGTGTTCCAAAGGCGAGATGCAAGAACCGCAAATCTGCAGCCACCAGTACGTTTGCGTTTGAAGGCAGGTGTCTGGAGGAGAGCTTGGTGCGCAGAGCGCAGATTGCGGGAGGGGGTGTACCTGGTGAGGATATGGTCTATGAATTTAGGGCTTTTACAATGGAGGGATTTAAAGATCATGCAGCCAGTTTTAAAAGAGCAACGTTGGGCCAGGGGGAGCCAGTGAAGGTCCCTAAGCAGAGGAGAGGCTGAGTGCCATCTGGGTTGCGCAGTGAATAACCTGGCAGCGTAATTCTGGACCATCTGGAGGCGCTTTAAGAGATAAAGGGGAAGGCCTAGGTATATTGAATTTGCATAATCCAGGTGGGACAAAACCGTGGTAATCACCACCTGGGTCATGGCTGCAGGAGTGAAGAAACGTCGCACCTTCCGGATTTTCCTGAATTCTCGTGACACGGGGGTTTTTAGAAAATAGGACTAGAGGGGCGCGCTACCTGGGTTGATACGTTACAAAGTGTGTGAGAAGCAAGATAGTCGTTCATGTAGTGCGTGAAGAGCAGACGGCAAAACACCCTTAACCGTCCAAACAAGTCAAAAGACAAAACATTAGTACATAGCTAAGCTCTCGCAACTACATTTGTGTTCATCCAAACAAGGTACAATGACCAAAGTCAAAAAGGAAGCGCAGAAGCAGGTTCTTTGATGTAAGTCTTCTTGTCACAGCAAGATGTTTAATTTTCTCCAGACTTGAGAATAATAGAGACGCCGACACGTGTTTCGTCGTGTGCGGTTGAGTCACACGACTCTTCAGGGCTTCCACTCCAATTCCAATATGTGGATGGAGTAAGTCTGGACCTCTGAAAGCTCTGTATCGAGCAATGGGTTTTCAGTGAGTTTATGCAACAGCCGATGCTGTGTAACACAATATTCAGTTGCAGTATAAGGATGATAATTGTCTTATCCCACTGGTAATTTTCATATGTAGGAATAGCACTGCTAGTTGCTATGGTGTGAGGCGGAAAGCCGGGAGGGGATTCTTTATGGCGCCAAAAAGAGGAAACGGGTACGTGTCCTCCGCAGTGGTGTGCCGCTGCAGGCAATCCCTCCTCTGTTAGTTCCCGGCGGTCGTCTCTCGTGTCCGGATTTTCCTGAGCTGGAAGAAACACTTGGAGACCACTTGACCCACTTGAGTTTTTAAGGAGAGGTCGCTGTTCAGGGTCACTCCAAGTGTCTTTGCGGCAGGGGTAGGGGTAGGGGCTTTGCCCATATCGGATGGCCAGTAGTGAGGGCCCCCGAATTTGGCACTGTCCCCTGTAAGCACCAGCTCGGTTTTTCCAGGGTTTCATTTTAAGTGATTTTGGTTCATCCAGGTTTGGATGAACCGCATGGTAGACTGAAAATGAGAGATGGAGGGTGTGGAGTTGTCAATCGTAAAGAGCAGTTGCAGGTTGTCTGCGTAATTAAATACAGACATCTGAATGTCTCCTAAGGCCTGGATTAACGGGAGAATGTAGATGTTGAACAGGTGGGGTGACAGTGATGAGCCCTGAGGAACTCCATAGGTGATGGAACGTTTAGGGCCAACCAGGGTACCCAGACGGACCGACTGGGAACGATTCTCCAAAAAGGACTTCAGCCAATATGCCGCTAGGCCCCTGATGCCAGCCTGATTGACACGGTCGATCAGTATGTCATGGTTGACCGTGTCAAAAGCGGCCGACAGATCTAGGAGCACCAGGGCCTGAGGGGAGTGTCTGTCAGCGCAGTCACGGAGCGAGTCAAGGACCGCGACAACCACTGCCTCAGTTGAGTGGGCAGGGCGAAAACCTGCCTGATGGGAGTCTAGACAGTTTGAGCTCTCCAAAAAGTTGGACAGATGTTTCGCGACATGGGCTTCTAAGACTTTAGCCAAAAAAAACACTGGAACTTGTTGATTGTATCAATTCATTTTTATTGGTTGTGCACCCTGGGTGTGGGGACCGGACCTGACGAGGCTCCAGTTTCTTACGTAGATTTGATATTGCCACATCTTAAAACAGTAACTTTTCTGCACGATTCCAAATGTGAGCTTAATGGCATTGTATGCAAAAATACCACGAGCAGCAATTGATCTACAAATTAATATTTTTTTGCATGCATAATTTCTATATACAGGAATTTTCATATATGAAAAACCGAGATCATCCTATTACAATCCATTTGGAAACAGCCAAACATGCTAAATTAGCCACGAATCCCCCATCTACTTCAAAGCAGGTGGTAAATTACAGCAATGAACTTTAAAAATCAAATCATATTTCAATAAGGGGATAAGCGTATGAAAAAGTACAAACACATGAATTTACAGCACTGCACCTGAAACACCCAAACATTAATAACACACTAGTGTATCCAAGTGAGCACACAGGGCAGTAAATTCCACATTAGCACTCACATTTGCTTGAAAGCTGCACCACCGAGGTAGCTTACATTAATTACTTATTTAGGTTTCAGAAGAAACACATGAATATCCAACATGCTTTTCTATTACTTAAAGAGGAATATGCTGTCCCATGCCAAAGACCACTGGGTTACCCTAGAAGGAGTAGACGGCCTCAGGTTGCCTCAAACCCGTAAACATCTCACTGTCCTACAACTACCCCTTTTCTGGGTATGACTGACACAGTGTGCCTTCTTACATCCAGCTGTCATGCACTGAAGATCAATATTGGCCTACAGCCTGCTTTGTAAACCCTGTTTACTCCACCCTAATCTCTTCCCCATTCCATTTATTAACAACAGTAAATGTATGTATATATCACTTGCTACCCATTACGAGGCATTGAAGAGCTTTACTGCACTTAGCATGCTACTCCAGAACCCAAGGTTAGTGGTTACTCCAGTGGTTAAATGTTGATTATTGCGATTAGTCATGTGCTTTTAAGAAAAGAATCGCATGCATTTCCTCCAGTTACTTTGTGATAGGTATATTAGTACCAGTTAGGTGGGATCATTAGTGATGGCCATGTGGTTTGAGGTGAATGGTTGGTGAGATAGTTAGGCTGGCAGAGACTAGGTAATGCTAGGTTGCAGTGATCGGTCTTTAAAGAGGGGTTATGAGCTATGAAATGAGGTGTCAGCCTTTTGCTGAATTACAATAAGAGACATTATGACAACCAGGCATGAGACTGAGAGAAGGCTATACTCCAGAATAGAAGGTATGCGGAGGATGGAAGGTAAGAAGAGGGTCACTCTGAAGACAGAGAGAAGAGTAATCAGGTAGAAGTCAAGGCCAATGTTTCATGCAGAGGTTAGGAGTATAGTTGAAGAAGGCTTTTTGAGATAGCAAGATGTCTAAGGAGGTAAGCTGTAGAAAGCAAACACCTTCAAGCTCCTCACCCATGCCCACAAAGCACTCTACAACGCAAGACCAGCATACCTTAACGAACGACTATCTTTCTACACCCGAAGCGCCAGCATCGCTCCTCCGCCCTCGCCACCATCCCGCGCATCATTGAATGACCACCAGCGGCAGATTATTCTCCCACCTCGCCGCCAAGATGTGGAACACCCTCCCTGCCCACCTACGGCAGATCCAGGACCTGCTGACCTTCAGGAGACTCCTCAAGACCTGGCTGTTCGACCAGTAGTTGCTTCCCTCACCCCCTTAGCGCCTTGAGACCCTCACGGTGAGTTGCGTGCTCTACAAATGTGTTGATTGATTGATTGAGGTTGAAAGAAGAAAACATTATACATAGTGCTCAGTATCCGGGTCAGACAGCTTAAAACACGTGAGTCTGAGAGTACATATCCCTTAAACATTAGGAGCCTGAGGCTGTTGTGTGCCAACCCTAGGATGGCCCTTTTAAACATAGTCTGGAGTATGCCAACCTTCATACAGGGTCTGTGCGCTGCATAAGAGGACTTAACGCAGAAAACAGAAAAGGTCTCATTTAATAATCTTCCCTCACTATTCTGTATTAAGGGGGGGAGGGGTGCTACAGTCTGATGTTTTCTGCCTCCTCACAGACCCCTATGCTTCAGTTTCCCCAACCTTTTCTTTCCTGCCCAGGTGCCCTTCCCTCCCAGGTCCGAGGTCTGGAGGGTCTATTTTAATAGAGGGCCTAGAGTACAATTTGTTTTATTTGGCCATCAGACAGTGAATCTGGTTTGCTATGCTTCCAGCAAGTGACTGGGAAGAGAAGGTACCGAAGGCACATGGGCACATCACTGGAAGCCTCCTTCTTCCTGTTGGCATCAGGCTCACAACCCTGTTGTGCTGTTGCTACTGGTTGCAGTGATGAATCCATCTTTTTGTCTTTCCCAGTAAGGCTCCTGTGGCCGGTTAAGTGGCTTGCAAGTGGTGGATGTCTGCCATGTTTTGGTTAGCCGTTGAATCCACATGCAGTCATGTTTCCACAATGCCGAGGTCCAGAATGTTGACAGGCGGCCTCCTGCGGGGTGAGTTGTTTAGGTTTACTTGCTCCTGTCACATTTTAGCCTAGGTTTACTATAGGTTAAATGGGTTCTTGCACTGCACAATTGTGAGCTTTAAGCACTAGCCTTTTCAATGTTAAGTAAATCAATGCAAAGCTAAGAGTCACTTGCGCTGCTTTGGGCAATCGGAGTGTCCTCACAAACAAATTGTAAATAACTCCCTAAATGGCTTCAGAACATTAATAGTATGTGTCAGCTCATAGAACTGTGGTGCTATGCTGCCCTTATATGACTTACACGCCTGTGCATGGCCTCGTGTTCTGTCAGAGTCCTCCCTGGTGCCTTTCTAGAGGGCTAATGTTGGATTACTCTTGGCCTATTTTTTGCTGGTTTGGGTTTGCTTTGCATTTCTGTACATGATGTTGCCTGGGCCTCTCCTTCTCTGTTTGGGTTGTTGTCACCTGTGTTCTCCTGATCTTGTTTCATGGGAGTTCGGTCTGTTTCTGTTGTGCTATTTGCTTCATCCATGTCCTTCTTCATGTAGGAGGCTTGGACACATCCTCAGTATTAATGCATGGAAGCAGATTAGAGTGAGAGTAAGGTCTAGATTACACAGGAAATATGTAAAAAAGCAGGGGCTACCTGAAACTTGGCCCAGAACTGTATCTGAGAAATAAACAATCTCTGTCTGAAAACTGAGTATAAGTATGAGAGAGAAAACCCCAGTCAGTGTGCCAGAAATTGTCGTCGAGCAGTGCCAGGGGTCCCGCACCAGTGGAGATCAAGAAATACTTTTAAGCTCAGGCTTGGAGTCAATCACTAGCAACTCTCATTGCCAGGTCTAGGAACATGGGAGTTCTTCCTGCTATGAAGAGGTTTCTTCAAACCACCAGGAGGGAAGGATCCTACTGACTGCTGGAGCTGCTGTAGGTACCCTTGTGTGAAGGAAGGAGTGTAGAAAAGGAGGACCAGGTGGACCTGTGTGGGAAGAACTGACTTTGGTCCATCTTTGACTTTGGCCCGCATTGGCTAAGGAACGGACTTGAACGACCAGGCCGTGTGGTGAGGCCTTGGGGCTCCCTTCCATTCTTCCCCAGAGTGAAACAACTTGCTCCCTGGACCTATGTTTGTATGTGGGAATTTGGGGCTTCTTCCTTGACTAATTTGTGAAAACCTGCAGGAGGTGTCCTGCGAGACCTCCAATGTGTCCCGCAAGACTTCCAGTGACTACAAAGGACAGACTGACTACACACCTCCTTGGGCATCGTCCACTAAGAAAAACCACAATCACAATTCACCAAGACAACAAAATGCCTCTGACGGGCTCATCCTTCCTGAGAAGATCACAACCACATTTGGCTGTTTCATCTTTACCTCTGACGAGATCACCACTGCAACCAGGTGTGGTCTATCTGTCTGCGTGGTGGCCTTGACTCTGAACCAAGGAAGATCCACCAAGGAAGTTCTCCCTGTCGCCGGCCAGATTGGACGCATTCCCAGTTTGTTTGTGTCTGCGCAGCCGCATCTTGCATGGTTTAGGGGCGCGTTTGCACACTGCAGCAGACCCGTAGACATCAGCTGAGTCAGCAGGGCAGGAGCAGCGCCAGCATGCACGTGTGGTTTGCCAATGGGAGTAGTGCAACGCTATCTATCCCCCAGCTGGCAGAAACAGGCAAACTGAGTGTTGGACTTCTTAAAGGTGTGGTGTATAATTTCAAGGACTGCAACAGATACTGAGACAAGTATGATTTTAATTTCTTCATATCCAGATTTGGGAGATACCTACAGTGTGAGAGGTGGGTCAGGAGATAACCACCAGTCACCTAATTATGTCTTTATGAAATACTTATCCATATGCTTATTGGAGCAGCCTACGGCCATACTGGTTGACTCCCCAGCCTCCTGTATGTATTTTATGTATATTTATCTGTCCATCGCCATTTACGTCCTTTGGCTTTTCAAGTAAAAGCATTGGCTGCACAAAAAGTTAGTAACTATTTTTTGATTGATTTAAGTGTCTCTAATCATCTCACCTCTTCTAGTAAGACATGGACTACTCTACCCACTTACTTTGAGGGTCAAGTTCTAAAAGAGACTACTTTATGGTCAGTTTTGTGTCCAGCAGTAAGGAATGCACCAGGACTAAAGAGATAAATGGCTCTCATTGTTACAATTTGAGCCCTGTGACCCCCCTAATTACCCCGGGACCCCTAAAATAGATCCACATGGTGGTGCACAAGTGAGTCTCTATCCTCAGCATGGGCTGTCTGCGATTCCCATAAATATCCAGACATTGACGGTCTCTTGAACAGAGTGACCAGCTCTTTGCTATTTGAGATCAGGGGTCCCTGAAGGAGCAGGGGGCCATGCAGCAGCAGGAGGAGGCGAGATGTGCCATCTGGCAGCAGATACAATAGAGGTGGGACTCCAGGTCTGCCTGATCCACTGAGGGACACAGATCTAAAGGGAAAAGTGTCAGGCACTAAGTAGACTGGTAATTCCAAAAAAGAGCAGTATTGGCTCTAACTGACCGCACAGGCATTTTGTATTCTTAATATGTATGCAGTAGCACTCAGCCTTCTAATGGTCCTACTGCTTTGAAACCATAAACCAAAGTGAAAATCAATATATAAAAGGGAGTGTTTCTCTTTTGTATATGTTTTTCACTAAGTCCACTCGTATTCTTTTGTGGATTCCCTGCCTCCAGGTAGGAGGTACTGGAGGAAAACAATGCTGTTCAAAGAAAGACAAGAAAACAAAAGTAGCGCTTTACTGGCAAACTCTGTAAAGTGGCGCTAATGTGTTGGGGTTTGAAAAAAAATATCTGGCCACTTTAGGAACACTCCATCTTGCTTTATTTAATTATTTTTCAGAGTTTGAAAATGTTATTTCCGAGGCTGCACATTGGAATAGAAAAATGTCAAAACGGCATTTCCAGCAAAAGTGGCTTTCTTTTTTGCATCCATTTCACAGGGGTAAAATTGGACAACAGGAAGAGACGGTGAGAACCATTTCTTGATTCATGATTTTCGATAAGTGAGAAGGAGTTAGACAGAACGAGAGGGAATAGGAGTAAGAAAGAGGGGGCAGCTGCCAGCAGGAGAGCAGAAGCGGACACCTTCCTTGTCTTGTCTGGGCAGGAAGTAAGAGACAGAGACCTTTTCCTTCTCTGCTCCCCACCCGTCCACGAACAGAATATTCCTGACGTCCAGGGGCACATGTTCATAATAAAAAAGTAGGGGAACGGAATCTACAGAATTAAAGTAGTAGGGGCACGCCGTGCCCTGCCGTTCCCGCCCACTTCGACCACTGGTTAGAAGATGCGTTTATGATGGCCACCACTCGCCCGCATCTTGTCGCATGCTTTATCATCGGGTCCGCTTCTGTGTGCGAATGAGTATCCACCATTAGGTTGACGTAGTAATTATGGTGTCAGTGTTGAAAAAGTGGTCAGTAGGAAAACCCCTTTTACATATGTAATTCTGGCCCCTGGTGACCCTGCCTTAACCATCCCCTACTCCTACAATTTGGTACAAGCAACTGCCTTTCACTACACTTAGGGCCGGACGGGGAACCAAAAGCAGCCGGGGCAGAAATGCTCAAGCCGCCTTGCTCCCTCAGTTCATCTCCTCCCGCAATCTCTCTTTTTCCATCCATCTTCTCTTTCCTTCTCTCTTCTACCCTCCGATTGCTTTCTTACAATCTACCCTTCCTTCCTTTCTTGAAGCCCCTCCCCCCTGCCTGCTGCAATTAGCCTGGGAAAGCTGGGGGAAATATCTAAAACAAGCTACCAAAGGCTCTAGCCCACCAGGGAAATGCCCACTGAAATAAGGCATGGCTTGGCAGTTCGGGCTGGACTGTTCCCATGAGGCACAGGGTCAGACTGATTTGTATATAGCCATGTCTGAACTGGGGTGGCAGAGTGGGCTAAAGAACGGTGATGGATCAAACCCAGATATTTTGACTGGGTGTGAGTGTTTGATTGGTTCAAATGCTCCGTCCATCACCACCCCCTTTTGTACCGCTTTGGCCGCCATAAGTGTAGCAGGGTATGCTCAGACGTGAGTCCCTTGCTCACTTTGCCACTGGATTCAAGCAAGCCGGGCTGAAGACGGCTGTAATGCCAGAAACCGGTCCTCGGAAGCTTGTTTCCAGTCCAGGGAAGGCATGGTTTGGCAGTTCGGGCTGGACTGTTCCCATGAGGCACAGGGTCAGACTGATTTGTATATAGCCATGTCTGAACTGGGGTGGCAGAGTGGGCTAAAGAACGGTGATGGATCAAACCCAGATCTTTTGACTGGGTGTGAGTGTTTGATTGGTTCAGATGCTCCGTCCATCACCACCTCCTTTGGTACCGCTTTGGCCGCCATAAGTGTGGCAGGGTATGCTCAGACGTGAGTCCCTTGCTCACTTTGCCACTGGATTCAAGCAAGCGGGGCTGAAGACAGCTGGAATGCCAGAAACCGGTCCTGGGAAGCTTGTTTCCGGTCCAGGGAAGGCATGGCTTGGCAGTTCGGGCTGGACTGTTCCCATGAGGCACAGGGTCAGACTGATTTGCATATAGCCATGTCTGAACTGGGGTGGCAGAGTGGGCTAAAGAACGGTGATGGATCAAACCCAGATCTTTTGACTGGGTGTGAGTGTTTGATTGGTTCAGATGCTCCGTGCATCACCACCCCCTTTGGTACCGCTTTGGCCGCCATAAGTGTGGCAGGGTATGTCCAGACGTGAGTCCCTTGCTCACTTTGCCACTGGATTCAAGCAAGCCGGGCTGAAGACAGCTGGAATGCCAGAAACCGGTCCTCGGAAGCTTGTTTCCGGTCCAGGGAAGCCATGGCTTGGCAGTTCGGGCTGGACTGTTCCCATGAGGCATAGGGTCTGACTGATTTGCATATAGCAATGTTGGAACTGGGGTGGCAGAGTGGGCTAAAGAACGGTGATAGATCAAACCCAGATCTTTTGACTGGGTGTGAGTGTTTGATTGGTTCAGATGCTCCGTCCATCACCACCCCCTTTTGTACCGCTTTGGCCGCCATAAGTGTGGCAGGGTATGCTCAGACGTGAGTCCCTTGCTCACTTTGCCACTGGTTTCAGGCTAGCCGGGCTGAAGACGGCTGGAATGCCAGAAACCGGTCCTCGGAAGCTTGTTTCCGGTCCAGCGAAGGCATGGCTTGGCAGTTCAGGCTGGACTGTTCCCATGAGGCACAGGGTCAGACTGATTTGCATATAGCCTTGTCTGAACTGGGGTGGTAGAGTGGGCTAAAGAACGATGATGGATCAAACCCAGATCTTTTGACTGGGTGTGAGTGTTTGATTGGTTCAGATGCTCCATCCATCACCACCCCCTTTTGTACCACTTAGGCCGCCATAAGTGTGGCAGGGTATGCTCAGACGTGAGTCCCTTGCTCACTTTGCCACTGGTTTCAAGCTAGCCGGGCTGAAGACGGCTGGAATGCCAGAAACCGGTCCTCGGAAGCTTGTTTCCGGTCCAGGGACGGCATGGCTTGGCAGTTCGGGCTGGACTGTTCCCATGAGGCACAGGGTCAGATTGATTTGCATATAGCCTTTTCTGAACTGGGGTGGTAGAGTGGGCTAAAGAACGATGATGGATCAAACCCAGATCTTTTGACTGGGTGTGAGTGTTTGATTGGTTCAGATGCTCCGTCCATCACCACCCCCTTTTGTACCGCTTTGGCCGCCATAAGTGTGGCAGGGTATGCTCAGACGTGAGTCCCTTGCTCACTTTGCCACTGGATTCAAGCAAGCCGGGCTGAAGACGGCTGGAATGCCAGAAACCGGTCCTCGGAAGCTTGTTTCCGGTCCAGGGAAGGCATGGCTTGGCAGTTCGGGCTGGACTGTTCCCATGAGGCACAGGGTCAGACTGATTTGCATATAGCCATGTCTGAACTGGGGTGGCAGAGTGGGCTAAAGAACGGTGATGGATCAAACCCAGATCTTTTGACTGGGTGTGAGTGTTTGATTGGTTCAGATGCTCCGTCCATCACCATCCCCTTTTGTACCGCTTTGGCCGCCATAAGTGTGGCAGAGTATGCTCCAGTGGTCGAAGTGGGGAAAATAAAGTTGGGGAACTGTGGGCAGAGAATCAGTGGGACATATTTCCAATCACAGAATGTCACAAATATGCTTAAAGTGGAAGCACAAACCATTTGTCTCGGAGCCATGCTGCTTATGTCATATTCACTTCTCACTTTTCCACCAGAGCAGTTCCAACATGAATAGCAAAATATCCTAGTTTGCAAATGTTTTCTATATAATTATGGCTCTGCCATAGTTGACACATAACGCACCATCTGATACATAATCTGACCATTTTAACTAATTAATTGTTTGTAGCTCAAACGGATCAAAAGTTACAAAAAATTTGACTTCTGTTTCTGCGAAGTGGACGGCCCTTCGCAAAGGTTGACTGATCACCTTTCTCAATGCTGCATTTTTATGTTACACTGGTACTAATAAAGCAAAATCTTTCCAGAGACTTGGCATGTGTGAAATGTCAAATAATAAAGTATCAGAAAATATACTGCATTACGCTGCAGCCTTTTTTTGCTGCATAATGTAGTCCACACTAACCCATAATGTTGTCCTCCTTTGCTGCATAATTCCATTGACCCCAAAGCAGGCAGCACATGTTAAAAGTGCTTGTGCATGAAGCAGAGAGACTGTGAAGTTTGCAAACTTAGTATGTTGTTCGTGCAAATCCTGCATTGCCAATCCCTGGTGAGTTGCAGCTACTAATGCTGAAAAAGGCCAATGGAGGTAGCAATGGGTGACCTCAAGTGCAGGGCTGGCTTTAGCCCAGGTGGCGTCCTGTGCAACAATGTTTGTTAGCGCCCCCAATAACCACCTCCACCACGTATTCCCTCACTACCACCCTTTAACAGTGCCCCTCAAGTCTCCATAACTACACTCTCTCTCATATGCATTTAATTTGATTTACAGCGCCGCTCATAACAGTAGAGGGCGTCAGAGTACTTTACATCACACACATTAAACAGAGACAATCAATTATACGTGTGTACATCACTGTGTAGGGAATGTTACATAAGACAAAGGACTACAAGGTGTAGGAGCCACATGACAACCATACTAGTAGGCAATACAGTTTAATAGTGATTGGTCTAGAGAAACACAAATTGAGAATTTAAAACGTAATAGCATGGTTGGGGGTTCTCTTTAATAATCAGAATTGATTTCCATCTGAGTGAGCACCTTTTGCAACATTAGGATAATCAAACACTGGGGAAAAAAACATAACGCTCTAATTTACACCTTGCAGTTTGCATGCTGCTCTTAGGTGACGGTTAATAGCTCACTGTTCTATGTTAGGATTTTAACTTATAAATTGCAAGTAACAAAAGGATCTCTGAGAAAAGCAGTGACCCACTGACCTATTTACATTATGTGCACTTTGTGATCTATGTTCTTTGCAGCAGGCACATTAACCCTGTACGCTACCTTTCCATGAGTCAAAACTTCCACCAGACAAAACTCTGATCTCTCTCTCTCTCTTACTCTCTAAGAAGAACATTAATCACCCGCATTATCATGACATTTTTATTGTCTCTGAAAATTGTTGGAGGCTAGGAGGCAGCAAGTCATTTTTAGAACCATTATATACTTGCAAACAGGACGCCCCCACCCAAAGTCAGTGCCCGGTGCAGTCACACTGGTCGCACCGCCCTAGAGCCGGCCCTTCTCAAGGAATCTGTGACCTCAGTGACAGAGTCATTGTTGCTCTATGGTGTGCTGCTTCATAGGCCTACCCGCAAGACTGGAGGTGAACTTCAGTATGGGTTGTGGTGGACAGGCATCAAGGTGAACCCACACTTGCCACCGCTAGGGTCCACCTGCTAGTGCTAAGACACCAGGGTTTTAAGTTTAGCAGGGCCATCTATGGTATAGCACAGGAATGTGCTTCCTCGGGAGCGTGGTCTGGCTATGAAGGCTGAACCTGGTTCCCCAGTTCCAAATGTGGCCGCTCTGGTGTAGTGCCACATCCTCTCCTCTACTGAACACCGTACTGCCCCACTGAGAGAAACGTGCACTGCCTTCAACTACAACAGAATTGTGCCCCGCTATAAAGACCTGGATGTAACTTAATTCAAATTACGCACTAGACAAGAGCAATATGCTGCCTAGAAAAAAAGTACCAACATCCTGGAAAAAAAAATGAAGTATAGGAAATATATGCAGGATCAAAATGGTTACCAATCCACCCATCAATCAGGCATTGCAGTACCTCCAAGATGGGTGCACTTCCCCACCTGGGAAAAACAATATTGTTCAAAGAAAGACAAGAAAAACAAAGTGGCGCTTCACTGGCAAACGCGGTAAAGTGGCGCTAATGTGTTTGGGTGTGAATAAAATCAATCTGGCCGCTTTGCGAACACTGTCTTGCTTTTTTAATTTTTTTATTTCTTTTTCATAGTTGGAACCTTTTATTCCTGAGGCTGCACTGTGGAAAACAAAAATGTCAGAAAAAGACAACAAAAGTGTTTTTTTCCTGTTTTGGGATCCATTTCCCAGGGGATCAAATAAACGAAAGGAGGAAAGAGAGGGTGAAAAACGTTTCTTGAAGTCCGTTTCCACTAAGGGAGGAGGAGCAAGACAGAAAGAGAGGGCATAAGAGAAAGAAGGAGAGGGGGGGGCAGCTGCCAAAGGCAGAACAGAAGTGCACACTGCCCTTGTCTTCTCTGGGCAAGAAGGAAAAGAGTCCTTTTCCTCCTCTGCCCCCCACGCCCGTCTCCGTACCGTGGCCGAGCCTTCTTTGCAGGCCTTTGCAACTTTGCTGTCCTGGGATGAATGTTTAAAATAAACAAAGTAGGGGAACGGAATCTAATGAAAAAAAGAAGTAGGGGCACACCGTGCCCCGCCGATCCCGCCCACTTCGACCACTGGTATACTCAGACGTGAGTCCCTTGCTCAGTTTGCCACTGGATTCAAGCAAGTCGGGCTGAAGACGGCTGGAATGCCAGAAACCGGTCCTCGGAAGCTTGTTTCTGGTCCAGGGAAGGCATGGCTTGGCAGTTCGGGCTGGACTGTTCCCATGAGGCACAGGGTCAGACTGATTTGCATATAGCCATGTCTGAACTGGGGAGGCAAAGTGGGCTAAAGAACGATGATGGATCAAACCCAGATCTTTTGACTGGGTGTTAGTGTTTGGTTGGTTCAGATGCTCCGTCCATCACCACCCCCTTCTGTACCGCTTTGGCCGCCATAAGTGTGGCAGGGTATGCTCAGAAGTGATTCCCTTGCTCACTTTGCCA
Organism: Lissotriton helveticus; assembly: GCF_964261635.1. Classification (NCBI taxonomy): domain Eukaryota; kingdom Metazoa; phylum Chordata; class Amphibia; order Caudata; family Salamandridae; genus Lissotriton; species Lissotriton helveticus. Next base: position 2,107,615,709 of record NC_136061.1, read on the forward strand.
CTGGATTCAAGCAAGCCGGGCTGAAGACGGCTGGAATGCCAGAAACCGGTCCTCTGAAGCTTGTTTCCGGTCCAGGGAAGGCATGGCATGGCAGTTCGGGCTGGACTGTTCCCATGAGGCACAGGGTCAGACTGATTTGCATATAGCCATGTCTGAACTGGGGTGGCAGAGTGGGCTAAAGAACGGTGATGGATCAAATCCAGATCTTTTGACTGGGTGTGAGTGTTTGATTGGTTCAGATGCTCTGTCCATCACCACCCCCTTTTGTACCGCTTTGGCCGCCATAAGTGTGGCAGGGTATGCTCAGACGTGAGTCCCTTGCTCACTTTGCCACTGGATTCAAGCAAGCCGGGCTGAAGACGGCTGGAATGCCAGAAACCGGTCCTCGGAAGCTTGTTTCCGATCCAGGGAAGGCATGGCTTGGCAGTTCGGGCTGGACTGTTCCCATGAGGCACAGGGTCAGACTGATTTGCATATAGCCTTGTCTGAACTGGGGTGGTAGAGTGGGCTAAAGAACGATGATGGATCAAACCCAGATCTTTTGACTGGGTGTGAGTGTTTGATTGGTTCAGATGCTCCATCCATCACCACCCCCTTTTGTACCACTTAGGCCGCCATAAGTGTGGCAGGGTATGCTCAGACGTGAGTCCCTTGCTCACTTTGCCACTGGTTTCAAGCTAGCCGGGCTGAAGACGGCTGGAATGCCAGAAACCGGTCCTCGGAAGCTTGTTTCCCGTCCAGGGAAGGCATGGCTTGGCAGTTCGGGCTGGACTGTTCCCATGAGGCACAGGGTCAGACTGATTTGCATATAGCCTTTTCTGAACTGGGGTGGTAGAGTGGGCTAAAGAACGATGATGGATCAAACCCAGATCTTTTGACTGGGTGTGAGTGTTTGATTGGTTCAGATGCTCCGTCCATCACCACCCCCTTTTGTACCACTTTGGCCGCCATAAGTGTGGCAGGGTATGCTCAGACGTGAGTCCCTTGCTCACTTTGCCACTGGATTCAAGCAAGCCGGGCTGAAGACGGCTGGAATGCCAGAAACCGGTCCTCGGAAGCTTGTTTCCGGTCCAGGGAAGGCATGGCTTGGCAGTTCGGGCTGGACTGTTCCCATGAGGCACAGGGTCAGACTGATTTGCATATAGCCATGTCTGAACTGGGGTGGCAGAGTGGGCTAAAGAACGGTGATGGATCAAACCCAGATCTTTTGACTGGGTGTGAGTGTTTGATTGGTTCAGATGCTTCGTCCATCACCATCCCCTTTTGTACCGCTTTGGCCGCCATAAGTGTGGCAGAGTATGCTCCAGTGGTCGAAGTGGGGAAAATAAAGTTGGGGAACTGTGGGCAGAGAATCAGTGGGACATATTTCCAATCACAGAATGTCACAAATATGCTTAAAGTGGAAGCACAAACCATTTGTCTCGGAGCCATGCTGCTTATGTCATATTCACTTCTCCCTTTTCCACCAGAGCAGTTCCAACATGAATAGCAAAATATCCTAGTTTGCAAATGTTTTCTATATAATTATGGCTCTGCCATAGTTGACACATAACGCACCATCTGATACATAATCTGACCATTTTAACTAATTAATTGTTTGTAGCTCAAACGGATCAACAGTTACAAAAAATGTGACCTATGTTTCTGCGAAGTGGACGGCCCTTCGCAAAGGTTGACTGATCACCTTTCTCAATGCTGCATTTTTATGTTACACTGGTACTAATAAAGCAAAATCTTTCCAGAGACTTGGCATGTGTGAAATGTCAAATAATAAAGTATCAGAAAATATACTGCATTACGCTGCAGCCTTTTTTTGCTGCATAATGTAGTCCACACTAACCCATAATGTTGTCCTCCTTTGCTGCATAATTCCATTGACCCCAAAGCAGGCAGCACATGTTAAAAGTGCTTGTGCATGAAGCAGAGAGACTGTGAAGTTTGCAAACTTAGTATGTTGTTCGTGCAAATCCTGCATTGCCAATCCCTGGTGAGTTGCAGCTCCTACTGCTGAAAAAGGCCAATGGAGGTAGCAATGGGTGACCTCAAGTGCAGGGCTGGCTTTAGCCCAGGTGGCGTCCTGTGCAACAATGTTTGTTAGCGCCCCCAATAACCACCTCCACCACGTATTCCCTTACTACCACCCTTTAACAGTGCCCCTCAAGTCTCCATAACTACACTCTCTCTCATATGCATTTAATTTGATTTACAGCGCCGCTCATAACAGTAGAGGGCGTCAGAGTACTTTACATCACACACATTAAACAGAGACAATCAATTATACGTGTGTACATCACTGTGTAGGAAATGTTACATAAGACAATGGACTACAAGGTGTAGGAGCCACATGACAACCATACTAGTAGGCAATACAGTTTAATAGTGATTGGTCTAGAGAAACACAAATTGAGAATTTAAAACGTAATAGCATGGTTGGGGGTTCTCTTTAATAATCAGAATTGATTTCCATCTGAGTGAGCACCTTTTGCAACATTAGGATAATCAAACACTGGGGAAAAAAACATAACGCTCTAATTTACACCTTGCAGTTTGCATGCTGCTCTTAGGTGACGGTTAATAGCTCACTGTTCTATGTTAGGATTTTAACTTATAAATTGCAAGTAACGAAAGGATCTCTGACAAAAGCAGTGACCCACTGACCTATTTACATTATGTGCACTTTGTGATCTATGTTCTTTGCAGCAGGCACATTAACCCTGTACGCTACCTTTCCATGAGTCAAAACTTCCACTAGACAAAACTCTGATCTCTCTCTCTCTCTCACTCTCTAAGAAGAACATTAATCACCCGCATTATCATGACATTTTTATTGTCTCTGAAAATTGTTGGAGGCTAGGAGGCAGCAAGTCATTTTTAGAACCATTATATACTTGCAAACAGGACGCCCCCACCCAAAGTCAGTGCCCGGTGCAGTCACACTGGTCGCACCGCCCTAGAGCCGGCCCTTCTCAAGGAATCTGTGACCTCAGTGACAGAGTCATTGTTGCTCTATGGTGTGCTGCTTCATAGGCCTACCCGCAAGACTGGAGGTGAACTTCAGTATGGGTTGTGGTGGACAGGCATCAAGGTGAACCCACACTTGCCACCGCTAGGGTCCACCTGCTAGTGCTAAGACACCAGGGCTTTTAAGTTTAGCAGGGCCATCTATGGTATAGCACAGGAATGTGCTTCCTCGGGAGCGTGGTCTGGCTATGAAGGCTGAACCTGGTTCCCCAGTTCCAAATGTGGCCGCTCTGGTGTAGTGCCACATCCTCTCCTCTACTGAACACCGTACTGCCCCACTGAGAGAAACGTGCACTGCCTTCAACTACAACAGAATTGTGCCCCGCTATAAAGACCTGGATGTAACTTAATTCAAATTACGCACTAGACAAGAGCAATATGCTGCCTAGAAAAAAAGTACCAACATCCTGGAAAAAAAAATGAAGTATAGGAAATATATGCAGGATCAAAATGGTTACCAATCCACCCATCAATCAGGCATTGCAGTACCTCCAAGATGGGTGCACTTCCCCACCTGGGAAAAACAATATTGTTCAAAGAAAGACAAGATAAAACAAAGTGGCGTTTCACTGGCAAACGCGGTAAAGTGGCGCTAATGTGTTTGGGTGTGAATAAAATCAATCTGGGCGCTTTGCGAACACTGTCTTGCTTTTTAAATTTTTTTATTTCTTTTTCATAGTTGGAACCTTTTATTCCTGAAGCTGCACTGTGGAAAACAAAAATGTCAGAAAAAGACAACAAAAGTGTTTTTTTCCTGTTTTGGGATCCATTTCCCAGGGGATCAAATAAACGAAAGGAGGAAAGAGAGGGTGAAAAACGTTTCTTGAAGTCCCTTTCCCTCTAAGGGAGGAGGAGCAAGACAGAAAGAGAGGGCATAAGAGAAAGAAGGAGAGGGGGGGGCAGCTGCCAAAGGCAGAACAGAAGTGCACACTGCCCTTGTCTTCTCTGGGCAAGAAGGAAAAGAGTCCTTTTCCTCCTCTGCCCCCCACGCCCGTCTCCGTACCGTGGCCGAGCCTTCTTTGCAGGCCTTTGCAACTTTGCTGTCCTGGGATGAATGTTTAAAATAAACGAATTAGGGGAACGGAATCTAATTAAAAAAAGAAGTAGGGGCACACCGTGCCCCGCCGATCCCGCCCACTTCGACCACTGGTATACTCAGACGTGAGTCCCTTGCTCACTTTGCCACTGGATTCAAGCAAGTCGGGCTGAAGACGGCTGGAATGCCAGAAACCGGTCCCCGGAAGCTTGTTTCTGGTCCAGGGAAGGCATGGCTTGGCAGTTCGGGCTGGACTGTTCCCATGAGGCACAGGGTCAGACTGATTTGCATATAGCCATGTCTGAACTGGGGAGGCAGAGTGGGCTAAAGAACGATGATGGATCAAACCCAGATCTTTTGACTGAGTGTGAGTGTTTGATTGGTTCAGATGCTCCGTCCATCACCACCCCCTTCTGTACCGCTTTGGCCGCCATAAGTGTGGCAGGGTATGCTCAGAAGTGAGTCCCTTGCTCCCTTTGCCACTGGATTCAAGCAAGCCGGGCTGAAGACGGCTGGAATGCCAGAAACCGGTCCTCTGAAGCTTGTTTCCGGTACAGGGAAGGCATGGCATGGCAGTTCGGGCTGGACTGTTCCCATGAGGCACAGGGTCAGACTGATTTGCATATAGCCATGTCTGAACTGGGGTGGCAGAGTGGGCTAAAGAACGGTGATGGATCAAATCGAGATCTTTTGATTGGGTGTGAGTGTTTGATTGGTTCAGATGCTCTGTCCATCACCACCCCCTTTTGTACCCCCCCCCCCTTTTGTACCACTGAAATAAAAGGCCTGTCCGGATCTGGCTATTCGAACGGATTCCAACTAACTGCTAACGCTTCAATAAAATGTGTCAATGAACTTTATTCACAAAATAATAACAGAAGGCCAAGGTGCTGACATGTTTCTGCACCATAAATTGCATAGAAGGATTTGCGTGCCTTGCTCAGAGCAAAAATAAAAACAAGAGCATGGTGAATGTTATACCCAGTGGTGTAGAGAACCCCCTTGCTTTAGTAGATTTAATGGGGGTAGCCACTGCACCCAATGGCCTTATAATCTGGATCCCGCTAAATATTAATACGTTTTATATTTGGCCTCTTATGTCTGCAGGCCTGCAGCAAAAAAGCTCAAAAAACAATCTTAGGGAAGAGCAGGACCGGCCTAAGTTGTTGAAGGTCAAGAGATGCTAAATGAAAGTAGAGAGCAAAAAAAAATATGAAAATCTAAATCTAAAAGGAACACAGGGCCTCATTTACTATACTCTGACGCTCAGCAGCGCAGTATGCCTTTCTGCTACGCTGCCGTGTGATAAAATAAATGAACAGGAATGCGCCATATCTACAAGATACGGCACATTCTTATCCTTCTCCCTCGTGCCAGTGCAAAAACAGCAGGCGCGCCCAAACACAGGCCTCCTTGCGTCATGTTGCTAGGGTGCCTGAGTTGTGGGGATGATTGTTTTTGTACAGGAAGCGACACCATCCTGCACAAAAACAATAATTGAGTGCATTTTCCTCTTTCTATGCGTTCATCTGAATGCAGCACACATAGAAAGAGGAAAAAACGAGGAGCAATAAATGTATTTCTCCTCGCTGCGCCACTCCCACGCCTCCCCTGGGCAGGCGTAGGATTCCGACGCATTTCCAGCTTTAGAAAACATTGTAAATCTTGGAATGTGTCAGGTTCCACGGATGTTGCTTGGTGACACCCGCAGCAACACCCATGAAATGCAGAGTTATGCATGAAAGGTTCCCCTTATTTTCAAGGCAAAGTCATGCAGGGTGAATTTATGTGGACTTGTAAATATGGGCAAGCCCATTGCTCTGCTGGTGTGTAAAACAATAATTATTCACCGGCTGTGCAATGAGCTTGTAAATGAGGCCCACAATGACCACCAAACAGAGTGGGGGGAGGGGGAAGGGGGAGAGGTGATTAGATTGAAAAATAGTTTGAGAAAAGAAAATAATATGGTAGCTAGAAATGGGAAAAGAGGAAGGCGTGGAGGGTGAAAAGAAAGACAAATCGAAGGAAACGAGTAATGAAGAAGATATGTAAGGAAGGAACGAAAGATGAAAAGAGAAGAGGAAGGGAGAAAACAACAAAGAAAGGGTGCATGGATGATTGGTTGGAAGGGCGAAAGGTTGCACGTAGGGGTGAAAGGATCAATTAATGGAAGAAAGGGTGAAAGGATGGGTGAATGGAATGTTGGACGAAAGGCTGTTAGCATAAATGGATAGAAGAAGGAAAGGGTGGATGATCGTGTGTGAAGGGAATGGTCATTAAATAAATGAAATGAATGGATGGATGAGTGGAAAGATGGATGGATAGAATGAATGTCAATGAATTGTTGGAATAATGAAAGCAGGGGCTAAAGGATCAAAGAATGGAGGGATGGAAGTGTGGGAGGATGAAATGGAAAATAAGAGGATGTACAAGTGTACAGCACGAATCTAGGAAGGTTCAGGCTTACTCTTTCGCTCATTAGGTGTAGTTAGAGTGTTGGTTCAAAGTGTGGAGTATTTTGATTTTCTGGCTACTCCCTTGGTCATACGTTTGATCTTCTGCTTTACAGGACACCGAGGATTTCATATTATAGAATCAATCGTAGCAAGTCAATTAGTGTCTTCGAGGCTCCTGTGAGATCATCTCTTATATAGCATTATAGTGCCATCTGCTGGATCTTGAGAGAAGCAAATGTATTGACGTTCTTGACATTGATTTTAACTTCGACATCTTCCTTGTGTGTCTGTCCAGCTCCTCTACCACTTAAACAAAGGAGGCCCTGATGTTGGATAAAGGTAGTGACGCAGGGGAAGAAAGATAAATATATACTACAAGAAGTCTCTACCTATATGGATCAAGCAGGCGCTAACAAGTTGCCAATGGATACACTCCCAGTGAACTGGCCTATCTACAGAGACATGCACAGGGTCATACATTCAAAGGCATATCAAAATGTATTAATGATCAAGTAATACATTTTTATACATAAATAATCCAGAAGTTCAAAAAAGTAACATCTCAACATCCCATTCATTCACACAATCATATCCACAGACTCATACCCACTCATTCTCATTCGTCCTGAAACTCAGGGGTCCATTCATACTAGCAGCGATAAAGGCAGTGAGTGTTTGATACAGGGGACCTTACTTCTCATGAGGAATTATTATATACATCAAACTGTTATTATACGTAAAAATCTTTGTTTCCTTATACACAATATTGTTCTGTTCATGTACAAAGTTAGAGAATAGGGATAAACAGATGAGATAATGAATATCATATGGTCCACATTTGCCAGGCAACTTCTGGATTAGTTATGTATAGAAATGTATTACTTGATCATTAATACAGTTTGATATGCCTTTGAATTTATGACCCTGTGCATGTCTCTGTAGATAGGCCAGTTCACTGGGAGTGTATCCATTGGAGACTTGTTAGCACCTGCTTGATCCATATAGGTGGAGACTTCTTGTAGTATATATTTGTCCAGCTCCTCTGACAGACCAGTAGGTGTGGTCCCTCATGTCTGTTTTTAGGTCGAGCCTAGCGCATGCGCTGCTCTATGGGAGGCTTCTTGTAAGCACTCCCAACTTCCTTGCAACTTTTCAGTGTAGATTTGTTTACATCAAAAACAATGAGAGGAGTATCCCCTATGAAGTTGAAGAACAGACGTATCTGGAGGACAGGTTTTTGGCAAGAAGGAGGGTATTCTTCCTTTTGTTTAAAACCCCTCACTCACCAACCTAGTGGTGACATGCTTCATCATCGGGGTCCACCTTGGCGTCCTAGCCACACCAAGGTGTGCTACGACACCTGTACTACAGTGGAGCGGGTTGTGACTGTGGGTGCGGAAAAGAAAATGTAAAAAATTGTCCTGGTTGTACTCAAAAATATAGTTTTAATTATACAGCAACTGAACAATGTTAAAAATACGAGGGCGAGATCCTGGTAGGGGAGTTACGACCAAGCGATCTCTATATGTGTTGTGTGGTCAACATGTTTCTACCTTAAGGGCTATTGCCCGGTATTCATCAGGACCAGAAAAACAGGTGGACAGGAGGTGCGTGCTCCCTAAAAAGCACACCCGTGCCTTGATCCCCCGTGTGCCTACTGGCAAAATGGCCAGTGGTATATGCTGCTCAATAAAATAAGTGAGCAGACGAAATAGTGAAAAAGAGACTCGAATATGAGCTCTCTGGGCTTCAACGGGCAGGGCGTAGGTTCAATGCCTTAAGCGTAACATATTAGTTACTGGCAGGAAAGATGAAGTCCGACCTACTCCTAGCGTCCTCTGCTCGGCTAGGAGTAGGTCGGACTTGATCTTTCCTGCCAGTAACTAATATGTTACGCTTAAGGCATTGAACCTACGCCCTGCCCGTTGAAGCCCAGAGAGCTCATATTCGAGTCTCTTTTTCACTATTTCGTCTGCTCACTTATTTTATTGAGCAGCATATACCACTGGCCATTTTGCCAGTAGGCACACGGGGGATCAAGGCACGGGTGTGCTTTTTAGCGAGCACGCACCTCCTGTCCACCTGTTTTTCTGGTCCTGATGAATACCGGGCAATAGCCCTTAAGGTAGAAACATGTTGACCACACAACACATATAGAGATCGCTTGGTCGTAACTCCCCTACCAGGATCTCGCCCTCGTATTTTTAACATTGTTCAGTTGCTCTATAATTAAAACTATATTTTTGAGTACAACCAGGACAATTTTTAACATTTTTTTTCCGCACCCACAGTCACAACCCGCTCCACTGTAGTACAGGTGTCGTAGCACACCTTGGTGTCGCTAGGACGCCAAGGTGGACCCCGATGATGAAGCATGTCACCACTAGGTTGGTGAGTGAGGGGTTTTAAACAAAAGGAAGAATACCCTCCTTCTTGCCAAAAACCTGTCCTCCAGATACGTCTGTTCTTCAACTTCATAGGGGATACTCCTCTCATTGTTTTTGATACATTTCCTCCCAGGGGAATAGGAGAAATCTCTAGTTCACTTTGAGTGAACAAACTCCCTTACTCTCTTTTCTGTTTGTAACATAGATTTGTTTACACCCACACATTTGATTGGCCATTGCGTCTGGCTTTCCCAAAGGAAAGCACACAAATGGCCAAAGGCGTGGGTATGTCCCGCCTTTTCTTTAAATGTTTACTCCCCTAGCCTATGTGTCTCGGGAGCGACCGGAGTGAGCAGCCAGGATCACGTTACAGGTTTTATGTTTACCCAGCAAAAGCGCTTTCACTTTCGCGTCTGCAGCGTTTAAGATATCCAGCAGGCAGACAAATCTCTGGTAGCACCAGACCTACATTTCAGCGATCTTCTGTGGTCCGGCTTGAGACAGCAGAGTTGTCTCCTGGGTTTAGAAGATGGTATATTGTTGTAGAGTGAAGCCATATTTCGCTGATCGCATTAAACATTCCATTAACGTGGATTTGTTTGCCTGCGCCTCACTAATTGACTTTACTTCCGTCTGTCCCTTCGTTCCTAGACTTTGTGCGCTGCGCGGCTGCAGTTTCCACAAGACTCTAAATGCACCACGGTAACAGTTTCTGTGAATCACTGCTCAGGGCATGAGTGCCCGCCCGCTCCAAACTTTTTATTTAGTACTACTTGTGCCACTGTATCCATAGTTTCAGCTGACTTTTCTCTTTTACGCGACGAGCATATGCTGTAACTTCGATCTTCCTTCACCTTGCGCTATGCCTCCTCTGCTACGCTTGAAGCCTGGCACGGTGGCACTTAAACATAAAAACTGTGTACGCTAGGCGCCCAATTCTGCCGCTTTCAAAGTACTTTGTATTAAATAAATGTAGTAATGGGCTTCTAATTGAGACAGCGTTGTACGTAGATGCCCCATTTGTTTTTTAGCTTCACTTGCCTGCAATGCTTCTCGGAGTTCAGTCCATTACCTCCTCGTCCTGTCTTCCTCGCCACAGCAATTAACATATGAGCCTCCGGCTCCACACAGAACTCCAAGTCTAAAATTTAGCTCTCTAGTCTCCCCTCCCTCCTCCAAGATGGCCCCCAGTGGCTCCAGCCAATCCCATAAAGGGATACATAGACAGGAACAAGACATGTTCGTTTTTTCTGCACTTCTCCGAGTGCTTGGTCGCCTGCTGGTCAGGTGAGTGTGGCGTGGGTCTTGCTCTAGCGGCCCTTTTCGCCTTGGTATTTGGTTGGGGGGGAAGTTAGTGTTCTGTTTTAATTTGTATGTTTTCCCCCTTTTCCTTTGCCCTGCACCGTGTCCTGCTGAGCGGACTTAGGTGCTTACTGCTGCGGGTTCAGTTGGTGTTCCCACTTGGTATGACCGCACCTCGGTTTTCCTGCCTAGCGGGGGGGCGAGTGTTGGTGCGTGTTTACTTTCCGGCCGCGCGTCCTTCTTGTGGGTCTCCGCGCGGTCGGTTGCTTTGACTCCTGGCGGGCGCTTCTTAGAGTGCTTTGTTTCCCGGTGGGGCATTCTTTCCTGCCCGCGTGTTGAAGACGCGATGACAGGCTTTTCGTTTCTCTGCCCTTCCCGACCGCGAGCCCGCCTGCTGCGGTTCTTAGCGGTCGGGTGTCTGTTTTTCCTCTCACCTGGGGTCTTGATCTGGGTTACATGGCGAGTTCCTCCTCTGGGCTCCGTGTTCGGGGACCTCTTTAGGGTTGGCTCGCGTTTTTTTCCCGGTTTTGTGCTTCCTGTGGGGGTGTGTCAGAGGTGTGTCCTATGGTTACTTGGCTGCCTGATGCCTATTTATTGGTTTCAGGTGTGTTTTTTCTCATATGCTGTTGCATTTTGTGTGTGGCTGGCATGATGGAAGGTGGTTCTCCCGATGTTTCTGTTCCTGATTCTTTTGAAGCTTCTGGTTCAGGGATGTCCATTCCTTCGATGGCTTTGTTGCAGAAGATGATAGATTCTGCGGTTGCTGCTGCCTTACATGACAGGGCTCCTGTTCCTCCTGATAAGAGGGCTCGTGTTGATGACGCTCCTGCTGTTGATTCTGACGCTGAGGAGGAGGTTAATGTCAAGTGTCGTTTTGTGCAAGGGGCCGACCTTAAGGAGGTCCTTTGTCACATACGCAGGAACTTGGTTTTCCCGGAGTCTGTAGTTCCTGTGGAGGATGACTTATTTTCACAGTATCAGCGTCCTGAGCCTGATTCTTTACCCCTTCATTCTTCCGTGTTGAAGGTGTTGGAAACTGAGTGGAAGGATGTGGACAAGGGTTCATTTCCTCGTTTCCTGAATAAGCGGTATCCTCTGCAGGACTTCTCGTCAAGTTTCCTTCCTCTGTCAAGGTGGATTCGTTGATGGCCAGTATGTCGTCCCATGGGTCTGTGGTATCTGAGGATTCTTCTCCTTCTGACCCGGTTGATCGGAAGGTTGATGGGGCTGTGAAACGCTCTTTTGAAGCTGCCAACTTTTCCATTCGGGCGGCTGCCTACTCTTCTTACACAATCCAGTCCTTACTTAAGGATTTTCAGTCTCTGTCGGAATTATTGGACCATGGTGAGGATGTCTCCTCTACCCTGGCGATGATGGAGCAGCAGGTTCGCCTCCTTTCGGATGTGTCTTTTGATTCATTGGGGGCGGCTGCTTCTGCGGCTGGGTCATCTGTGGCTGCCAGGCGTCAATTGTGGCTTCGTTCCTGGAAGGCGGATGCTGCGCAGAAGAATCTCCTGATGAAGATTCCTTTTTCGGGGGTTAAGCTTTTTGGTGCGCCTTTGGATGAGATGGTGAAGACGACGGCGGAGGACCGTAAGCTGCTTGCTCCTGAGCGGCCTGGTCGCTTCCGTTCCTTTGGTTCTCAGAGGGCTTTTGGTCCTTCTGAGAGGGGTGGTGCTGGTCAGCCCTTTCGTGGAAGGGGGCGTGGCCGGGGTGCTCCTTCCTTTGATAAATCCCGGTTCTCCGGTGCTTCTTCCACCTCCGCTCCCGCATCCAAGTCCTGACTGGATCGCTCCTGGTGTCGGGCCGGTTGGGGGTCGCCTCACTTGCTTCATGGATTCTTGGCGCTAGACTGTGTCCGATCAATGGGTGCTGCAAGTGGTGTCGGAGGGTGTTCGTATTGGATTTTCCCAGACTCCCCCAGACTCTTTCAGGTCCACTCCTTGTCCCAGAGACGCTTTAAGGCGTATGGCTCTTTTGGAGGGTGTGGAGTCCCTTATTCAGAAAGGGGCCGTGGTTCCAGTGCCCGCCGATCAGGTGGGGTTGGGGGTCTATTCCATCCTTTTTCTAGTGACGAAACGCACAGGGGATCTGCGTCCTGTGATGGATCTGCAATGGGTCAATACTTTTGTGCCTCACCAATCATTCAAGATGGTCTCCCTTCCGGTGATTCTTCCTCTACTGTCTCGGGGAGATTTTCTGGCCTCCATAGACCTGCAGGATGCTTATCTGCATGTGCCCGTTCACCCGGATTCTCAGCGGTTTCTCCGTTTCTGCATCCTGGGTCGACATTATCAGTTCCAGGTATTGCCTTTTGGCCTCTGCTCCTCGCCTAGAATCTTTACTAAGGTTCTGGTCCCTCTTATTGGCCATTTACATGGGGAGGGCATTTGTGTTTTTCCTTATCTGGACGACATTTTGATTTCTGCTTCTTCTCTTTCTAAGGCGGAGTTGCATGTCCGGAGAGTATGCCATGTCCTGGAGCATCACGGTTTCCTTGTGAATGTACCGAAGTCCTCCCTGGTTCCTGCACAAGAATTGACTTTCATTGGGGCTCTGTTCAAGACTCACTTGGGGATGGTGTTCCTGCCCCCTCCCCGCATTTTGTCCCTGATGTCTGCAGTCCGTGCCCTGTTGGTGGGGCATTCTCATCCTGTGAGCCTGTGGTTGAGGGTTCAGGGTCTGATGTCGGCTTCATTGTTGACGGTGCCGTGGGCTCGCCTCCACATGTCCCCGGTGGTGTCCCACATTTTGTCACATTGGGACCCCTGTTCCCTCGATATGGGTGTTCTGGTTCCTATGTCGGAGGATGTTCGGGTGGTCCTGTGTTGGTGGTTGGACGAGAGTCATCTGTCCAAGGGCCGCCCCTTTCTGATTGTTCCCACCCACCTGGTCACTACCGATGCCAGCCTGCTGGGGTGGGGTGCTACTCTGGGGGATTCGTCGACTCAGGGAGTTTGGCCTCAGTCTGTATTGTCATGTTCCTCCAACTACAAGGAGTTGAAGGCCGTCTTTCTGGGTCTGTTGGATTTCTCGGATCTTATTCGGGGTCACCATGTACAGATCCGGACGGACAATCAGGTGGTGATGTCGTATGTGAACCATCAAGGGGGGTGCAGGGTTCGCTCTCTCAGTTGCCTGGCCCGGCGGATTTGTTCTTGGCGGAGGTGCATCTAGCATCCCTGTCTGCCATTTACCTGCCTGGTGCGGAGAACTCTGTGGCGGATTGTCTGAGCCGGGTGTTTCCTTCCATGGGGTCCTTGTCCCTCAAGCGTTGGATGTTCAGGAAGTTGCAGATGATGTTTGGCTGTCCGATTGTGGACCTGTTTGCCTCCCAGGACAATGCCCTGATCCGTTGTTTTTGCACGATTATGCCTTGCCGGGATGCCTGGAGGGTGGACGCCATTTTGATCCTGTGGCCGGAGGGTCTGTTGTATGCGTTCCCCCCTGTTCCCCTGATTCCGACCGTGTTGCAGAAGATCAAGCGGGAGGGGTCATTGGTGCTTCTGATTGCTCCTTGTTGGAAGCGTCGCCCTTGGTTTCCGCTGCTGTTGGACTTGGCTGTGTCTCCGGGGTGGGCCTTGCCATTCGTGCCCTATCCTCTGATGGGTCCTCTTCTTCCTCTGCCTGTGTTCCGTTCCTTGGGTCTGCGGGCCTGGCTCTTGAGAGGGGTTCTCTGATACGTGAGGGTTGTTCTGTGACTGTGGCTGGGGTCATTCAGCAGTCCCGGCGTCCTTCTACACTTAAATCCTACGCCAAGCACTGGGATAATTTTGCTTCTTGGTGTGTTGGTCGTGGGCTTTCGTTGGATTCTTTGGATCCTGCTCGCATTCTGGATTTTCTGAACGATGGATTTGTGTTGGGATTGGCCATTTCGACTCTTCGGGCTCAATGGGCCGCCATTCGGGCATTTCATGTCCTGCCTTTGGTTTCTATTTCACCGTTGGTTGCTCGACTTTTTAAGTCTCTTTCTTTCCAACGCCCCCGTCCTATCAGGTGTTCTCCTCCTTGAGACCTTCCTTTGGTTTTGCGTCCATTGCAGTTGGCTCCTTTCGAACCCTTGGAGTCGGTGGACTTGAGGTTTTTGACACTCAAAGTGGTGTTTCTGGTGGCGATTGCTTCTGCCAGGCGTATGGGTGAATTGGGTGCTTTCCTTCGTTCTGCCCCATTTTTGTTGGTTTTGTCGGACCGTGTGGTCTTGCGCCCTCATCCTACGTTTATTCCTAAAGTGGATTCTTATTTTTCCGTTCTGCTGAGGTGGTCCTTCCTGTTCTTTGCCCTGCTCCTTCCAAGGCTGAGGAGTCCCTTTTGCACCTCTTGGATGTTCGTCGTGCCTTACTGATTTATTTGTCTCGCACTTCTTTTTTTTGTAAAGTGGACAACTTGTTTGTGAATTATGGTTTGCCACGTCAAGGCCTGAAACCATCCCTCTCCACGATCAGTCGTTGGATTAAGGAGGCCATTTTGTTGGCGTATGCTTCAGTTTCTGAGGTTCCATCCCTTCCTGTTCAGGGTCGTTCCACCCGTTCTGTTGCTGTGTCATGGGCTACATTCAAAGGGGTGTCCATGGAGGATGTTTGCAGGGCTGCTACTTGGTCGTCCCCTCATACCTTCATGTCCCATTACCGCCTTCAGGTTGGGGGTGGGGGTTCTGTTTCTTTTGCCTCTTCTGTTCTTTCTGCGGGGGTTCCTTGAGAGGTTGCACTTTTTGTTGATCTGCCTCTGAATATTAAATATGTTTTTCACTGCACTGTTGGTGTGGTCTGTTTTCCTTACATGAAGCTGATTGCTTTGGTATCGGCTCATATGTTAATTGCTGTGGCGAGGAAGACAGGACGAGGAGGTAATGCCCCGGTTACTTACCGGTAATCTTCATTACTCCGAGTCCATGTCTTCCTCGCCACAGTATAGTTTCCCTTCCCTCCCGGCCCTGGTGGTGGCTTCATGTCTGCGGCTTGGGTTTTCAGGTCGTGTTCCTGTCTATGTATCCCTTTATGGGATTGGCTGGAGCCACTGGGGGCCATCTTGGAGGAGGGAGGGGAGACTAGAGAGCTAAATTTTAGACTTGGAGTTCTGTGTGGAGCCGGAGGCTCATATGTTAATTGCTGTGGCGAGGAAGACATGGACTCGGAGTAATGAAGATTACCGGTAAGTAACCGGGGCATTCCTTACACACACTTGTTTCACCCTTGACTGCTTAATTGTGAAATGCGTGGCTGGCTGTGTTACTCAAGGAACTGAAATCGAATGCCGAAAATAAGAGTACGGAATGAGTTCATTTTCCTTGTGTTGTCAAATTACATGATGAACGTTGGAGTTCCAAGCCGGATGATGAGAAATGTTCAAATTCATGATTCACAGTTTGTTAATTTCAGTCGTTTCGTTTAACTCGCTCGTGGCTGTATTGAATTTCCTGATGAGATAAGCCTCCTTTCTCGTTAATAGGGTTTCTGGGTCTCCGCCTCTAGGGTTCGGCGTAATAGCACAAAGTACAGTCCACTTGAAGTCTTTTTCTGCAGGGTTCTTCTCCACAAAGTGGTTGACCATGGGCTCCGTAACAATTTAGTTTTTTAGTCTCTAACATTGTTGTACAATCCTTTGTTTGACTTCCTGGTTTGTTTTACCTATATTCATTTTATGGCATGGACAGATTATGGCGTAAACCACGTTTTTTGTTTTACAGTTGGTAAATTCATTATGCTTCCATTGTATTCGGCCATCCGTGAAGGTGGATCCCTCAATAGTAGAGTTGCAAACGGGGCAATTACCACATTTGTGGTGCCCTTGGATTGGTTTAAAGTTGAACATTGTACATAGGGTGTCTGATCTTTTTGCTTGGACTTCACCAGCACACATTATTTGCTGCCCGATGTTTCTGTTCTTTTTTAAGGCTAACAATGGTGTCCCTATGTTTTGTATTGATCCCTCAATCAGGTGCCAATTGCTGCTTACGATTTTCTTAAATGAGTTGGTAAGCGCCCCGAATGTTGTTACACAAACCAGAAGTTCCATTGGTCGTTTGTACTTTTTTGTTAGTAGATGCTCTCTAGGTGTGAACCATGTCCTCTTCATAGAGTGTTTTAACAGTTTGTGTGGGTAGCCTCTTTCTTTCAATTTACAAATCAATGTCTGAGCATTAAGTTAATAATCTTCTCTAGGTATACAGTTTTGCCTGGTACTCCAAAATGGGAAACAACCTTTACAACGCAACTTTTACAACGCACTACCATTACAACGAAACATTTACAACGCAACATCCATTACAACGCATGCCATTACAATGCAACCATTACAACGCATACCACTACAACGCATGTCATTACAACGCAGTCATTACAACGCATACCATTACAATGCATAAAATTACCATCCAACACTTACCCTACTGTTGCACCAACAGGAATTAGAATAGTAATTTTTACCCCTACACTATCCAACACTTACCCTACTGTTGCACCCCCTGGAGTTAGAATAGTAATTTTAACCCCTACACTATCCAACACTTACCCTACTTTTGCACCCCCTGGAGTTAGAATAGTAATTTTTACCCCTACACTATCCAATACTTACCAAACATGCAATGTAATGTTATGCGTTGTAATGGTATGCGTTGTAAAGGTAGTATGCGTTATAATGGAATGCATTGTAAATGTAGTTTTTAAAAGTTCGTTGTAATGGCATGCGTTGTAATGGAATGCGTTGTAATGGATGTTGCGTTGTAAAAAATGCGTTGTAAAGGTATGCGTTGTAAAAGTATGCGTTGTAATGTCATACATCCCCCAAAAATTGGCAGTACGGCAAGTTCACGTTCAAATTTCTGGGATGGTAACTGTTATAATGTAAGGCGTTATTCTTGTCCATTGCCTTGGTATGTAAAGTAGTAATTAGGCCACGCTGGGATGTTCTCACCTCTACATCCAAGAAAGCAAGGTTTTTTGTGTTGTGGGTCAAACTGAATTTGATGTTTGGACTTCGATTATTCAACCATGCATGGATTTCAAACAAGGATGACTCGTTCCCTTCCCAAATGCCCCAAATATTGTCTATATAGCGATACCATTGTGCTATATGTTAATAAAAGGGTTGTTGTAAATGTATCTGTGTTCATATCTGGCCATGCCATTTACGGGGCGAAGGGACAACCCATCGCAGTCCCCTTTATTTGTAAAAAAAAAAAAGACTTCTTCTGATTTAAAAAAATTACTACGCAAGGATAACAAGCCCAAACTCAGAATGAACTGAGTTGGTACTTGCTATGGACTTGGTCTTTGCTCTAGATAGTATTCCATCGCTTCTTAAGCGTCATCCTGGGTAATTTGTGTATACAAGGACGAGACGTCCAATGTAACCAGGATGTTTTGTGTGGGATCAAAGTCATAGCCCTCCACTCTGTTGATAAATTCCATTGTATCACGTAAATACCAGGGGACCTTTGGTAGAAAAGGTTTTAAGAAGGTGTCCACGTGCTTTGTAAGTGGCTCTAGAATAGATTCACATCCAGAAATTATTGGTCTTCCAGGGGGTGCAAAGGTATTCTTGTGGACTTTTGTTAAAAAGTATATTACCGTAATTCTTGGATGTTTATTCATGAGGTAATCAAACTCTTTAGGTCTCAGAATACCCATGTCAAATCCTTCATTCACAATCCTCACAATGTCATTTTGAATGCAGCACACATAGAAAATGGAAATCGCCTGAATTGATTGATTGTGTGCAGGAAGGTTTCCTTTTCAAAATCAATCAGCCCCAAACACAGGCATCCTGGAACCATGTGCCAGGGTGCCTGCGTCGGCGCACAGCAGCCCATGGTGCGCCGGCGCTGGGAAAAAGGAGAGGAATAAACCCTATCACATAGAAAAGGTGCGTTCCTTCCCTTTTGTTTTGACGAAGGGCAGCGCAGCAAGATTCCTTAGTGTGCTGCCCTACATCAAAACCTCGTATATGAGGCCCTAAGACTGCAAATAGATGATTTTCAACAGCTTCAGGAAAACATAATTGATGCACATGCTGTTCCGTTGAAAATCCTTCTTTGGGTGAATCACACTGGTTTAGCGTTACACCTTTATGTAGCAGTTTATGTTGAATTCAACTCACAAATGCCGACCCTCTGTCACATTTATTTTTGTATTATTTATTGTTCAGTTCATAGCATATAATGTTTACAAATCAGTCATTTAAATCATTAAATAAACTCCACAAGACCGGCCCAGTCTACCTCAACAGCAGACTCTCCTTCTACGCACCCAACAGGAAACTCCGCTCCGCAGACCTTTCCCTGGCTGCCGTCCCGCGCATCCAAAGAACCACCTCCGGGGGCAGATCCTTCTCCCACCGTGCCGTCAAGACCTGGAACGCCCTCCCCCTCCACGTACGACAGACTACAGACCTCCCGGCATTCAGAAGACTGCTCAAGACCTGGCTCTTCGACCACTGACTGCAACTCCCCCCCCCCGGCCCCCCCCCCCAGCGCCTTGAGACCCTAGCGGGTAGGTAGCGCGCTTTACAAATTACTTGATTGATTGATTGAATGTTTTACACTTCGAAAATAATAACGCAGAAGCGTAGAGAGCATAGTAAAAGAAAGAAAAAAGAAAAAACACGTATAGGAGGTTATTGCCATTCATAATGATATCTCCACATGTTGCAACATAGGCTCCCAAATTTTTATCCCTAGTTTTCTTTTCTCAGTGATTTCATATGGTACAAACTATATTCCAAATTAAATACATTGTAAAACTTTGCATGCCGCATTTCTAAAGGTGCCTCCGGTTGAAGCCACATAGAGGCAACACATAATCGGGCAACTGCAGTAGCTATAAATAAAAGATACCGAAATGGATAGCAAACCTGAGTGTATGTCCTCACCCACTCCTACTAACGTTCTTGGATAGCTTGTATTGTTCTTCTAAATCTGAGAAGAAAGCAATTATTCCACCACTATAGCTGTCCCCTAGACGCCGAATCGCCTTATCCCTTAAAACTATCCATCTTTGGATCCCAAAAAACCGACGGGAATCTTTCCGTAGAGGTAAAAGGTGTATAATAACCTATACAGCTTATTAATACAGATTTGTGTATCATCTTCCACGCTTTATAAGCGGCACTAGCTATTTTGAATTGCATTCTTGTAAAATAGCTTGGTTCAAAAAACTTAAACATGGCCTCACTTGTCTGAGTCCCCATCAGTATTTGATATATATTGGGAGCTTCAAATGGTTGCACTTCCTTACCAGTCACCAAGTACTGCATATTCTGTAGGAGGCAAACTAAATAGTAAAATGTAAAATTTGGCTCCCCCACGTGCTAATGGTAATGTCATATTCTTCAAAGCGCTCCGAGCTTTCTTCTGGCCCCATATAAACCTGTCTACAAGAGATTGTAGCTGTGACAGTTGAGATCGTGTTAACTCAAGTGGAACCGTCCTAAAATAACACATTGCCCGTGGAAGTATACACATTTTTAAAACATTGCACCGCCCTACCATTGATAAGTGGAGGCACTCAGCCCTTTCCAATTGTCTTCTAGCCTAGGACACTATATCTGCCCAGTTGACTTCAACAATCTCTTGAAGTGACATCCTAATTTTTATCCCCAAATATCTAGCTTCTGGTGTAACACATACTTCTCCAGGGCAAAGTCCCTCAGTACAAACAATCTGGGTTTTAGATATATTTAACTTATACCCGGCAACTTCCCCGAATTGTTGGGTCTGGTTCTCGATCTCCATTATTGCTTAAACTGGGTCAGATGTTACTACCGCTATATCGTCAGCATAAGCAAGAACACATACTTGATACTGCCCTACTGCCAATGACTGAATTCCATTTGTCATTTCCAGCAGTCGTATCAGCGGGTTAATATAAATAGCAAAAAGTAAAGGCAAACAGGGACATCCCTGTCGTGTTCCCCTAGTTATATATACAAAAAGATTACTCTTTACCCATTGTGCAAATTTTAGCACGCAGTTGTTTATACATAGTTTGTAGGGCTGTTAAATAGCGGGGTCCAAACCCCATCTTCCGCATTGTGACCCAGAGAAACAACCAAGATACACGGTCAAATGCTTTTTCAGCATCAAAAAATATTATTCCAATATGTTTTTGCTGTACATACGCATAATCTAACAGTGCAATCACCCTATGTAAGTGATTGCCCGTGCTCCTACCTGGCAAAAAGCCATGTTGATGCCTAGATACCAATGGGGAGATAACTGGCGCCAGCCTGGTTGCAAGAATTTTTTAATACACCTTGCCATCTGCCTTTATTAATGATATGGGCCTATACGACCCCAGAAGCCTTGCAGGTTTATCCTTTTTTTTTAAAACCACTATATTGGCATCGTCCCAGGAGGGTGGTGGGTTCCCCCGCTGAGCCTCTAAAAAAGTAGCCAGCATATCTTCCTTTATGGTAGAAAAAACTATACGATATATCTCCAGTGGAAGTTTATCAGGCCCTGCCACTTTCCCTGCCGATAATGCGCCCAGTGCTGCCTGCAACTCTGATATAGTAATGGGGGCTTCTAACTCGTCTTGTTCTACTAACCCAAGCTGATTTACATCTAAACTCCGCAAAAACTGCTCTATACTGACCTGCTCCACTTAATCTTGAGTATATAGCTCTTTATAATAAGAGTGGAATACCTCCAGTATTCCTTCCATCGTCTCAGCTATGCCCCCTTTACCATCTTCCAAATTTTCGATTCTCTAAGCTGTTTGTCTTCCCCGCAGTCTTTGAGCTAAACATCTGCCAGTTTCCTCCCCATATTCATATCTTTCTTCTTTATATGTTTTGAACTGAGCTGCAATTTCCTGGCACCATATCCCATTGATCCTGGCCTTACAGCATGCAATCTTAGTTTGTGCTTCCTTACTATCGACATTTGCTCTGACCACTTGTATAAGTTCCCACTCAGCTATCTTTAACTCCTCAAGTAAACCCAGCATTCGTTCCTTCAGTTGTCTCTGCTTAACCCAACCATAACTGAGTGTTTCACCCCTTAACCCAGCTTTCAATGCGCCCAGACCATTGGTTGAGCGGCTGAGCCTCTATTACTCTTCAAAAACGATTTAACCTTTATGTAGCAGTTTATGTTAAATTCAACTCCCAAAATTCGATCCTCTGTCACATTTTTTTTTTAAATATTTCTTTTTACTAACACAAGGCATCAAAACAATAATTAAATGATAACATTACATGGGGGAGACAATCTCCCATATCGCTCACAATCCAACAAAAGGAGAGGGTGGGAAAAAGCAGGAAACATGGTACAAAGTTATAAACAATCACGGCGAGGTAGGGATATCAATGGGCGCATCTACAGGTGGCACACAAATGTCCCCCCTATAACGATTCCACAGCCCCCAAACAGGTGTCCACTTACGGGGGCGGCCCCTCGCCACATAAACAGTTTTTTCTCGGAACATACGCCAATCCATGTCCTCCATCCATTCTTCAACGGTCGGTACACTCTGCCTCCCACGTCTGTGCTATATTCCGTTTCACAATCATATTACCTAAAGTTACCCATTTGGTCTGCGCCACATTTAGATCCGTAGGTTCCCAAATATTCAGGAGGCATCTCCGTGCTTCTGGCAACACAGCGACTCCCAGAACCTCTTGCATGACATCATGTATCCCACTCCAATACGCGGTCACAGAGCGACACTCCCAAATAATGTGAAGGAAAGTACCCACAGAGCCGCAACCTCGTCTACACAGACCAGTCTGCGATAGTCCCATCCGAACCAGGCGGGGTCCTGTGACATAAACCCTATGCAATATTTTCAGCTGAACAAGGCGCAGGCACGCTGGGATTGCGACCACCTTTGGTGAGGAGACCGCAGCTTGCCAGTCCTCATCATCTAGTTCAATACCATTGTTCGACCATTTGTCCCTTAGCTCGATCATGAGATCTGCCCAATGATTAATCAATTTTTTATAAATCAGGGAAATGGTCTTCTCGGGCAGGTGGCCATCCAAAATTCTGTCTTAAAGAGGAGACGCCTCGGGGAGGTCTGCCTCCGCCGGCAGTACCGCCATTAACGCATGCTTGACCTGCGCATAACGAAAGTACTCCGTTTTCCCCAATCTATAATCAGTTGGCAAATCCTCAAACGTCTTAATCCTCCCCTAACCAAAACCTCACTGATAGTAGAGATCCCAATCAGATCCCACTTGTCAAAGCCCTTTGTATTCCAAAGCTTGCCCAACTTTTCAGAGTCAAAAAGCGGTGTAGCCTGCGTCAAGCGGTCCCTCCATCCCAAAGAGCTGGTAGCTTCACGCCAAATCCGTACCGCATACATAGTCGGTCCTGTCAAACCACTCCCCACAGACCTGGCGTACAGTGCACGACTATAGGAGCCCCCAGGGAGAAGCCATCTATCCATTGCATATCCAGGGTCAGCAGGGGATCCATAAGTAAAAAGGTTAATGGCTGCTAGTTGTGAGGCCCAATAGTATCGCCTGATATCAGGGAGTGCAATCCCGCCGTCATACCATGGAAGCGTCAGTTTAACCAATGCGATCCGGGGTCTACCATCCCACAACTCTCCGCTTGGATGATGACACCCATCTGAGCCCTGAACACACAGGCCCAGAGGCAGCACAGTTTGGCCCACAAACGCACCAGGGGCATCGTGGAGCGCACATTTGGCATATTAAAGTCACGTTTCAGGTGCCTGGACATCACAGGTTGAAGGCCTCTGTACAGCCCAGACATCGTGTACAAGATGATCCTTGCATGTTGTGTGTTGCACAACATATGTGTACGCAGCAATGCCCAATGGATAGGAGTGCCAGATGCACCGGGCATGATGATGAAGATGAGGCAGGTGGACCACACCCACTGCAGCCGCAGCAGGAATTGCCCATAGGAACACCATCATTGACAATTTCTTCTCATGTTGACGTCACATTGTAACGGTCCTTGGCAATCAGGGGACAGTACGATGAATGACCACATGCACAGCATGTGCAAATAAATGGATTCCAAAAAACATTCCGGGCGTACAGGCACATCACTCAGCAAGTGTGGGTGGGACATGTAGTGCTTGCAATTTTGGAAATTGGTAATGGATGGTGGGTGGGTCACCTCTGTGCAGTGAGGCTGTTTAGGATGTCATGTATTAGAACTGCCAATTCTGTGTGTCACAGTTGGAATGGTATCCCACTCTTCCGCGTTTCACATTTGTCCCAATTCATTCCATTTTGGCTGTCATTTGTGGCCTGCAAGTGACAACAGGGCTCTGATATGTGTCGCCATGATGCAGGGATGCACCCTGTGACTCAAGTCCCACGACATGGGCAACATGTACGTAAGGGGAAGTCACTGCTCTAGGCTTTCATTATTGTTTGGTCATGGACATGGCACGTCTGTGTGCAGGGGGTGTTGGGTGTTGTTTGTTCCTCTGCAATGTGAAGAGGAAATGCGGTTTCACAGTGAGTCACATGTATGTTTCCGCATTTGGCGCAGGTAACATACAAAATGAATGTCAATGTGCATTGTGCATGTTTGTGACGGGATGCCTATCTGATGCGGGACAGTGGTCATTTGTTCTACGTCACGGCTGTGGGGTTGTGCTC
This sequence comes from Lissotriton helveticus, assembly GCF_964261635.1. Lineage (NCBI taxonomy): Eukaryota > Metazoa > Chordata > Amphibia > Caudata > Salamandridae > Lissotriton > Lissotriton helveticus. The sequence continues at coordinate 2,107,639,492 of NC_136061.1, forward strand.
GTATGTTTTTTACTCTGCCTTTATGGGGCATTTCCACGCATGACGTGTGGGACTCGCAGGCCTGTCGCTGGTTATCGCTGATGTTTGTATCGCGATTGGCCTCATCGCTACTATTTTCGTGTTGGTTTTCTGCATTTTTGCAGCATTGCAAGGATCTATTGTGGACATTTGACACATTATCGTGAGCCTATCGCATAGTGCCCATGATGGACTGCGATATGAAGAGTTGCGTTAAGCTAATTTTGCAGGACTATCACGGGTTATTGAGAATATCCCCTTTGGAGTGTAGAAGATGTGATAACCCTGATAGGACGCCATAACAGAGACTTTGTGACATCCAGGAAGGCCGATATATCATATTTATGGGTAATGAATACTGTGCGGAGAGGTTGCAGCATAGACTTGTGAGGAAAAGTACCAAGAACCAGTGATAAAGTTCAACACCACTTTATTCAATCAATAAATCAGGAGTTTGTATAGCATGGCTACTCACACGTGAGAGTCTTAAGGGCCTGGAGGGGGAGGACATGGTGGTCTGCTGATCCATCTGGGTGTGGAGGTTTTATTGAGTATGATGTTACAAACCCTATCAGCAGCTACAGCTCAACCACCACTTGGTTTGAATGGCTACATTCCCCTTTGGAGCATTCCATGCCTTGTCCTTCTAGAACCTCCCAGGGCCCTTCGTAGGACTACGTGCAACATACCACACACCTCCCCCATTACAATGAAGAACAGTTAAAACTTATTCACAGGCATCTATCCCAATAGAGCTATCACATGCTATCACTGAAATAGATTAACAATCATAACAAAAAGTACCAAGGACAAACAACATCCTAAAGGTGTGCAAGCCAGTTACATATGTGCAAACTTATTCTTTCTCGCCACCTTTTTCCTTTGTTTAAACTCCTCTCTTCAAGCAGTTCCTCACGCCCTGACATCACACTGGCACCAGTGTGTGGGTATCTCCCTAGACAATCTGAGCAGTACAAAGATGTGTCATGCAGTGGTCTAGTAAGTAAATTGTCAAACGAACAAAACAAATGCAAAAGTGCTTGGTTTATTGTATATTTAATATTGAATATAAATTTATATTAAAAACACATAAAAGTAAAAATATTTGTATCTCAAAGATGCAATGCATGAAATATTCAGTTATAATATTCAGTAAACATTAAGTGAGTATACAAAAAATCTTCATTAAAAAAGGTACATTATTCAAACAGTGCATAATATAATGTTGTCAAAGGTGTGGCGAGATTGTGATTAATTGTACACTCACTTAATGTTTACTGAATATTATAACTGAATATTTCATGCATTGCATATTTGAGATACAAATATTTTTAATTTTATGTGTTTTTAATATAAATGTATATTCTTTTTTAAATATACAATAAACCAAGCACTTTTGCATTTGTTTTGTTCGTTTGACAATTTACTTACTAGACCACTGCATGACACATCTTTGTACTGCTCAGATTGTCTAGGGAGATACCCACACACTGTTTGACCCTGCCCTAGAAGTTGTTTCAGAAACAGGGGATCCTTGTTATCACACTGGCACCAGACTGTCTCACTTTCTTTATCCATGCCAGAACAACTAGGTCATTGGGAACCTTTTCTTAAATAGCAAAAAAGGTGTGACTCCTGTTGGTGAATGAGGAGCCAACGGTACATGGAGACTTTCCTCTATCCAATTTATGCCTTTCACTCGCTGAATACACTCCATTACAGCTTTATTTAAAGGTTCAATCTTACCATGGGCAGCCAGCTGATATAGAGATGTGGTCTTATGTTTGATTCCCCTGTCCCTCAAAATTTCTTCCATCACTTTAGATGTCTGTTGAACATCATTATCAGTTAACCATGACACAGGCAAACCTTCCCTTCCAAAAATCTCTACCAAAAACGGATTCACATCACAAGTTTCCACAGTAGTGACCACTTTGAGCTCAGGCAACCACAAAAACATATCCATGCAGGTAATGATAAATCTTTCACCACCTGAAATTCTTATGGGACCCACTATGTCCAAAGCAACCTCTATCCATGGTCGAGATAATACCTTCCTGATCACCATGGGCGGAGTTCTGCATTTTAGAATCTTATTACTTCTATTGCATTCCACACATTCACGTACCACCATCTTGACCAGCAAATCCATGCCTGGCCACCAGCAGCTCATTCTCACACTCTCCTTCATTTTGGATATGCCAGGATGACTCTGATGGACAATCTCAATGAGTCTTATCCTCACCTCTTCCAGAGGAATTAGCCTATCCCTTATCATTATGATCCCGGTTTCCAAAGAAGTTCACCTTCACTTGTGAAAACCCTTTCAATTCTTCACTCACTCTAGTCCCAAAGGACCAACCTTATGTCTGACTATGAAATACCTCCTTTAACTGTGCATCATTCATCTGTTCCCTTCTCCATTTGTCCTCCTGAACGATTCCTTCAGATCTGGCACATAGCATCACAGCTTCATCACCAAATTTATCCTCACTATTTTCATCTTCATCTCCACTTGGCACACAACCTAGAGCAACAATCGGCCTCCATTTTCTGATCCCAAGACATCACTATCATCTACACCAATGACACCCAACTTGTATTCTCTTCCTGACGGAGAAGACATCCACCACTTGAACCAACTTCACCAACTGCATGACCATGGAAGCAGACTTGATGCAAACCAACTTCCTGAATCTCCTCTCTGACAAGATGGAAGAGCTTGGCAGATCACCCTTTCGGACTAGACACGTGGTGTCCGTCGTAGCTAGGACCCACACCCAAAGATGACATAAGAAATCTAGGGATGATCCTAGACGACAAACTCAACATAGCAGCTCGGCTCAAGTCAATGTAGTGTGCACCTCCTGCTTCCACATCCTTTGCATGCTGCAAAAGATCTTCAAATGGTTACCTCAGAACACCAGATGGACCATCATGCAAGCAGTCGTCACTGTCAGGCTGGACTATGGCAAAAGTCTCTATGCCAGAATCTCTAAACAAGTCCTACACAGGCTCCAGACTATCCAGGACACCACTGCATGCTGCACCCAAATCACACAACAAACTTCACTGGCTCCCCATTCACATGCAGAGCCAATTCAAACTTCTCACACACACATACAAAAGCCCTATACAATACTGGATCAGAATACCTGAACAGCTGCATACACTTTCACAGACTCACCAGACACCTACGCAATGCCTCACTGTCACTCACACACACTCCCTGCATCCACAAAAGCAAAACTGGAGGTCATTAATTCTCTTACATCACACCCATGACATGGAACAAACTCCCTCAACACATCAGAGCCTCCTCCTCACTTTTTGAATACCTCAAGAAGCTGAAGACCTGGCTCTTTATATAAGCATCTGGGGGACCACACACATGCCCACCTGCCCAAGCACCTGAATACCCTCTTGCATGATTCATGCACTATACAAATCAACATGACATAACATAACATCGCCCAAGGTGTCGGGTGTGCATGGTAGAGTGTGTGGAGGGACTGACCCATATGCTAAGTCCGCAACCCAGGTTGAGTTGTGTGCATTGTACGGTGTGAGAAGGGACTTGCCTCTCCACTCAGACCTCTGCCCAGGGTGACAGGCATGTGTACTTCTGCATGGGAATGAGTGACCTCTCCGTCTACACCTCTGCCCAGGGTGATGGCGTGTTTAGTAGGGAGGGACTAAACTCTCCACTTACACCTTTTCCCAAGATTTTTCACATGTGTAGAAGATTGTGGACAAGGACTGGCCTCTTTGGTGAGACTTCTAGAGTGACAGGTGTGCATAGTAGGGTGTGGGAAGGTATCGGCCTCTCTGCTAAAACCTCTTCCCAGGGCGATGGGGGTGCATAGTAGGGTGTATGGAGGGACTGACTTCTTTGTTGAGGCATTATCCCGGGGTGAGGGTTGTGCGTAGTAGGGTGTGAGGAGGGACTAGCCTCTCTTCTAAGACCTCTTCCCATGGCAAGGGGCCCTGTAGTAGGCACTGTCCTCTCATCACTTTACAAATACATTAATTCAGGATGTGCACTGTGCAAAAACGTCTTGTGGTTGGCATAATAGACAATAATATTGCTCCGTCTATAACAACTCACAGCAACTGATTTGGCTCTAAATTCATGAATGTTAATGGCTTTGAGGTGTTGGGGCATGAATGTTTCCAAGTTAATTATTGGAAACTATCACTTCTATCAGTACCACTTAATGCAGTGATATAATACCATGTGCCAAAGAGAAAAAAGCATCTTAACCTGTTTCGTGCCATGAACAGTTACATCTGTGGCTACAACGCTGGTGTGCCATGGACGTAACTGTTACATCCGAGGCACACCACCGCACAATCCCTCTGCTGTTTTCAGCAGAGGGATTTCCTTATTTTTTTGGGCCATGGGAAGTGGGGAAGAGCTTCCCCATCCTCCCTAGGCATTTTTATTTTTTTCGTATGTAATGACTATCGTGCGCTTGTTGCAGGACGTTATTGCATCTGAAACTGAAAGGAGCCGATCAGCTCCTTTCAGTTTCAGTGCTCTCTCAGCCCCCCGAGCACCGCATCACACGGGAGGGGTACCATTGGAAGAGGGAGAATCTCCCCTCTCGAATGGTATCCCTCCCTTGTGGATCCCTGCTCCAGCAGGGATCCACCCACTAGGCACCAGGGAGGGGGAGCAGGCCTTTGGGCAAAGGCTTTAGCTCCCCCCATAGTAAGTTGGCCACAGTGAGTCTGTCTGGATTTTTTAATACTTTTGGGTGAGGGTGGCCTAAATGGGCACTTTAATGCTTCCCAGTCTTTCCGCACCCTCCAACCAAGGGGTGCAATATCCCCCGATCTGCTCTCCCGGGTGGGGGGGGGTCAGAAAGCCCACTAGGCACCAAGGATGGTTGTTTTTTTAGAAAAGAGGGGTGGCCACAATAGGCATGCCATTGCCCACACCCCCATCACAAAAGGTACAGTCTTTTTGCCTGGGGGTTATGACCCCCGATCTGCCCCCTCTCCACCAAGGGGAGCAGAAAGCTCACTAGACTGCAGGGATTCTTTTTTTTTAACTCAGTGGTGGGGGCTGCCATAAATGGGCATTATAAAGCCCTCCACCCTTCCAAAAATTGGCACAGTATTTCTGCCCCACTGGGGAGCAGATAGGGGCAATAGCCCCCAAACTGCCCCCCACCCAGGGGACAGAAAGCCCACTAGCCACAAGGGATGATTTTTTTTTTACAAATTAATGAGGGGTGGGGGATGCCCACAATGTGCATGCCAATGACCCCACCCTATCATAAAAGGGATAGTCCTTCTGCCCCCCTGGGAGGCAGGTCGGAATTATGACCCCCAATCTGCCCCCCCGGGACAGGAAGACTACTAGACACCAAGGGTTCTTTTTTTGTGAAAATGTAGGGTTGGTTGCTGCCCTAAATGGGCATCATAATGCCTATTTAGGGCAGCCCCCACCCACCCAAAGACTGGCACAGTCTCTCTGCCCCCCCATAGGGGGCAGAAAGCCGACTAAACACCAGACGTATGATTATGGGCATGTCAGGGAACGGCCTCTTAGGCAAGGGTTGCTCCCCTTTTTTTGTGAACCCAATTTGGCTGCTTCTGCCCCCCTTGTGGCAGTTCAGTGATTTTCTTTAGGCACACCTGCTCCCAAGGGGGCAGAAAAACCACTAGACACTAGCAAAAGTTTCTGTGTGGGTGTTTGAATTACAGTCTCACTGACGGACTGTGTTTACTGGTGTTTGGCTGGCTGTGTGTGAACCTGCATTTTGTTGGCGTGTGTGTGGACTTGTGCTTGGCTGGCAGTGTTTGTGGAATAGCGCTTGGCTGGCAGTGTGTGTGGACTGTCGCTTGGCTAGTGGTCTGTGTGGATGGTATATGTCTGGTGGGGTGCGTGGACTGTCGCTTGGTGGGTGATGTGCTTGGATGGTGCTTGGCTGGCGGTGTGCGTAGATGGTGCTTGCCTGGTGGTATGCATGGATGGCGCTTGGCTAGCAGTGTGGCTTGCATGGATCCTCTGGCGCTTTATTACCCAGAATCCCCTGCTAACCTCAAATTTAGCTACCAATTCACACTTTCCTCACATTTGGTGTGGAAAATCTGCCGGATCACTGCGCCATCACAAATTTCTCACCACCCAGCGTTTCCCTCTGCCTCCGAAATAAAATGATACCTCACTTGTGTGGGTTCCCATGTATAAAATGAAAAACTAAGGGGGAATCAAAGTGGGTCCACAAGGGCAGTTTTTTTCATACATTTTTAGGTCGACACTGCGTAGGGCACCCACACGAGTGAGGTAACATTTTTATTGAGAGACTGAGGGGAACATTGGGTGGTGGAAAATTTGTGCCGGTGCAGTTATCTCACAACCTTCCCACACAGAAATGTGAGGAAAATGTGACTTTTTAGCTAAATTTGAGATTTGCAGGGGATTTAGGTAAGCCCCTGGCAAACTCAGCAGCCATCTAGGGAAACCTACCAAACCCAGACATTTCTGAGAATAAGACACCCAGGGGAGTCCATGGAGGTGCAGCTTGCTTGGATCCCCCAATGTTTTCTTACGCAGAATCTCCTGCAAACCTCACATTTGGATTTAAAAATATCACATTTTCCTAACATGCACTGCATGGTAAAGTTGTCGGATCACCAGGCTGACACAAATTTCCTACAACCCAGCATTCCCTCAGGTCTCCCGATAAAAATGATACCTCACTCATGTGAGGGTCCAAAGGAGTGTCAGACTAAAAACGTATGAAATAAAAACTGCCCTGGACCCACAGAAATGTGAAATACATTTTATTTTTATTTTTTTAGCTAAATGTGAGTTTTGCAGAGGATTCTTGGTGAGAAAACGATGGGGGATCCTCACAAGTCACACCTCCCTGGACTACCCTGGGTGTCTGGCTTTCAGAAATGTCTGGGTTTGGTAGGTTTCCCTAGATGGCCGCCTAATCCAGGACCAAATGCAGGCGCCACCCTTGCAAAGCCAGGTCGCTTTGTGATATATCATTTTGATGTCTCCACAATACGTTTGGGGCCCTTCCCTGTCGCGGGTACTTAGCTCACCCACGCAAGTGAGGTACCATTTTTATCGGGAAACCTTTGAAAATGCTGAGTGGTAGAAAATTTGTGTCAGCCTGGTGATCCCTCAACTTTACCACACAGAAATGTAAGGAAATTTGATTTTTTCCAAGCTAAATTTGAGGTTTGCAGGGGTTTCTGGGTAAGAAAACATTGGGGGATCGATGCAAGCTACACCTCCATGGACTCCCCAGGTGTTTCGTTTTCAGAAATGTCTGGGTTTGGTAGGTTTCCCTGGATGACTGTTGAGCCCAGTACCAAAAACGTGGATGACTACCTTGCAAAACCAGGTTGTTTTGTCATAAATAATCTTGATGTCGCCACAATACATTTTGGGCCATTTTCGGTTGCAGGCACTAGGCCTCCCCACAGAATCCAGAACTTTCCATCACAGAAATGTTAGGAAAAGGTGTTTTTATGGACAAGGTTTGAGGTTTGCAAGGGATTCAGGACAAAATAACCTGATGAGAGCCACACAAGTCCCCCTCCCCATCCTGGATTGCCCTGGGTGTCTAGCTTTTAAAAATGTGCTGATCTGCTAGGTTTCCCTTGGTGTCGGCTTAGCTAGAGACCAAAATCCACCGCTAGGGACATTGCAAAAAAGAGTCTGTTTTCACTGGACAACTGTAATGTGTCCACATTGCGTTTCCCTTCCCAGGCACTAGGCCTACCTACACAAGTGAGGTACCATTTTTAATGGCAGACTTGAGGGAATGCTGGGTAAGTGTCAGTTTGTGGCTTCCCACATATCACAGAACTTTCCATCACAGAAATGTGAGGAAAATTTGTTTAAAAAAAAGTTTGAAGTTTGCAAGAGATTCTGGGTAACAGAAACTGGTGAAAGCCACACAGGTCAGCCCATCCTGGATTCCTTCCGGTGTCTAGTCTTAAAAAATGTACAGGTTTACTAGGTTTCTCAAGGTTCTGGCTGAGCTAGGGCCCAAAATCCACAGCTAGGCCCATTGCAAAAAAAGGGTCCGTTTTCACTGGGAAAATCTAATGGGTCCACTTTGCGTTTTTGGCTGTTTCTTGTTACTGCCACTAGGCCTACCCACACAAGTGAGGTACCATTTTTATCAGGATACTTGGGGGAATGCTGGATGGGTGGAAGTTTGTGGCTCCGCAGATTCCAGAACTTTCTATCACAGAAATGTGAGAAAAATTGTTTTAAAAAAAAAAGGTTTGAGGTTTGCAAGGGATTCTGGGTAACAGAAACTGGGGAAAGCCACACAAGTCAGCCCATCCTGGATTCCTCTGGCTGTCTAGTTGTCAAAAATGTATGGGTTTGCTAGGTTTCCCCAGATTCTGGATGAGCTTGTGCTCAAAATCCACAGCTAGACACATTGCAAAGAAAGGGTCCATTTTCTGTGCAAAAATGTGATGTGTCCACATTGTTTTTGGGCAGTTTCCTATTGCAGGCACTAGGCCTACCCACACAAGTAAGGTACCATTTTTAACAGCAGACTTGGAGGAATGCTGTTTGGGTGGAAGTTTGTGGCTCCCCGCAGATTCCAGAACTTTCCATCACAGAAATGTGAGGAAAATGTCCTTTTTTTTTAAACAGTTTGGGGTTTGCAAGGGATTCTGGGTAACAGAAACTGGTGAGAGCCATACAAGTCACCACATCCTGGATTCCCCTGGGTGTCGAGTCTTCAAATATTTACTGGTTTGCTAGCTTTCCCTAGGTACTGGCTGAACTAGCGACCAAAATCCACAGTTAGGAACATTCCAAAAAAGGTCTGTTTTCATTGGAAAAATGTGATGTGTCTACGTTGCGTTTTGGGCAGTTTCCTGTCACAGACACTAGTACTACTAACATAAGTGAGGTACCAATTTTATTGGGAGACTTAGGGAAGCACAGAATAGTAGAACAAGTGTTATTACTGTTCGTCTTTCTATGCATTTATGCCTTCCAAATAATATGGTACGCACAAATTCAGAGATTCAAAAATAACCACTGCTTCTAAACTCCATATCTTGTTCCAATTTCAGAATTACACAGATTGCCTTGATACCAATTTCACACTTTATATTTTACCAAATGAATTACTATATACCCGGTACACAAAGAAAAAACATTGCAAGGTGCAAATCAGTTATTGGTTCCGGGTACCTCAGGTTCTTGGTGAACCTACAAGCCTCATTTAACCCCACAACCAGAATGGTCCTGCGGACGTAGCGGGATATAGCTTTCAACAATCTACCATAGTTTGAAGAAGTTACAGGTGGAAAATGTAGGCACAAATGGCTGTAATTTCAATATTCTTTTAATTCAACTGTTACTTTCCAGAGGAATATCTTCAAGGATCTACGCAAATGACCACTTGCTAAATTCAGAATTTTGTCTGCTTTTCAGAAATATATTGTTTTTGGGATCCATTATTGGGTTCACACCCATGTCTACCACTAACTGGAAGGAGGTTAAAAGCACAAAAATAGGAAAAATAGGCAATGTCCCAGTAATATGCCAAAACGGTGTAGAAAATGTTGGTTTCCCGACAAACATCTGCCTTTTCCTGATCCTGAAGGCTCAGAAGATGGTAATTTTAGCACCACAAACCCTTTGTTGATGCCGGGAAGAAACCAGGCGCTTTCTTCTGCAGCACTTTTATCCCAGTTCCCTCCCGAAAAAACAAATTTAGCTATATTTTGCCTAATTTCTCAGTTCCCTCCAGGAAAATCCACAAACCCCTGGTACCGTTAGAATCCTCCGGATGTTATAAGAAAAGAACACAAATTTGGTGTGGCTACTTTATGTGGACAAAACGGTATGGGGGGGCCTATGCACAAACTACCCCAAATAGTCCGAAAAGGGCGAGGCACCGGGGGCCTGGCAGCGAAGGGGTTAAAGAAATCCTTCTTGAAGACTCTTGAGTGTTGCACAATCTGCATGCTAAATATTTTCATGGCACAGCTCGTGCTTATAGAGCCAACCCTGACCATCGCTCGACTCTCCCTCTTACTTGCTGGCTTACCCATCTTGACTTCACCGAAGCACATTGTCGGTCTTGCCTCAGCACAAAAGGACAGCTTGTCACCTAATGTCACATGTCCTTACATTGTGAAGAGCAATGGGTTTCATTCCAACTACTTCCTCCCACAGTATTGTCTACCGACTGTTCCGTAAAACTGTCCAGCAGACAAAGGCCTACGCATGTCTGAGAAAATACGAACCCGGAGTTTATTTACCTGCAGCAAAAAGAGTTGACTTCGACGATTCAAAGTCCAAACCTTGACATTCGTGGCAATCTCTTTCCTGTTTTTGACTGTGAAATACTATCAAATCCTGGCCGTTTTTTTTGTCCTTTATTGTTCAAATTTAGAAACATTTAACCGCGCAGATGTTACCAACTGGTCTCATCTGGGGAAGAGGAGCAAGAGAGAAATCGGAGGACAAACACAGGCTAAGTATAGACGAACTGCTTACTGTCAATGTCCCATTCCACACCCGGAAGGATACTCAATCGTTCGTAACCCCTTCGCTGCGGCGGGTTTTCAAATGGGTTTGGGCATGGAGCTGCCCGGGACCCGTGGAGCCCGTCCTGGGCACTCTGACCTGCTGTTGGCCCGGGGGAGGACTGCCCGGGACCCGTGGAGCCCGTCCTGGGCACTCTGACAAGCTGTTGGCCCGGGGAAGGGAGCCCCAGACGACCGGGACCTGTGGAGCCCGTCCTGGGCACTCCTGTATGCCGTTGGCCCGGGGAAGGGAGCCCCGGACGTCCGGGTCCCGTGGAACTCGTCCTGGGCACTCTGACATGCCGCTGGCCCGGGGAAGGGTGCCCCGGACGCCCGGGGCCCGTAGCCCGTCCTGGGCACTCTGACAAGCCGTTGGCCCGGGGAAGGGAGCCCTGGACGCCCGGGACCCGTGGAGCCCGTCCTGGGCACTCTGGAATGCTTTGGCCCGGGGAAGGGAGCCCCGGACGCCCGGGGGAGGACTGCCCGGGACCCGTGGAACTGGTCCTGGGCACTTTTACATGCCGTCGGCCTGGAGGTGGGTGCCCTGAACGCCCGGGGGAGGCCTGCCCGGGACCCGTGGAGCCCTTCCCGGGTACTTTGCCAATGCCGTTGGCCTCATGGAGATGGTTGCCCCGGACGCGTCCGGGGGAGGCCTGCGCGGGACCCATGGAGCCCGTCCTGGGCATTGAGCCATGCCGTTGGCCTGGAGATGGGAGCCCCGGACGCCCGGGGGAGGACTGCCCGGTACCCGTGGATCCCGTCCTGGGCTCTTTGACATGCCGTCGGCCTGGAGGTGGGAGCCCCGGACGCCCGGGAGCGGGCTGCCCGGGACCCATGGAGCCCGTCCTGGACACTTTGACATGCCGTCGGCCTGGAGGAGGGTGCCCGGGACGCCCGTGGGAAGCCTGGTCGGGACCCGTGGAGCCCTTCCCGGGTACTTTGCCAATGCCGTTGGCCTCCTGGAGATGTGTGCCCCGAACGCCCGGGGGGAGGGCTGCCCGGGGCCCGTGGAGCCCGCCCTGGGCACTTTGACATGCCTTCGTCCTGGAGGTGGGAGCCCCGGACGCCCGGGGGAGGGCTGCCCGGGACCCATGGAGCCCTTCCCGGTTACTCTGCCATCCCGTTGGCCTCCTGGAGATGGGTGCCCCGGACGCCCGGGGGAGGTCTGTCCGGGGCCCATAGAGCCCGTCCTGGGCAGTGTGACATGCCGTCGGCCTGGAGGTGGGAGCCCCGGACGCCCGGGGGAGGGCTGCCCGGGACCCATGGAGCCCTTCCCGGTTACTCTGCCATCCCGTTGGCCTCCTGGAGATGGGTGCCCCGGACGCCCGGGGGAGGTCTGTCCGGGGCCCATGGAGCCCGTCCTGGGCAGTGTGACATGCCGTCGGCCTGGAGGTGGGAGCCCCGGACGCCCGGGGGAAGGCTGCCCGGGACCCGTGGAGCCCTTCCCGGTTACTCTGCCATCCCGTTGGCCTCCTGGAGATGGGTGCCCCGGACGCCCGGGGGAGGTCTGTCCGGGGCCCATGGAGCCCGTCCTGGGCAGTGTGACATGCCGTCGGCCTGGAGGTGGGAGCCCCGGACGCCCGGGGGAAGGCTGCCCGGGACCCGTGGAGCCCTTCCCGGGTACTTTGCCATCCCGTTGGCCTCCTGGAGATGGGTGCCCCGGACGCCCGGGGGGAGGTCTGTCCGGGGCCCATGGAGCCCGGGATGGGCAGTGTGACATGCCGTCGGCCTGGAGGTGGGAGCCCCGGACGCCCGGGGGAAGGCTGCCCGGGACCCGTGGAGCCCTTCCCGGGTACTTTGCCATCCCATTGGCCTCCTGGAGATGGGTGCCCCGGACGCCCAGGGGCGGTCTGTCCGGGACACGTGGAGCCCGTCCTGGGCATTGAGCCATGCCGTTGGCCCGGAGAATGGAGCCCCCAGACGCCCGGGGGAGGTGTTGCCCAGGCATATCTCATCTGGTCCCCCGGGCAGAGAACCACCAGCCCTGGAGAGGTGTCCGGGCGTACCCTGCCCCTAGTAATCCGGAGGGAAATTACCCCCCTTTCTTGCAATCCGTGCACGCGAGGTGACAGAGGGGACCCAAGGCGTAAAAGAACCCGACCTCATGGAGCCCTAGCTGGGATCCGGGAGGCGAATGGCACCTCATCGGGACTTCCAGGGAAGCCCAGCCATCTGGTCGCCCCATTGGAAAGCATCGCGGGCGACCAGATGGCCGGGATCGAAAGGACTCCCAGCTCCCCATCCATCCCAAGCCTTCGCGGTAGGGTTCCTGACTTCCTGCCCACGCAAGGCAGGGCTCTTGGACCCCGGCTGGGCCTCAGGCGCAGGTTGGACCACCGGAGCTCTAGGGCCCGGACGACCTGGGGGGAGGAATGCCCGGGACCCGTGGAGCCCGTCCTGGGTACTTTGACATGCCGTCGGCCTGGAGGTGGGTGCCCCGGACGCCCGGGGGAAGCTGCCCGGGACCCATGGAGCCCGTCCTGGGTACTTTGACATTCCGTCGGCCTGGAGGTGGGAGCCCCGGATGCCCGGGGAGAGGTCTGCCCGGGACCCATGGAGCCCGTCCTGGGTACTTTGCCTATGCCGTTGGCCTCATGGAGACGGGTGTCCCAGACGCCCGGGGGAGGACTGTCCCAGACTCATGGAGCCCGTCCTGGGCACTTTGACATGCCGTCTGCCTGGAGGTGGGAGCCCCGGACGCCCGGGGGAGGGCTGCCCGGGACCCATGGAGCCCGACCCGGGCACGCTGCCATGCCGTCAGCCTGGATGGAGCCCCGGACGTCCGGGGTACGAGTGACCGGGACGCATGGAGCCCGTCCTGGGCACTTTTCCGTGCCTTCGGCCTGGAGCCCCCAGACACCCAGGGGAGGGCCACCGTGAAAACCATGGAGCCCGACCCGGGCACTCTGCCATACCGTCAGCCTAGATGGAGCCCCGGACGCCCAGGGGACGAATGCCCGGGACGCATGGAGCCCGTCCTGGGCACTTTTCCATGCATTCGGCCTGGAGCCCCCAGACACCCAGGGGAGGACATCCCTGGAAACCATGGATCACGACCCGGGCACTCTGCCATGCCGTCAGCCTGGATGGAGTCCCGGACGCCCGGGGGATGAATGCCCGGGACGCATGGAGCCTGTCCTGGGCACTTTTCCATGCCGTCAGCCTGGATGGAGCCCCGGACGCCCGGGTGACGACTGCCCAGGAGCCATGGAGCCCGTCCTGGGCAATTTGACATGCGGTTGGCCTGGAGGAAGGAAGCCCCGGGTGGCCTAGGGAGGTGTTGCCCAGGCATAGCCCATCTGGTCCCCATGGCAGAGAACCGCCAGCCTCGGAGGGGTGTCCGGGCGTACCCTTCTCCCTAGTAATCCGGAGGAAAATTACCCCCTTTTCTTGTAATCTGTGCACG